>NC_060176.1:45754872-46086906 GCF_021184085.1 Oncorhynchus gorbuscha
CATAACGCATCAAGATAAAATATTGTAGTCAGGCAACATACAGTTTGAGATGTGAATAGGCAACATTTAATTACAAAGGTGGACTGTATTTCTCTCGCTTCAGCTCAAATAATGGCTCCCATTGAGTACTAGAAAATGTGCATCATTTTTTCCGTGGTTGCGTAATATTTCTTTGCATACTTTCCGCTGAAGCTTGCATCGATGCATGCTTCAAAATATGTACAAACTGAGTAGTGCCCTCCATGCTCCAGTTCGCATACTTTGATTTGGACTCCTACTCCAACCCTCCCGTGCTCCAATTTGCGTGCTCGGAGAACGGTAGTATTCATTTTGAGAAACACCCACAGTCTTCTTTCTGAACTGAGCTGCAGGACAGGAAGGAAACTGCTCAGAGATGTCAGCATGGGGCCATTGGTGAACTACAGAGTTCAATGGCTTTGATGGGAGAAAAACATTTGAATGGATCAACAACATTGTAGTGACTCCACAATAATGACCTAAATGACAGAGTGAAAAGAACAATAAAAATATAGAGAATTATTCTCCAAAACATGCAGCAAGGCACTAAAGTAATACTGTAAAACAATTGGCAAATGAATATACTTTTTGGCCTAAATACAAAGACTTATGTTTGAGACAAATCCAACAAAACACATCACTGAGTAACTGCCTCCTTATTTTTGAACAAGGTGGTGACTGCATCATGGCCTAGGTATGCTTGACATCAGAAAGGAATGGGGAGTTTATCAAGATACAAAGAAACACCAGACACTGTTAGAGGCATTCACCTTTTAGCAGAACAGTAACCTACAACACAAGGCCACATCTACATTGGTGTTGCTTAACAAGAAGCCAGTGACTGTTCCTTAGTGCCTAAGTTATAGTTTTGACTTAAATATGCTTGAAAATCTATGGCAATAATGTTGAAAATAACTTGAAGAATTTTCAAAGGAATTAAGGGCAAATATTGCACAATCCAGGTATGCAAAGCTCTTAGAGACTTACCCAAGAAGACTCACAGCTGTAATCACTGCCTAAGGTGTTTCTAACATGTATTGACTCAGGCATGAGTATATTTTCAACTCATCTTTAAAAATGTTTTAAAAAAATACTTCCACTTTAACATTATAGAGTATTTTGTGTAGATTGTAGACAATAAAATGTGATAAAATCCAAGAGGGGTGAATACTTATGATAGGCGCTGTAGGTATAGATCTGTCTAACATACTGTATATGTGAGTTAAATAAGTCTGAAATGTAACTAAGAATCCTTAATATATTTTCTCCACAACTTTATAGGGGTTGTTCAATAATTATTCAAAAAATTATAATACAAGCACAGCCAGTATTAATTGGTAAACACTTTATTAGCAAGTCCTCCCTTTTGATGCCTGCCCGGGATGGTGACTTTATGTTGTATCCATGACAGCTGAAGCAAAACATTTCAGCGTTAGAGTTATTCATTTACAATGGGCAGTGGTGTTATATTCTAAATGGTGATATGATGAGTCGATACCCTATGGAAGCCCAATTGTTTGATTTGTGCATTGATAGCTCCAGTAATGGCCTGTCCAACTATCTTTGGATGGGGAAAATGTAGCACTTACCTTGGCCCTGTATCTCCTGCTCTTTGTGAGAAATGAAATTCTCACTCTACATACAAAGTAGATGAAAGTCATCAGAGAAAGTCATGAACATTAATCAATTTTTAATGGTGCATTAATAAAATATTTTTTGCCTCATACTTTCCTTAGGCAGAAAAGCAAGTTCTCTAAATTTCCCAGAGCAGACCACAACTTCTGCTCTCATTACCTAAGCATATTTCACAGATTAGAGCTGCACAGGAAGGAAATGCACGCACACGAGAAAACCCACACACAGCACAGGTACACACACACTTGCAAGAACTCACGCATATGCAGACACATAAACACACATGCCCTAAATCCCTTCATCAGGAAATGTAAAACAGTTGGCAGACTGAACATAGACAAACGCTTACTGAAATGTGAAAAAATATTTGGCACAATGTTGATGTGCAGTGAAACACTCAGAGATTATGTTTGTTTAACTACTGTTCTTACCTTTACATAAGGCCATGTGCTTCGATGTGAAATAACAAACTAGCATTGTCATATCTGGGATGCATGACTGCAGATTGTTTGGTTATTATGTCATCCAAATTAAGGCTTAGAATGTCTCTAATTGCACCTGTGTTTCATCAACATCGCAAAAGTTTTATAATGTCCCTTTACTGTAGTTTGTGGTGACAAATTCCCCCACAACTTCAGCGTGCATTAAACATGATGCATCTTTATTCCATTTCATATGAGTCATACGTCACTGATGAGCGTCCAGAGAGGGGAAATAGATTAGTGTCTGTCTGATCCAGTTTGCCCTCGCATGGTTGGCTCCACAGATTCAGCCAGGGGGGAGTCAGGGTTGTCACGGTATATCTGTCCAGCCGTCACATTGCCTGGACTTGTGCCTCTGCTTCTTATTATTGCCATTCTCTTTTCCCCTTTTTCCATTAATAAACACGCATTCCCATTCTGTGGCCGGTGTTGTCCTAGGGGGTCTGGCTGTCACTGCCCATTATGGTAGCAGGGCAGGCCAGGGTAGGGCAGTCAGGGCCGCGAATCAGGGGGTAAACTGGAGCAGAGCAGTGTTCCCTTCCAATGGCCGGATGGCGTGCCACTCAGCGTCACACACGGCACCAGGGCCAGCACCCACCACGCACAGCGCACACACATACACACACATATACACACACATATACACACACATATACACACACATATACACACAGACACACACACTGGCCCCATACAGGCCTGCAGGGATGCCACTCCTGTTCCTGGAAAGACTCTAAATTTAACCCTCCGCACCTCAGGGACAACACAACATAACACTGCTTACAGTACATTGGGAGTGTGCTGCACTGTGGGCTCTGGTCAAACAAAAGTAGTGCACTTTATAGAGAATAGGGGTCATTTGGGATGCACACCATGCCTTCATCACTCAAAGTCGATGTATGAACAGGGACTGGTTGGTTGATTGATTGATCAGATAAGGCAGGCATTGTAAATGGATCGTACTGTAGCTTTGTTCTACTTTCATTCTAGAGCAGTGGAAGGATTACTTGCTGTATCCAGTACATGGCTTGTGCGCCTAGATTGTGTTGCCCTTCAAATGCATACGTTCTGAGATGATTATTGATGAAGTACACATCACTCTAATGGTTCCTGCCTATAGTATATTTTATAGACGGGTTAGCTGACAACATCAAGAAAATGACGTGCAAGCTTCAATGGGGCAGATTATGGATGGCCAGATAGCTAGCAACAGTAACAAGAAGCTGCCATGTGAATAAACGTAGGTATCTTGTTCTTGATACCAAGTGTTGTCCTGAGTTGTTTTGACTGATGTCACTTCTATGCTAATATGTAAAAATTCACTATCTAGCTAACCGACAACTGTAACGATGTATTTGAGAGACAACAAGTGCTCATTGTGCAAATTATTTACGCTTTCAATAACACTACCAGTCAAAAGTTTTAGAACACCTACTCATTCAAGGGTTTTTCTTAATTTTTTACTATTTTCTACAGTGTATGGAACTATAGAATCATGAGCAAAAAAGGTGTTAAACAAATCAAAATATGTTTTATATTATAGAGATTCTTATATATTTCCCCATCCAAATTTTCCCCATCCTTTGCCTTGATGACAGCTTTGCACACGCTTGGCATTATCTCAACCAGCTTCATGAGGTAGTCACCTGGAATACATTTCAATTAAGGTGTGCCTTCTTAAAAAAATGTGTGGAATTTCTTTCCTTCTTAATGCGTTTGAGTCAATCAGTCATGTTGTGACAAGGTAAGGGGGGTATACAAAAGATAGCCCTATTTGGTAAAAGACAAAGTCCATATTATGGCAAGAACAGCTCAAATAAGCAAAGAGAAATGACAATACATCATTACCTGAAGACATGAAGGTCAGTCAATTCGGGAAATTTCAAGAACTTTGAAAGTTCCTTCAAGTGCCGTCTCAAAAACCATCAAGTCCTATAATGAAACTGGCTCTCATGAGGACCGCCACAGGAATGGAAGACCCAAAGTTACCTCTGCTGCAGAGGATACGTTTATTAGAGTTACCAGCCTCAGAAATTGCAGCCCAAATAAATGCTTCAGAGAGTTCAAGTAACAGACACATCTCAACATCAACTGTTCAGAGGAGACTGTGTGAATCAGGCCATGGTCGAATTGCAGCAAAGAAACCACTACGAACCCCTCTTTTACGCTGATGGTATTCTCTGTTTATTATACATGCGTAGTCACTTTAACTATACATTCATGAAAATACTACCTCAATTGGCCCGACCAACCAGTGCTCCCGCACATTGGCTAACCGGCTATCTGCATTGTGTCCCGCCACCCACCATCCGCCAACCCCTCTTTTACGCTACTGCTACTCTCTGTTCATCATATATGCATAGTCACTTTAACCATATCTACATATACATACTACCTCAATCACCCTGACTAACCAGTGTCTGTATGTAGCCTCACTACTTTTATAGCCTCGCTACTGTATATATCCTCACGAGCAATTGGCAATAGACCGGTGGAAATTTGTCCTTTGGTCTGGAGTCCAAATTTGAGATTTTTGGTTTGCGGTGTGGGTGAACGGATGATCTCTGCATGTGTATTTCCCACCGTGAAGGATGGAGGAGGTGTTATGGTGTGAGGGTGCTTTATTTAGAATTCAAGGCACACTACACCAGCATGACTATCACAGCATTCTGCAGCGAATGCCAAGAGTGTGCAAAGCTGTCATCAAGGCAAAGGGTGGCTATTTGAAGAATCTCAAATATAAAATATATTTTGATTTGTTTAACACTTTGTTGGTTACTACATGATTCCAAATGTGTTATTTCATAGTTTGGATGTCTTCACTATTATTCTACAATGTAGAAAATACTAAAAATAAATAAAAACCCTTGGATGAGCAGGTATTCTAAAACTTTTGACCGGTAGTGTACAGTATATTTTATAGTTTACAAAATATATTTCACAATCTAAGCCAATCTGTTACGCACTAGTTGCTATAGTTGGTTTTGTTGCTAAACAACCAACCCTTCTATAGTGATTTTGTGTGATAGCTGTATGATGACAAAACGAGTACTTGATCTGGATGTAGTTGAAGGGTTAACAAGCACGCTACAATAGTAGAGGTACTACTACACAAAATTGTAAATGGCTTTATCAGCAGTAGGCCTAAAACAGGTACAACATAGAGAAAGATCTAGGCACAGGGACTGTCTATTTTCCATGATTTCCTTTTTACAACATTGCAGACATACAGAGAATGAAGTTGACTTACTTCTAAGTAACTTTGTGTTATTACTAAATCATCATCTTCAACATTGATGAGCTTTGCTATGAATTGAGGCCTATACATTCATTTCAGTTGTGTTCCTCCACTGTATTCACCTTTTCTTATAATGGAGATTGTGTTTCTGCTTCGATGGAGAGTCTACGAACCTATGAGCAGACGAGCATACTGTGGAAGTATTGCTTATTTTGCTTAACCTATGAGCAGACGAGCATACTGTGGAAGTGTTGAATACATGGAATTAGATTGTGATGATACCAGTGAATTAATGCTTATTTTTCATTTTCTTTTTGATTATGATAATATTTGATTTTATACGTATGAAATTGTTTGGTGAAATATGCATAGATGTGAGTAATTACCCATAATTCGGCACCTTTTGATAGTTGTACGTCCAAATGTGATCAACATAATTTAGTAACTGCAAGAAGTATATTTATATTGCTCTACTTGCAATTTTTTTAAAGACAGGCTAACTTTCTGGTTTGTCAACTTACTGTTAGAGATGTGCATGTTTGTGCTAATCTTTTTTTGCAGAGAGTCATGTTCTTTTAATGAATGTATTTGCGATTTTGACAGTATCATTTCATTTTGATGAATGTATTTATGTTTTGAGAAAGCAGAGAAAAACTGTAAATTACCAAACACTTGATAAATAGAGTATGTAATCATTGATCTTCCATCAGTATCCACTATATCCACTGCTGACACTGCTGACACTGTTGTAAACCACCAGGACAGCCAAGATGGACTAGTATGTTGTGCCATGTGTTTGTGTGCTGTGTGTTTTTATGCATGTGTGCCTGTGTGTTTGCATGTGCGAGAGAGCATATGTGTGGGTGTGAGGGTGCATGTGTGCATGCATGTGGGTGTCATACTTGCCTATATGTGTGTGTGCATATGTGTTTGTGTGTGTCTGCTTGTACGTACAAGTGTGTGCGTGTGTGTGCGTGTGTGTGTGTGGGTGTGTTGACACAGAAACAGTTTCCAGAGACCTGGGCTCCACTCCGGGCATAATTACTGGCAGCAGATTTACTGGGCCAGATGTTTGCATCATGTTATCTTCATCTGATTTGGCTCTCAGTCAAATGTGATGAGAGAGTGTGCTGCTGGAATGCCTATTAGCATTTTAAGATGGTCAATGAAGGCATGCTTCCCTATTTGTAATGATTACAGTGACAAATTCTTTGCATTTCTTAGTTTATTTTCACTTTGTTCCAATAAAGCGGAATACAGTTGGTCTCCTTCTTTCCCTAAGCATTTTACTGTAGGTTTACAGCTGATTTAAAAAAAACATATTTTATAATAATTAGGAAATGTTTTTTTTCCATAAACTTTTCAGTTCAACAACAATTCAGTCTATATCTATAGGAATACTTAATAGTAAATCCCTTGGGAAAACTCATCTTGTTATTCAATGTTCATCAAAAGAAATCATACTGTGCAATAATCTGAGTTCTCTACAGTTTCCAAAGGATGAATGGATCTGTCACTGAGCTGAGACAAGTGACAGAGGGAATAGATCATGTGTAGCTGCAAGTGGATGCTCCTGCTGCCCACTTAAACTGTCATCCATGTTGAGGTTGGTAAGGTTTATGCATGCATGCATCCTATACGTGCGTTTGTGTATGTGTGTGTGTTTTTTCTATTTGGCAGGTAAGTAAAATGCAACTTTATTTCAGAGGTGCAACTTTGGTTTTAGAAGTGGGGGGCACATAACCTGGGTATCTAAAGCTAGGGCTGTCCCCGACCCCACTAAAATCTTGGTCAACCAATTGATTGGTCAATTTTTTTAAATTTGGGCCAGTAACCGAAAGGTTGCTAGATCGAATCCTTGAGCTGACAAGGTAAAAATCTGTAATTCTGCCCCTGAACAAGGCAGAATTAACCCACTGTTCATAGGACGTCATTGTAAATAAGAATTTGTTCTTAACTGATTTGCCTAGTTAAATAAAGGTTACATTCAATTAAAGTTCAATTTAAAAAATAAAATAAAAATCTGTATTTTTCCATTAATAGACACCAGTGGAGGGTGCTGAGGGGAGGACGGCTTATGATCACGGCTGCAATGGAGTTTAATGGCTGGAATGGAGTGAATGGAATGGTATCAAATCAAATCAAATTTTTGTCACATGCTCCAAATACAACAGGTATTACAATGAAATGCTTACAAGCCCTTAACCAACAATGCAGTTTTAAGAAAAAATAAAAATATATAATATATAAGTAAATATATAAGTAAAACTTTTTTTTAAAGTAATGAATAATTAAAGTAGTAGCAGTAGCAGTAAAATAACAAGTAGCAGTAAAATAACAATACCGAGGCTGTATACAGGGGTACCAGTACAGAGTCATTGTGGAAGGACACCAGTTAGTCAAGGTAATTGAGGTAATATGTACATGTACTGTAGATAGAGTTATTAAAGTGACTATGCATAGATAATAAACAGAGAGTAGCAGCAGCGTAAAAGGGGTGTGGGGGCAACGCAAATAGTCTGGGTAGCCATTTGATTAGCTGTTCAAGAGTCTTATGGCTTGGGGTAGAAGCTGTTAAGAAGCCTTTTGGACCTAGACTTGACGCTTCGGTAGCGCTTGCCGAATGGTAGCAGAGAGAACAGTCTATGACTAGGGTGGCTGGAGTCTTTGATAACATTTGTTTTCCTCTGACACCACATGGTATAGAGGTCCTGGATGGCCGGAAGCTTGACCCCAGTGATGTACTTGGTGGTACGCACTACCCTCTGTAGTGCCTTGCGGTCGGAGGCGGAGCATTTGCCATACCAGGCAGCGATGCAACCAGTCAGGTTGCTCTCGATGGTGCAGCTGTAGAACCTTTTGTGGATGTGAGGACCCATGCCAAATCTTTTCAGTCTCCTGGGGGGAATAGTCTTTGTTGTGCCCTCTTCACAACTGTCTTGGTGTGTATGGACCATGTTAATTGGTTGGTGATGTGGACCACAAAGAACTTGAAGCTCTCAACCTGCTCCACTACAGCCCCGTCAATGAGAATGGGTGCGTGCTCGGGCCTCCTTTTCCTGTAGTCCACAATCATCTCCTTCGTCTTGATCACGTTGAGGGAGAGGTTGTTGTCCTGGCACCACACGGCCAGGTCTCTAACCTCCTCCCTATAGGCTGTCTCATCATTGTCGGTGATCAGGCCTACCACTGTTGTGTCATCGGCAAACTTAATGATGGTGTTGGAGTTGTGCCTGGCCATGCAGTCATGAGTGAACAGGGAGTACGGGAGGGGACTGAGCACTCTTGTCACGCCTTGGTCATTGTATTTTGTGTTTTCGTTATATATTTGGTCAGGCCAGGGTGTGACATGGGGTTTTGTTGTTGTATTTCGTATTGGGGTTTTTGTATTATTGGGATTGTGAATGATTAGGGGTGTGTCTAGTTAGGCTTGGCTGCCTGAGGCGATTCTCAATCAGAGTCAGGTGATTCTCGTTGTCTCGGATTGGGAACCGTATTTAGGTAGCCTGAGTTTCACTTTGTATTTTGTGGGTGATTGTTCCTGTCTCTGTGTAGTGTTCACCAGATAGGCTGTAATAGGTTTTCGTTCCATTTGTTGTTTTTGTATTTATGAGTTATTTCATGTATCGTTTCGTTTTCATTTATTAAAGATCATGATTAACAAACACCCTGCATTTTGGTCTGACTCTCCTTCAACAGACGAACGCCGTTACAACTCACCCCTGAATGAATAGCATTCTCACGTAGGTGTTCATTTTGTCCAGGTGGAAAAGGGCAGTATGGAGTGCAATAGAGATCGCATCATCTGTGGATCTTTTGGGTGGTATGTAAATTAGAGTGGGTCTAGGGAGGTCTGCTTGAAACATGTTGGTATTACAGACTCCGTCAGGGACAGGTTGAAAATATCAGTGAAGACACTTGCCAATTGTCAGCTCATGCTCGGAGTACACATCCTGGTAATCTGTCTGGCCCTGTGGCCATGTGAATGTTGACCTGTTTAAAGGTCTTAATCACATTGTCTACAGAGAGAGTGGTCACACAGTCATCCTGAACAGCTGATGCTCTCATGCATATTTCGATGTTACTTGCCTCGAAGCGAGCATAGAAGTAATTTAGCTCATCTGGTAGGCTCGTGTCGCTGTGCTTCCATTCATATTCTGTAATAGTTTGCAAGCCCTGCCACATCCGACGAGCGTCAGAGCCAGTGTAGTACCATTCAATCTTAGTCCTGTATTGAAGCTTTACCTGTTTGATGGTTCGTCAGAGGGTAAAGCGGGATTTCTTAGAAGCTTCCGGGCTAGAGTCCTGCTCCTAGAAAACAGCATCTCTACCCTTTAGCTTAGTTGCCTGTAATCCATGGTTTCTGGTTGGGGTATGTACGTACAGTCACCATGGGGACAACGTCATCGATGCACTTATTGATGGATCTAGTGACTGATGTGATATACTCCTCAATGCCATTGGAAGAATCCGGGAACACATTCCAGTCTGTGCTAGCAAAACAGTTCTGTAGCTCAGCATCTGCTTTATCTGACCACTTTTTTATTGACCGAATCACTTGCACATTTAACATTCTGGTAGAAATTAGGTAAAAACGGATTTAAGTTTCTTTGCATTAAAGACCCTTGGCACTAGGAGCGCCGCCTCTGGATGAGCGTTTTCCTGTTTGCTTATGGTCGTATACAGCTCATTCAATGTGATCTTAGTGCCAGCATCGGTTTGTGGTGGTAAATAGACAGCTACAAAGAATATAGATGAAAACTCTCTTGGTAAATAGTGTGGTCTACATCTTATCATGAGATACTCTACCTCAGGCGAGCAAAACCTCGAAACTTCCTTAGATTTCGTACACCAGCTGTTGTTTACAAATATACATAGGCTGCCACCCATTTTCTTCCCAGAGGCTGCTGTTCTATCCTGCCGAAAAAGTGTAAAACCCACCAGCTGTATGTTATTCATGTCGTCATTCAGGTATGACTCGTGAAACATAAGATATTACGGTTTTTAATGTCCCGTTAGTAGCGTATACGTGTTCGAAGTTCGTCTATTTTATTATCCAATGATTGTATTATCCAATGATGGTAAAGGCAGATTACCCACTCACCGTCGGATCCTTACAAGGTATGCAGACCTACGTCCCTGATATCTCCATCTCTTTCTCCTTCAAATGACGGGGATGAGGGCCTTGTCGGGTGTCTGGAGTAAATCCTTTGCATCCGACTCGTTAAAGATAAAAAAGGATTCTTCCAGTACGGGGTGAGTAATTACTGCCCTGATATCTAGAAACTATTTTCGGTCAATAGAGACAGGGGCAGAAACATTATGTACAAAATGAGTTACAGAAAAAACACACACAATAGCAAAATTAGTTAGGGGACAGTAACATGGCAGTCATCTCCTCCGCTCCTCCGCTCTCTCCACTGGCTTCCAGTTTATACAAGACCATGGTGCTTGTATCAAACACATCATACACCCAAACAAGGGCACTGATCTTCCCTACCACTTACAGTTCCCGCTCAGCCCAGTCAAAACTGTTCGCTGCTCTGGCCCCCACAAACTTGCGGAGTGGTCTGTAATACTTTAAGATTTAGATGCCTTGACTGTTCTATTTCAATATTTTATCTTTTGCTAAATGACTTAAATGTAATGTAAAAGTGTATCAAACACATCTCTTCTTGGTAGATTTTGGGATGTTTAAAGCTTGGGAAATCTTTTTGTATCCAAATCCGGCTTTAAACTTCTTCACAACAGTATCTCGGACCTGCCTGGTGTGTTCCTTGTTCTTCATGATGCTCTCTGCGCTTTTAACGGACCTCTGAGACTATCACAGTGCAGGTGCATTTATACGAAGACTTGATTACACACAGGTGGATTGTATTTTGTCATCATTAGTCATTTAGGTCAACATTGGATCATTCAGAGATCCTCACTGAATTTCTGGAGAGAGTTTGCTGCACTGAAAGTAAAGGGGATGATTATTTTGCACGCCCAATTTTTCAGTTTTTGATTTGTTAAAAAAGTTTGAAATATCCAATAAATGTCGTTCCACTTCATGATTGTGTCCCACTTGTTGTTAATTCTTCACAAAAAAATACAGTTTTATATCTTTATGTTTGAAGCCTGAAATGTGGCAAAAGGTCGCAAAGTTCAAGGGGGCCGAATACTTTCGCAAGGCCATGTTACATAGGGTATATCACCAGTAGTTGTCAGGACCCGGTTACGAACCCAGGTCTCCGGAGTGAGAAACAGTCACTTAACCAACTGAGCCACGAATAGTCGGCAGAACCCAGAAGATGAGGCAGACACAGCAGTACTTGAGACGGTGTATTTAATGAAGTAAAAAGTGAAGTTCTTCAGGAAAACATGTAACTCCACAACCTCAAAAGGAATTCCACAAGAACAAAGGTAATCCTCCAAGACAAAAAAGGTAAATCCACAAGGTGGAAGGTAAAGCACAAAAAGCCTCAAAAGATACTCAAAAACAAACAAGAACAAAAAAAACAGAATTTCCACAAGAGAGTCCAACGGGATCAACAAGAGTTCACAGAGTACTAGGGCTGGGTGCTAACATACAAACACAGAGTAAAGAACTAAGGAAAACAAAGGGTTTAAATACAATCAGGGGAAACGAGGCACAGGTGCAAATAATAATGGGGATCAAGGGAAAACAAAAAGGTCAAAAGGCACAATGGGGGCATCTAGTGACCAAAAACCGGAACAACCCTGGCCAAATCCTGACAGTAGTGGCCTACATTTACTTTTAATTTCCATAAATTATAATCTGCAATGTTGTTTTACATAAACAGGAATTACCGTTAACAAAGAACATTGCAGATTAGAATTTATGGAAATTAAAAGTAAATGTAGGCCACTACTGGTGATATACCCTATGTAACATGGAAATTATGGACACAGCAAACAATGCACACAATCAAGTTATGAAACAATGAATACCCACGAAATGGCAGGAGAGAGCGCATTCTGGAGAGAGACGTGCCTTGTGCATCTGAGCCACAATCCCAATATTCTTGGACCGTGACATCCCCGCGGATTCCTCAATGCATTAGTCCACTGAAACAGGCACAAATCAGACAGGTGTATCGTATGCCATGAAATAAATTATCTATTTTGACTGACAAAAAAAAATAATGATTTCAATACAGACCCCTTTTGTCATATATTATTCCATATACAGTATATATATATATTCCAGATTTGTTTCATACTTTATAACAGTTGCACAGTATACTCTTAATCTTGAAATATATCAAATCTAGTTATGCATATCTTGACATTTCTGCCATCCATTGTGACATTGTGGGAGAATAACCAACCTTCCAATTAATAGCAATGCATTTCTTAGCAGCTAAACCTGCTACGTTCCACAGTTTCTTCTGATAACAGTCTCCAGTATCAACATTTCCAAGCTATCAAAAACAGGGAGAAGGAAGAATCTGTAGACATGCTGTGATAAAAGAACATACTCTTTGCCAGAATTCAGCCAGCCTTCACAAGATCATAACATATGCAAATATGTCCGCTTTAGTGTTTTACACCTCCAGCAGAGGAATACCATTTCTGAGTGCATGTAATTCAGTTTCACTGGCATATAGTATGTTCTATGGATGGTCTTAAACTGCTGTAATTTATGTCTGAGATTATATGAACATGACTGGGCATTCAAACAAACCTGTATCCATTCATCTTCATCAACAGTGTCTCTCAGGTCTTCCTCCTATTTTAGTTTGAGATGTTTTGTGTCATTGGGAAAAGCCTCTATCACCCTTGATAGAGTTTGGAAATCGACTTTAGAGGTTTGTCAGACTGCCTTAAAATAGTTTCAATCTTTAAAGCTTCTTGCTTGTCCAGTGTTTGCGGCACAGAGATAATAAAGTGTTGTATCTGCAAAAGTTCCCTTCTGCGCCGTAACAGACTGGTCTTCCCTGGCTGCCTAACCCTGCTGAGATTCCTGTCACCACCTAATCCTGCTAAAATAAGGCAAATAATTACCTTGGTGTACATATATATATATATACATATATATTGTATTATCCAATAATACAATCAATGGTTCAATAATTGAAATGACCATTATTGTCACACCCTGATTTGTTTCATCTGTCTTTGTGCTTGTCTCCACCCCCCTCCAGGTGTCACCCATCTTCCCCATTATCCCTAGTGTATTTATACCTGTGTTCTCTGTTTGTCTGTTGCCAGTTCGCATTGTCTGTCAAGCCTACCAGCGGTTTTCCCCTGGCTCCTGTCTTTTTATATAGTTCCTGTTTTCTAGTTTTGACCATTCTGCCTGCCCTGCCTGCCATTCTGTACCTTGTCATACCGCCCTGGATTATTGACCTCTGCCTGCCCTGACCCTGACCCTGCCTGTCGTTCTGTACCTTGTAACACCACCCTGGATTATTGACCTCTGCCTGCCCTGACCCTGACCCTGCCTGTCATTCTGTACCTTGTAACACCAACCTGGATTATTGACCTCTGCCTGCCCTGACGCTGAGTCTGCTGGCCATTCTGTACCTTTTGACTCTGATCTGGATTACTGACCTCTGCCTCCCCTTGACCTGTCATTTTGCCTGCCCCTGTTCTAGTAATAAACGTTTGTTACTTCGACACAGTGCATCTGGATCTTCCCTAAAGACGTGATAATTATTCGCAGATCTACCCATCAACTCAAGTTGGAACTTTGTGTCCATTCACTGATTGTTTTAATATACAGAAGAATTCACCTACGCACCATAGACTGGTCTTCCCTGGACCCTTCTGGGACACCTGTCACCACCAAGTCATGATGTGCATGTTATTGTGTACTGACTGTACTAAAGCTGTTTCTACCATGTCAGTGTGAAAAGTAGGGAATTAGCTAGGGAAACTGACAGATCAATAATGTTAGATTGCTATACTGACTCAGATTGAGCTGTCAAAACATCAGAATATCGGTTTTCAATCGTTTGATTCAGGTCTACTGTGATTGAGGCAAAAATAATAGCTAACGTTAGTGAGCTAGCCAGTTAGCTAATGTTAGCCAACTTTTGGCTAGCTATAATGGCACATCAACTGGCAAAAACTAGCCAAGTTAATTGACTTCTGTTGAATTGGAACAAAAAAGCAACATTTCCATACACACAACAGCTCTTTGATGCTGCCATCTGACAAATAGCTAGAGGCTACAGCTGAACTGGCTGTGATAGCTACTAGCTAGCTAGCTAGCTAGTTCATTTTCTTCAGACAGAACTTCAGTCGAAAAGGGGATGAAACTTTAGTTAACGTTACACGTCAGTTACGTTACTAGCTCAGCACTGGCAATATATACTTTTTTCTGTTAAGTCAAACAGCAGATACCTTACCAGCTACATCAGTCAAATGAAGAGCAGCCAGTTCTGCTCAGCTTGCTTTCACAACCCAGAGAAAAAGCGCAAACACACAGAAATCGCATCTGCAGACAGCAGCACCGTGCTTTTCATATAACAACAGCTTTGCCTTCACACAGCCTGTCCTTTACACAGCAGTTGCACCCCTGCTTTATTTATTTTTTTGTAGTCTAGATTTCAGGAGCCCTCCAACCCCCCTTTCACCAGTGGTTAAATAGACCCAGAGCTATCCAGTCGGGATCCTTTAACTTGGGTCAAAGAGAGAGCCAGGCGGAACCAAGCTCCAGCACTTCACAGGTCCAAAGAGGAGTACAATATATGTTTTATTATAAGTATGTCTAACTCTAACCCTAACGCTAGAATGGTAATACATCGTACAAACAACAGTAACCCTAACCCTTACCTTAACCCTTATGCTAGCTTCCTGTCCACATTTAGGTTCAATACTACTTCTAGCCTCAACCCTAACCCTAGCTCTTGTTCAACTCTGACTCAACCCTAACCCTAAAATACCTACCCAGCCCTTACATGAATTATGACTCTGATTTGAAGATTCTCATATTCACTGTCTTTCACTGCAGGGAAATGTAGGGAACCCAGTAAATTGTCTGCATCCCAAATGGACCTTGGTCAAAAGTAGAGGGAGCTAAAAAGGGAATAGGATTTGGGACACATACATTATATTTTGTTCAGGATTGGTTTTCTTCCCAATGCACTTTTTGACGTATCATAAAGACTCCATACTCCATCTACCAGTACAGTTATGGTGTGCTGTCTGGAGGGAGGCCAGACTGGGTTAATGTAGACCCTGCGGGGGCTGGCTTTACATTATATTGTGATTGAGATAGATATGACATCACTGTAATCTGTCAAGCTTCAAGGGAAAGAGTTAAAGCAAAGAATGGAAGTTGAATTATTGGGCGATGTTGCCCAAAAAAGTGTGATCTATTGGATCGTAGTTTCCAAGCCAAGAGCAAATAATCTGCTATGCTCTTAATTTTCAAAGAAACAAACAAGACAGATAAAAAATACTTTTCCCAAAAAAGACACTTTGTCCATCTGTCTCTGAACCTAATGATATACAGTGCCTTGCGAAAGTATTCGCCCCCCTTGAACTTTGCGACCTTTTGCCACATTTCAGGCTTCAAACATAAAGATATAAAACTGTATTTTTTTTGTGAAGAATCAACAACAAGTGGGACACAATCATGAAGTGGAACGACATTTATTGGATATTTCAAACTTTTTTAACAAATCAAAAACTGAAAAATCGGGGCGTGCAAAATTATTCAGCCCCCTTAATTAAGTTAATACTTTGTAGCGCCACCTTTTGTTGCGATAACAGCTGTGAATACAGCTGTAAGTCGCTTGGGGTATGTCTCTATCAGTTTTGCACATCGAGAGACTGAATTTTTACCCCATTCCTCCTTGCAAAACAGCTCGAGCTCAGTGAGGTTGGATGGAGAGCATTTGTGAACAGCAGTTTTCAGTTCTTTCATCATTGTCTTGTTGGAAGACAAATCTCCGTCCCAGTCTCAGGTCTTTTGCAGACTCCATCAGGTTTTCTTCCAGAATGGTCCTGTATTTGGCTCCATCCATCTTCCCATCAATTTTAACCATCTTCCCTGTCCCTGCTGAAGAAAAGCAGGCCCAAACCATAATGCTGCCACCACCATGTTTGACAGTGGGGATGGTGTGTTCAGGGTGTTGCTTTTACGCCAAACATAACGTTTTGCATTGTTGCCAAAAAGTTCAATTTTGGTTTCATCTGACCAGAGCACCTTCTTCCACATGTTTGGTGTGTCTCCCAGGTGGCTTGTGGCAAACTTTAAACGACACTTTTTATGTATATCTTTAAGAAATGGCTTTCTTCTTGGGAAATCTTTTTGTATCCAAATCCGGATTTAAACTTCTTCACAACAGTATCTCGGACCTGCCTGGTGTGTTCCTTGTTCTTCATGATGCTCTCTGTGCTTTTAACGGACTTCTGAGACTATCACAGTGCAGGTGCATTTATACGGAGACTTGATTACACACAGGTGGATTGTATTTATCATCATTAGTCATTTAGGTCAACATTGGATCATTCAGAGATCCTCACTGAACTTCTGGAGAGAGTTTGCTGCACTGAAAGTAAAGGGGCTGAATAATTTTGCACGCCCAATTTTTCAGTTTTTGATTTGTTAAAAAAGTTTGAAATATCCAATAAATGTCGTTCCACTTCATGATTGTGTCCCACTTGTTGTTGATTCTTCACAAAAAAATACAGTTTTATATCTTTATGTTTGAAGCCTGAAATGTGGCAAAAGGTCGCAAAGTTCAAGGGGGCCGAATACTTTCGCAAGGCACTGTATATATATATATATATATATATATATATATATATATATATATATATATATATATATATATATAACACTGTATTTGTGACAACCATAGACTATGTCTTATTAGAGGCTTGCACGGTAAAATAAACCTAATTCATATCTTAATAATGTATTCCTCTCAACACTGTGTTTTATAGTACAATGCTTAATAGCTTAACACTGGCATCCATCAATTTAATGTAGCGTGCTCCACCTATACATTTACAGCACAGTGGTGGCAGCAGCTGCATCTGTTATGTCAAGAGATCTTATTCCCATTATCCTAATCCATTATTCATGCCTGTGAAATCTCCCAACGGCTTTGATCATCAAAATATTTAGAAAATACAGAGTAAATATATAGGGTGAAGCTAGCAATCATTTATTGAACTGTCAGTGAAGGTGTTGCAGTAAGATTATGAATTATAAATTGATGAGAGCGATGTATTATGACGTATTATGCAAAGATGGGAAATCTTATAGCCAAGGGGCATGCTGTATATATATACCAATGATTCATTGAAGTTGGGCGTTCATTCCAATCCATGCAATGTAATGTAATTCCATCAAAAATAGTCAGCTCAACAGGATTACAATTTTCTCACCCCAAAACTGCTGCTGAAAATTCCATGTCAAGGTTCTAATTTCAATATTAAATAGGTAAATACATGATTGATAGCTAGATTTAATTCCGTAACTAGCGATAGTATACTATCCTTTTGGAGGTGCAGATTAAAGAGCGAGTACAACATTATGATTCACATCCATCACTTCCCTCTATGCTACCTTCACCCAGTGGCGACTTGATGGGGCAAACAAAAAAAAAACATTTGGGAATGCATGCCAGCAAAAAACCACTAGACAACACTAAACAAAACATTAATTGCAATATAACGCTGACAAACGGTGCCCACAAACTGTTAGGGCCTACAAAAATCTATCCCTACAGCAGAGTCCCAACAGCAGTCCCAACACCTTACCACTGCTACACCTAGCCACCCAGCAGAACCTTGTCAGGCAGCGAAACAGTTCGTTCAGCATCATTTACTGCCTTTAAAGGATGGATGTTTCTACTATGGCATAATAATAATAATAATTATATTATTATTATTATTATATTATGGCATAAGGGGATCTACGCATCCGTAGGATGGACGTAGTTGTCACGCCTTGGTCTTAGTATTTTGTGTTTTCTTTCTTTATTTGGTCAGGCCAGGGTGTGACATGGGTTTATTTTGTTGTGTTTCGTATTGGGGTTTTAATAGGCATTGGGATTGAGGCTGAGTAGGGGTGTCTAGCATAGGCTTGGCTGCCTGAGGCGGTTCTCAATCAGAGTCAGGTGATTCTCGTTGTCTCTGATTGGGAACCATATTTAGGTAGCCTAGGCTTCACTGTGTGTTTCGTGGGTGATTGTTCCTGTCTCTGTGTTTATTTTCACAAGATAGGCTGTATAGGTTTTCGCGTTTCGTTTGTTGTTTTGTAATTTAAGTTATTTCATGTATCGTACATATTTTCATTAAAGATCATGAGTAACCACCACGCCGCATTTTGGTCTGACTTTCTTTCAACAGACGAACGCCGTTACAGTAGTCAATATGACTATTTGTACAGCGCTTTTGAAATGTACAGCAACAGAATTATAGAACATGGGCCGTTCTTACAATGTTTTCCCTGTACATCAAGTCAGAACCGTAGGATAAATAAAGGGGTCATATAAGCAGATGAAAGCTCTTACAATATTCAATGATTACATTACTACACGTGCACCACTAAGTCAGAACGGCAGGCGAAATTAAGAGGAGAAAATAGACCAAATTATAAAGGTGAGGCACATGGGCTACTAACAGATTACTACACAACATACACTTAGTATTACGTTCTTAGCAACAGTACACGTATCTCCCTGGCATATTACAATTTATGCAGCAGCATACAATATATTTTTGGACTCACCTTGTTGTGCTCACTTGAACAGGAAGGTGGTGCGGCATTCCTTCACAGACAAATTTTGTCATCAAACTTTGATATCAAAGTCTGGCATTCTCTGGATTTATGGTGCTTTCAAGATTAACTGGGAACTCAGAAAAAAAAACAAGGTTGAATCATGATGACATCAGTGATCTTCAGGTCGTAGCTCTTGAAAGAGAGCCGAGTTCCCGGTTTACAAATGAGAGTTGGATGACCATTCAAAACAAATTTTCCTAGTCGAAGATCGTTTTTTTCAGAGAGGCAGTGACGTCGTGTCCCCATGAGTGACAGAACGCTGAGCCAATCACGCCGCAAATAGAGAACATTACCAACCCCTTCGCTCCGTATTTTCTGCTGGCTGCCCGACCACCACAAAAAGCAGTGAATTTGGCTGAAACACCTGCATTTTGTAGCTGCCTTACTCACGAAAGCAAAAAAGAGACCATGTTTGTATGGAGACTTTATCAACTCAATGATTATTTAGATTTGTTTTACATTGTTTGCAAACTGATATGTGACACATACTGTATTAATGCAAAAATAACATGATTTTGTATTTTTATGTGGGGCCCTGAATGACGGGTCGCCACTGCCTTCACCACATGGTAGTAGCCTACCAAGGTCTAAATTGCAGTATATGGCACCATAAAAAGGTAAGAGCCCTCCTGAAGAAGAGAGTGAAGAGCTATAGTGGATGCCCTATGATCACAAAAGTACCAAGAGGATTTTGTCAAGCCAGTGATACAAATTTAGAGGTGTTTATATGTCAAAGGTAGTGCTACACATGTATGGTGTGTAGTGTATGTAGTGTGTAGTGTGTTTGGAAAGGTTTTTTAATTACAGTACATTTGGGCTCTGATGGCTCTTAAGGCCAGGTACCACACCCTGATAGGGATTCCCCCCCCACCCCTGAATCATATCACAATCAACTTTTACCAGCTGAATGTCGACATTAATATAATATTTTTTTTGCATATTAAAATATGTCAATTAGTCTATATTTCATTAAATATGCAGATATTTGCATATCATATGGACACTCAGACTGAATATTTTGGTTTCATTTTGTTAAGAAACTCCAGGACCAGACTTACACTTAGCAGATTGTGGATAAATACCTTTTAAAATCTTTCTATCTGTAAAATACACAAAATGCATTTTTTGGCACATTTTCTGGAGACAAAGTAATCTAGAATAAAAATGTGACTACGTATAAACAATTCTAAGTAGATGCAAAAAAAATGTCCTTGTAGCCTGTGTTGCCTGGCCTTAATTGCTAATCTAGTCCTGTTCGTATTGGCAGGCTCAATCATATCATTATTAGGGTAGCATGCTGCCAAGATCCAATGTCAGAAGTTAACTCAATGGGTCTTTTCTAGAATTAGGGAAAAGACCTCTGACAATCATTAACAGTAATAGTCTGTTCATCTCATCTGATCAGCAGTCTATTGCATCCAGGGCACAGACAAAGTTCAGAACAGAATATAATTGCCATGAATAAATGGCACGCAGACAAGCGGCTGCCACCCGACCCTTTAGGTGACATTTAACAGAGAATGACTCCTATCTGCAGATGTCTTCTGTCTTTATTCTCTTTTCAAATAATTTAGAGTTAAGAACAGATCAAATTCTTGGTATTCCTCTGATCTTTCTGAACTTATTCAGATGAGGAACCAGGCTTGGGGAAAAGCAAGGAAAACTGACTGTGTTTCAGATTGGAAATCTTTCAGACAACTTAGAAACAGATGTACTATCTGGATTAAGAAAGCGACATTTAAGTGCTATCTTTGACTCTGCTGGTGATTCTTCAACATTTTGGAAAATTCACGGAAGCATGCAAATTCCTGCCCTTCTCTGCCGAAGCAGGTTTTGTCAGACCATGGTATCATTACTGAAAAGAAGGAGATAAGTGTTGCTTTTAATTATGTTATCTCTGCAAGCTTTTTATTTTAGAGGAATGGTGCTCTTCCCGCCCCCAGCCTCTAGCTGACTTGAATGATGACCTGTGAAATTTCAACAAGTTTACTACCTGTGATAAGTGCTTTGCTTGAGATTGGTGTAAAAAAAATCCATTGGGGGTGATATGCTGATCAGTTTTTACTACAGCTCTCCGCTCCCTTGATTGCTGAATCGTTAACCCATATTTTTCATCTAACGATCACATCTGGTACTATCCCCAAGGTTTGGAATACGGTCCATGTGCTCCCTCTCCACAAAGGTGGTGACTTTTGTGACCTAAATAACTATTGGCCTATTTCCAAACTTTGTTGCGTAGCTAAAATATTACAATCATTGATCAACTCGCAGCGAAGATCGTTTTTGTTTATGAAATGTATTCTGAATGTTTGGCTTTAGACCTGGTCATAGCACTATCTCTGCTCCATTCCTTGTTCAAAAATGATGTGGTTAAATATACATTTACTCACATCATTTATAACCAATGATACAGCAGAGATACGGACAAAAGGCAACATTGTGCTACCCTTTCCATTCACCTGTCAAAGGCCTTTGACACTGTTGATCACTCACTACTAATTCAAAGGTTGTCAGCAATATTGACCTGGATCAGGGTGCATATCATTGTTTTGAAAACTACCTGACAGATAGGACACAGTGTATATCTTCTCATGGTGTTAAGTCAGGTTTCCTTGATATTACAAAGGGGTACCGCATGGGGTCGATTTTAGGTCCAGTATATATGTGTGTGTGCGTGAGTGCGTGTGTGCGTGTGTGTGTGTGTGTGTGTGTGTGTGTGTGTGTGTGTGTGTGTGTGTGTGTGTGTGTGTGTGTGTGTGTGTGTGTGTGTGTGTGTGTGTGTGTGTGTGTGTGTGTGTGTGTGTGTGTGTGTGTGTGTGTGTGTGTGTGTGTGTGTGTGAGAGTGATGTACAGTGGCTTCAGAAAGTATTCATACCTTATTGAGCATTATGTTGTGTTACAGACTGAATTCAAAATGGATACATTTTTCTCACCTATCTACTCACAACACCTCATAATGACAAAGTGAAAATATGTTTTTCAAAATGTTTGCACATTTATTGAAAATTAACTACAGAAATATCTTATTTACATCAGTATTCACATTCCTGAGTCACTACATGCTAGAATCATATTTGGCAGCAATTACAGCTGTGAGTCTTCCTGGATAAGTCTCTAAGATCTTTGCACACAGGGATTATCCCATATTATCCCAGACTTTTAGAAGTCTTCAAGCTCTATCAAGTTGGTAGTTGATCATTGCTAGACATTCATTTTCAAGTCTTGCCACAGGTTTTCAAGACAATTTAAGTCAAAACTGTAAATAGGCCACTCAGGAACATTCAGTGCCGTCTTGGTAAGTAACTCTAGTATATATTATTTGGCCTTGTGTTTTAGGTTTATTGTCCTGCTGAAATGTGAATTAATCTCCCAGTGTCTGGTGGAAAGCAGACTGAACCAGGTTTTCCTCTAGGATTTTTCCTCCATTATGTTTCTTTTTTACCACCATATGTTTCAAAATATGGAGAGTGGTACTCAGTAAGGTGTCATATTTGATTTGGCCCAAAGATTCAGGACAAAAAGGGAATGCTTTGCTACCTCTTTTGCAGTATTACTTTAGTGCCTTGTTGCAAACCGTAAACATGTGTCGGAATATTTTCTGTCTGTACAGGCTTCCATTTTTTCACCCTGTATCTTTGAAGTGACTGGGTGTATTGATACACCATCCAAAGTGTTATTAATAACTCCACCATGCTCAAAGGGATATTCAATGTCTGCTTTTTTTTACCCATCTACCAATAAGTGCCATTCTTTGCGAAGCATTGGCAAACCTCCCTGGTCTTTGTGGTTGAATCTCTTTTTGAAATTTCCAGAATTAGCCATGCATTCTTTACCAGAAATTAGGCTGGCCCTCTTTGAAGTCATGTAGGTCGATTCATTGCTCTCTTTTTATTTATAAAGCTCTTTTACATATACTCTTGCCGTACCTAACATCATTAACCGCTTACTGCAGTGGGCTAAACAAGGGTCGAACAGAGTGTTCCTTGGTAGTCTTAAACAAATGTACTTTGAAACAACAGTATACTCCTGCACCATGTCATACATAGAGTTGAAATGGAGAACACTATGAGTTTACATCCCAATACTACACTTTATATAATTAATCAAAGACTGAAATGTAGCAAAACCCGTTTGACATAGAAACACTGTATCTTTGGCAGCTTTTTAAAAATTCTGATTTAAAACAAAATAACATTCCACCGATGAGGCCACAAGGTCATTTGTCTACAGGAAATGGCTGCTAAGTTCCAGTCGTTGCCATACCCGGTCTCAGGGATGGCTAATTCTGGAAATCCCTTCGGTCTCCTCAAGCAATTCAAAATGTTGATTGGGGACCTCTTTGCTGAGGAATGTGATCATTTGTCTTGAGTGTGTTGGTAATGTTGTATAATTTGTATTCTATCGTATTCTGTAAATTGTGTGTATGTATGCAAGGCTCCCTTGTGAACGAGACCTTGGTTTCAATGGGACTCTGTTAAAATAAAGGTTTGTATCCCAGTTTCTACCTCAATTGAGCTGAGATTTCAATGACTGGAGGTTCATTGCATATGTGCTTAAAAATGTGTGTAAATACTGCACACTACACATTTTTCTTGCTATGACGGAGATTGTCTTCAAACTGTAGTATGTGGCTTCCGGGTTTCAACGCAAATACACAGTACATGCATGGTTCAGTGAGTTGTGTTGAAGGGCTGTAATGCAGTGCAGCAGCTTAGCTATCCACCTCTTTTAGTTGTTTCCAGGTAAACTGTACTCTAAAGATAGTTAGTGTCAGCCAAGACATAAGTGGTAGATTGGAAAACAGAACGTCTGATAATGAAGACAGATTTTATACAAATAGAGCATTAGACTCCACAAAGTGGGGTTAAGCCCTTGATTGTACTTTTACACTAAAAGGTTAGTGAAAAGAACCTGCTTGACCCAGACATCTCCCAAGGTTTGAATATGGACCGGCACTTTAGGACAAACCCCCTCTGCACCAGCCACCAGCCGTCCTCTCCTTATTCTGGCCGTACGCTCTCGCTGTGGAGTGATATCAAGTCAGAGATATCCTCAACTTTCCCCTAACAAAAAGACAGGCCACAATGTTCTGTATAAGACAAAGGGTCCAGTACAATGACAAGTGAATGTTCCGTTATGAGGGAGTCGTATTACGCTCCCCATTGGGCGGTGTCAACACGCTTTCAGCTGCTGTGTTGGCACGGCTCCCATGCTGGTTAGTTGGTATCAGCTACCACCCCCTGTAAGTGGGCTCCCTCCCTCTGAACCATATCAGGTTGTCCTCATCAGTGAAACTGTGTGTGTCCTTCCCTGCACTCGCCCCTCCCCGGGCCAGGGCCGTGGCTCTCTGCCCTGCCCCTGGGGCCTCACAGGCCACCCACACAAACAATACCTGCTCAGATAAGGTTACAGTTCAGTAGAATGTCAGCCTTATATTACATTCGGACTCAAATCATATCAATTTAATTCGCCCCCATCCTCTTGGGAGGAATCTCTGTCAGACAGCAAATGAAAATAATATTGTGTTGTAGTGTAGACGAGGGGCCACTTTAATTTCATATGCCAAGTCTGAGAGCAAATGAGGTAGATAGATGGAAAGTGTAAAGGATTGGCTACACTACACAATCACTTAATATGAGTCCACAGAGTGGATTCAAGGGGTATTGATACAGCGAGATACGGTAACACTTAATTTTGATTGCCCCATAATTACATACATTTTTATACCAAAAGAGCATGTAATCCTGAATGCTGATTGGTTAAAACCGCATTCCAGCCGGTGTCTATTCCACAAGTTACCACTGGCTAAATCTATGACATCGAAATGTGTATTTACTCTGTACCATCTGACTACGCAATCCACTGTCTCATTAGCCCAGCCAGGCAATTGATAAACTTGATATCAACTATAAAAAGCATCTAGACATTACCTCACATGTCTTTTCGACTAACATTTAATTTTTAACAGTGGAAATGTGTATAAAGCTTTCTGTTTTTAAAACCTCTCTGGGATATGTGGGAAGCTAGCTCACCAACAGCCAGTAAAATTGCATGGTGCCAAATTCAAACAACAGAAATCTCATAATTAAAATTCCTCAAACATACAAGTATTATACACCATTTTAATCCAACCAGTTTGGCTTCAAAAAGGCTTTATGGTGAAAGCACACCTTGCGATTATGTTAGGTCAGCGCCTAGCCACAGAAAATCATACAGCCATTTTCCAAAGAAGGAGACGTGTCACAAAAGACAGAAATAGCGTTACAATTAATCACTAACCTTTGATGATCTTCACCGGATGGCACTCCCAGGACTCCATGTTAGACAATAAATGTGTGTTTTGTTCGATAAAGTTCATCTTTACGTCCAAAAACCTCATTTGAAATCGGTGCATTATGTTCAGAAATGCATTATCTCAAACAAACATCCGGTGAAAGTGCAGAGAGCCACATCAAATTACAGAAATACTCATCATAAACATTGATCTAAGATACAAGTGTTCAACATACAATTAAAGGTTTACTTCTCCTCAACTTCTTGGGTCGAGCCATCCCGGATCCGGGATTGTGAATACAGCCTCAAGCTCATTACCATAATGCAACGTTAACAATTCATGAAAATCGCAAATGAAATGAAATCAATATGCTAGCTCTCAAGCTTAGCCTTTTGTTAACAACACTGTCATCTCAGATTTTCAAAAATATGCATCTCAACCATAGCAAAACTAGCATTTGTGTAACAGTATTGATAGCTATTGATAGCTAGCATTAGCATTTAGCGTTAGCATTCAGCAGGCAACATTTTCACAAAAAAAACAGAAAACCATTCAAATAAAATCATTTACCTTTGAAGAACTTCAGATGTTTTCAATGAGGAGACTCTCAGTTAGATAGCAAATGTTCAGTTTTTCCTGAAAGATTATTTGTTTAGGAGAAATCGCTCCATTTTGTGCGTCACGTTTAGCTACTAATAAAACCTGTATCCAGGATTGTGTAAATCTATCCGCAAGCTCATTAGCATAACACAATGTTAACTATTCATGAAAATCGCAAATGAAATTAAATCAATATGCTAGCTCTCAAGCTTAGCCTTTTGTTAACAACACTGTCATCTCAGATTTTCAAAAATATGCTTCTCAACCATAGCAAAACTAGCATTTGTGTAATAGTATTGATAGCTATTGATAGCTAGCATTAGCATTTAGCGTTAGCATTCAGCAGGCAACATTTTCACAAAAACCAGAAAACCATTCAAATAAAATCATTTACCTTTGAAGAACTTCGGATCTTTTCAATGAGGAGACTCTCAGTTAGATAGCAAATGTTCAGTTTTTCCTGAAAGATTATTTGTGCAGGAGAAATCGGTCCGTTTTCTGCGTCATGTTTGGCTACCAAAAAAAAACGAAAATTAATTCGTCAAAACGCCAAACTTTTTTCCAAATAAACTCCATAATATCGACTGACACATGGTAAACGTTGTTTAGAATCAATCCTCAACGTGTTTTTCACATATCTCTTCGACGATATATCGTTCGTGGAAGTGTGCTTTCCCCTCTGAATCCCATGGGAAAATGCCTGCAGCTGAAGATTACGCACCAATTTAGACAAAGGACACCGGGCGGACCCCTGGCAAATGTAGTCTCTTATGGCCAATCTTCCAATGATATGCCTACAAATACGTCACAATGCTGCAGACACCTTGGACGAACGGCAGAGAGCTTAGGCTCGTTCATGGCACATTCAGAGCCAAATAAGGAGACGATGGAAAACAGAGCCTCAAAAATTCTGCTCATTTCCTGTTTGAGGTTTCATCTTGGTTTCGCCTGTAGCTTGAGTTCTGTGGCACTCACAGATAATATTTTTGCAGTTTTGGAAACGTCAGAGTGTTTTCTTTCCAAAGCGGCCAATTATATGCATAGTCGAGCATCTTTTCATGACAAAATATTGCGCTTAAAATGGGCACGTTTTTTTATCCAATAATGAAAAAGCGCCCCCATAGGTTGAAGAGGTTAATGCAACCGCTGTGTCAGAACTTTTACAGTGAAAGCACACCATGCAATTATGTTAGGTCAGCGCCTAGCCATAGAAAACTATACAGCCATTTTCCAACCAAGGAGAGGTGTCACAAAAGTCAAAAATAGTGTTAAGATTAATCACTTACCTTTGATGATCATCATCTGATGGCACTCCCAGGTCTCCATGTTAGACAATACATGTTTGTTTTGTTAAATAAAGTTCATATTTATGTCAAAATATCTCCTTTTTGTTTGCGCTTTTAGTCCAGTAATCCAAAATGCCCAAGGCGCGGGCACTAAGTCCAGAAGAAAACTCAAAAAAACGTTCCATTACAGTTCGTAGAAACATGTCAAACGATGTATATAACCATCCTTAGGATGTTTTTATCATAAATCTTCAATAATATTCAAACCGGACAATTCATTTGTCTTTAGAAATGAAAAGGATCGTAGCTCGCACTCACGGCTTAGTTCATGGCTTTCAGCCAGACCCCCGATTCAAACAGCTCTGATTCGCTCCCCCTTCACAGTAGAAACCTGAAATAACGTTCCAAAGACTGTTGACATCTGGTGGAATCTTTAGGAAGTGCAACCTGACCCCATTTACACTGTATATTGGATAGGCAATCACTTGAAAAACTACAAACCTCAGATTTACCACTTCCTGGTTGGATTTTTCTCAGGTGTTCTTCTGCCATTTGAGTTCTGTTATACTCACAGACATCATTCAAACTGTTTTAGAAACTTTAGTGTGTTTTCTATCCGAATCGACATATAATATGCATATCTTAGCTTCTGGGCCTGAGTAGCAGGCAGTTTACTTTGGGCACCTTATTCATCCAAGCTACTCAATACTGCCCCCCGTACCCAAAGAAGTTTTAACATTGTTTCAATATTAATCTCCAGCTGTCCCATAGTAATGAATGTGTCGGGAGTCGGGATGAGACAGACAGGCAGGTAGCGTTTCTCAGCCAGTCGAAATCATGAATCAGCTGGCATCATGTTTATAGATATATACAAAGAAATGTCAATTGAAAAAGGTAAACTGAAACTGTACAGCTAGTTTGCAGTCTTTCCAGCTTCAATTTGAAGTTATTGTGTTAGCTGCTGTTGTTGGCTAGCTTCTCTGAACAACAGTGTCCTGAGGAGAGAGCACATTTTCTATGCCTCATTAGCTCATTGTTATGAATGTATCCAAATAAATGTCACTAGAAAACAGCTTAAACAAATGCAAATGCAGCTGCTGTTGTTATTCTGGATGCACAGTTTTACATGAGTTGTAAGTTAGCCGTAGTTGGCTAGCTAGCAAGCAAGGGATAGGGAAGTTGCCAGCCAGTATGGCAATGGAAAATTTAGAATGAACGATTGGGTCGCGTACATAAATACAGAACAAAAAGACTGAACGACTGGGTCGCGTCTCTGACAACCGAACCAATAGAACGAATGACCTGGGCGGTTTGGGTATCAACACTAGATTTGTATCAGGACTATATCTTGTGGAAGGATGAAATAGTATGGATACATTCATCAAAATGAAAATGTTATTAAAATATGTATATAATTTTTTTAAAGTGTATAAAAGTGATAATGCCCTAGAAGCCGATGTTAAAGAGGATAGATTGGCACAGGTGTTGTTAGGCCCGAGACTAAATTGTGGGCTGGCAAACCGTGCAAATACATATCACTTAAATGAAATCGGAATAAACTACTGTAGACTGAGAGACTAAGTGCACAAAACAATAAGAACACTTGCTCTTTCCATGACATAGATTGACCAGGTGAATCAAATCAAATCAAATACAGCAGGTATACCTTAGCGTGAAATGCTTACTTACAGGTGAAAACTCTGATCCCTTATTGATGTCACTTGTTAAATCCACATCAACCAGTGTAAATAAAGGGAGGAGACAGTTTAAATTAAGATTTTTAAACCTTGAGACAATTGAGACATGGATTGTGTGTGTGTCATTCAAAGGGTGAATGGGCAAGACAAAAGATTTAAGTGCTTTTGAATGGGGTATGGTAGTAGGTGCCAGTTCCACTGGTTTGAGAGTGTCAAGAACTGCACCGCTGCTGGGTTTTTTACACTGAATAGTTTCCCATGTGTATCAAGAATGGTCCATCACCCAAAGGACAACCAGCCAACTTGACACAACAGTGGGATGCATTGGCGTCAACATGGGCCAGCATCCCTATGGAGCACTTTTGACACCTTACAGAGTCCATGCCCTGACGAGTTGAGGCTGTTCTGAGGGCAAAAGCGGGTGCAACTCAATATTAGGAAGGTGTTCTTAATGTTTTCTACACTCAGTGTATAAAGCATTTCATTTTTCAGGGGAAATAAGTTATTATATGTTTAATGCCAATAGTAATATCTAGCTGTACTTTGTGGCCGAGCCTTCCTCTTGTAAAATCTTTCAGTGGAACTCACATTAATTCAATATTGATTATTTGATATGTTTTTTGGCAGTTGAAACCATAGTCGACAGCGTGAAGCCAGAGGGAGCAGATTTGTTTTGATTTGTATGCTACGCCAGTAAACCCTTGCTATAATTTAGACATGTTTTTCTGAGGGATTTCACACACACACATATACAAGCACGTCCACACACACATACACACGCACACACATATACACACGCACACACACACACACACACACACACACACACACACACACACACACACACACACACACACACACACACACACACACACACACACACACACACACACACACACACACACACACACACACACACACACACACACACACACACACACACACACACACACACACACACACACACACACACACACACACACAGTTTCATTTGCATTTCTTCTGGGAATAACATGATGCAGTAGTATCGTTCTGAAATGCCACCAGTTTGAATCAACAAATTGCACCTGGAGAAAGAAAAACCTTGATCTCTGAAAATATTTATACCCAAATAATACCTGTCTATCTCCCCCTAGGCAACCATTCCAGAGAAATGCAGCCTGTTCAATAATGCTGTAGGCATTCAGCTGAAGCTGGTCTGTATCATAACTTCCTTACAGTATGCACACAAAACCAGTCATGATGTAATTTCACAGTGACATTTTGCAGGCCATTATTTCAGAAAGCAGATGATATGGAATCTGATCTGTAGTCTGACAGAGGGATAGTAATGGGTCAGAAGGAACACCACATTGTTGAATTCTGCAGAGAACGCTTCACATACAAGCTTTACACAAGGATTTAAGTGTCTTTTTCCATGTTCTACATGAAGAACTAACAGCAAAGTCTTTATTGGTATATCAGATGATACAGGGGTGGAACTACAAGTGCAATTTACAGGGTATTAGCAAATCATCTAATCCCCAATCACTACAGGCTAGGAATGAACACTCCTCCTCAACCTCATCCTCCTCCTCCTCCACAAAAGTGAATCTAATGGGATATGGAGATGACAAGTGTTTTGGTGTGTGAGCCATATTGCCCCAGCCCCTTTACTGATGCAAGACAGTGGACACTTTGGCATCAAGGAGAAGAACACTGAATGAACTTGAATACATTTTTGAGATTTAGCAAATCTACTAATGAATACTTGAAGTGTCTTTGCTATACTTAGCCACCGAATCATGCATTCATCATCTTGTGCAACAGATGTTTTTGCTAGACCGGTAAACGGATTATCATATGGGTGGGATGTGAAGCAATGTGTTCACCATTATTGGCATCCTTTGCTCTCATCATAGCCTCCATGTCTGAATCTGAGCTTAACCAAGCTGAAAAATTCTGTTCTTAGAATGTTGTGGCTATGACACGATGATGACATCTTGGATACAGTACGACTGTACCAGAGAAACTGGTCAGAAGTCTGCCTAGTTCCACATGTTAGGTGACTGCTGATTAATTCACCATGGACTCTTATTGCAACATGGTCTCACTATCATTAGAAAATGTGACATGTCTGCTTATTGACAACTGCTTTCTATAACTCTCCAGCAGCCCAGAGTAACAGTACAGTATAAGCAGATGATTTCAAATGTGTGAGTTCACTATTCCGATAGTGACCACATATCTGTGAATAGAATAGGTTGCTTTTATCACAGGATTTATTGTAAATGTTCACAGAAGACAATATCCTATACATTTTGCCTTTGTGGTGTGCCACTAGCTAGACATTAGTGCTGAGCGATAAACATGACATGCATTATAAAATATGATCTTGAAATGATTTTAAAGCTTTGTAATTGAAATTCCAAAACCAAATATTAAGGATATTCAATTGCCAAAACACAGAAAACATTTCATTATATTTAACAACATAGAATAAAACAATGAATAGCCCAATGAAGGAAATGACTGCCCATTACTGCTTATAACTTATTAACAAACATTTATTCACATTACTTTACTTTAAAGGTCCATCACAGCCATTTTATCTCAGTATCAAAACATAAAAATTAATTACCTTACTGTGATTGCTTTCAATTAAAATAATCAAAAAACAAACAAACACAGCTTCTTAGCAAAGAGCAATTTCTCCACCAGACTTTACAGTTGGGATGAGGTTTTGATGTTGGTGTGCTTGTATCTTTTTCTCTCCACACATAGTGTTGTGTGTTCCTTCTAAACAACTCAAGTGTAGTTTCATCTGTGTTCAGAATATTTTGCCAGAAGCACTGTAGAACATCCAGGCGCTCTTTTGCAAACTTCAGACTTGCAGCAATGTTTTGTTTTTGGACAAAAGTGGCTTCCTCGGTGGTGTCCTCCCATGAACACCATTCTTGTTTAGTGTTTTACATATCGTAGACTCGTCAACAGTGATGTTACCATGTTCCAGAGATTTCAGTAAGCCTTTAGCTGACACTCTAGGATTCTTCTTAACCTCATTGAGCATTCTGCACTGTGCACTTGCAGTCATCTTTGCAGGATGGCCACTCCTAGGGAGAGTAGTAACAGTTGTGAAATTTCTCCATTTATAGACAATTTGTCTTGCCGTGGACTGATGAACATCAAGGCTTTAAGAGATACTTTTCTAACCCTTTTCAGCTTTATGCAAGTCAAAAATTCTTAATCTGGGGTCATCTGAGATCTCTTTTGTTTGAGGCATGGTTCACATCAGGCAATGCTTCTTGTGAATAGCAAACTCAAATTTTGTGAGTGTTTTTTAAGGATATAGGGCAGGGCAGCTCTAACCAACATCTCCAATCTCGTCTCATTGATTGGACTCCAGGTTAGCTGACTCCTGACTCCAATTAGCTTTTGGAAAAGTCATTAGCCGAGTGGTTCACATACTTTTCCCAACCTACACTGTGTATGTTTACATGATGTATTCAATATAGACAAGACAAATATAATAATTTGTGTGTTCTTAGTTTAAGCACACTGTGTTCATCTATTGTTGTGACTAAGATGAAGATCAGATTTGATGACCAATTTATGCAGAAATCCAGGTAATTCCAAAGGATTCACATACTTTTTCTTGCCACTGTATATTACTTTATTTTAATGACTTATTTAATTTCTAAGTCATCCTGGGCTCTTCTGCCAGATCTTACAAAGCCTGGATACGTATTTTACGTATCAGCTAACCACATCATATGTTACAGAAATCTGCCCTGCAACCATTGGTTGATGCATGCAACATCTGAGCAGGGGAACGCAACCATTATCTCAGCTCTGCTCAGGCAGTAGCAGCCAGCCAGCCAGACAACTAACTAATGTTATCTTTCTGCTCCCCAACAAGTCATCCTATTTAGCTAGGCTAGAAGCTGCCGACGTGTCTGACAAAATCCCTATTTTAGTAGTTCTTCAAAGTAGATCAGGCATATTTTGAAGACTGATAATTACCAACTACTATAACTATCAATTGGTTGGTAGAGCTATCTCACGAACTGTCTTTATCCCTCACGTCGTTGTTAATGGTGTGCAGTTTGCAAACGACCTATACATTTTAACGGCTCTTTTTACTATGCACCTTGTCAAAATATGACTAATTCAATATTGCACCATCCCATTCTCTGGACTCTGTCTGCCATCATAACCAGTAGTATCTACCAGGAATAATGAAGCATAGAATAATAATAGATGTTTGGTGAATCTATGAATTATGTATGACCACTGGAGTCTTTGCCAGTCAAAATATTTTTTTTCATTGAATATTTTGATATTTATTTCATCACCAAAGAATATTCTGTAGGAGGGGTTCAAATGAATTTGTAATCATTTGACATGATTCATATGAATCGGGTCATGAACATATGGACAAGGGAGAGGTTAAACGTCAGCTAAATCAGCTAAAGCTTATTCCCACACTTTACAATAAGTCTGTTGCAGTGCTCTTAGGTAGTCTCTGTATAGGCTATTCCCTCCACCGCGACACTGCTGCCCAGTTGAAGAGCTTGTGATCTCTATGCAGCACTACAGCACCATGCACATTCAGAAAAGTACCCCTTAGCCTCAGACGATGCTCTTCTGGAGGCATGCGGCCCTAATGTAGGCCTATTTGCCTACTAGCCAAATAAATTGCAGGGCATGCATGGTGCGTGCAACTAGTCATTCTAACATATTTTAACATTTAATTCATCCTTCATTCAGTTCGGACAGTCAGTATGTCATCCAGTCAGTCATTTGCCTATGTTGCAATATAAACTAAATCAAAGAAAAACATTTGTTTATTGAAATTTGATGTGTGTATTGAATATGATCTAAATTCTCCTAAGTTCTTTAGCCTGTCACTTTAATAATTCAATGTTTAATTTAGGCCTATCCGCAAAAAAAAAATAGTCCTTCAACTTGTAGGCTATCATTTTGGGTACTGGTGTCTTGTGGAATAATTTCAGAACTCTATTTGTGTTTTATAACTTTTTATTATAGGACTCCCATTAAAAATAGGCCTCTAAATACAGGTTCTAAATACAGGTTCTAAATACAGGTTCTAAATACTTTTTTAAAACAAAATAGTTGAAGCACGTGCAGTGGCTGATGTGGAAAACAGATCTGGTAATAAGAATAGGCTATATAGATAGTCTTCTTGACCATTTGGGACCTTTTGGCTATTTCACTCAGGACAGGTTATAGCAAAGACTTAATCAATATTTTGTTTTGTCTCATTCATTGATATGGATATAGCCTTTGCGGGATGGTGTTGTACAACGCAAATGGCTATAACAAGCTCAAATACAGAGTGGAATTCACTAATACAACAGTCAAAATCCCTCAGCACTATGACACATATCCAATAACTGATAACACTAGCGCCCCAAGTCCCAGACAGTGTTATGTAAAAGCTATTCAAATTCCCCACATTATGTATTTACAGATGGTGGGTACAACAGATGGAAGTCGAGGCAATTCCAAAAATAATAAATGTAATGTGATTTTGCTCATTTAGAATGTACAAATCCCTTCCGGCATATGCCAGTGCATATGTTCATAGTTCCAAAGCTGTGGGATAGTTTCTTGAAGCTTAATGATGCACTATCCTTATATAGAGGTCAGATGTTATAGTGATGTTTCAATGTGTTTTCTCACCCCAAGCACATTCCACCTTCCTACAGAATGTTGCAGGGAGCGAGTGTTCCTTTTAGAACTGCCAAGGGGCCAGGTTCCGTTGATTCTCCTGTAATCGTATGGTCATTTTTCACTGGTTTGTAGTAAACATAAAGTGATTTAGAACACCTAACAACTTTCAGATGTGCTCCAGCGACGCGCAGATAGCCTCATAGATCAGACCAACAACGCTGTGGGATAATGAATGAGGGCGACTGAAGAGGCACTTTATTTGTAGGCAGACAATTCCATTATTCACATTTGAGATCAATCAGTGGGCCAGCCAGGCACAGGCCTATATCAAGCATCCAGCTGACTCATTTAACGCTTTGGCCTGGATAAACTACACTTTAAGCACTTTAGGCAAACAAATTGGATGTTGCTTAGGTACCCCCCCCCAAACATCAGCAGCACCACTGGCGACAGCTACTGTAATTCCCAACAGGTGAAGAGGTCTCTCTTAATCATGATGGAAATCATGTTGATTTATTTTTCATAACATAAAACTTCAATTGGAGGGATAATTGTGAAAAGAGATCTGCAATTGGAATTTTTTTATTTTCTCTGCTCAAATGTGTTGACTTTCTCCTATCTATTTTGTAAATTATGATTCTCTGTATATGGTGCGTTTGCTGTAATATGTGTTTCTTTGTGACTTATTTACATTCCCAGTACTTTTTATCACGATGTTCCATGTATTGTCTATCTGATACAGGTAAGAATGAAGATAGTAGATAGATGTAATGTTGGGACGCCCAGAACCTAATCAGCTAAGGCATTCGCCAGAGACTGTAGATGAGTTCCACAAAACAGGAAGTTATAGATACAGGGTCATTTTTACTCACCATATAGGGATTGTCATTCTTACTCACCATATAGGGATTGTCATTCTTACTCACCATATAGGGATTGTCATTCTTACTCACCATAATGGGATTGTCATTCTTACTCACCATATAGGGATTGTCATTCTTACTCACCATAATGGGATTGTCATTCTTACTCACCATATAGGGATTGTCATTCTTACTCACCATAATGGGATTGTCATTCTTACTTACCATATAGGGATTGTCATTCTTACTCACCATATAGGGATTGTCATTCTTACTCACCATATAGGGATTGTCATTCTTACTCACCATATAGGGATTGTCATTCTTACTCACCATATAGGGATTGTCATTCTTACTCACCATATAGGGATTGTCATTCTTACTCACCATATAGACAGTATAAGTCTTACTCACCATATAGGCAGTATAAGTCTTACTCACCCTATATAGATTGTCATTCTTACTCACCATATAGGCAGTATAAGTCTTACTCACCATATAGGCTAGGCTGCTGAATGCTGAACAAGTCACTCATGATAATGTCTGACCAATGACATAACAGGTCAAAAGGAGCTTCAGGGGATGTGTTTGACAGATAGAAACCTGGCTGCATGTTATGTGCCTGCTATGGAAGCCTATTTATTGGCACACACCCTCTCAAGGACATTATCAAACCAAAGTTTTAAACATGGATTTACAAAAACTCTCCCCCACTCCCAACATAATCATCTGAGTTCCCCCACTACTCTCAAGGCCTTGCGTCCCAAATGGCCCCCTATTCTCTGTATACAGTTGTGCACCATGGACCCTGGTCAAAAATAGTGCACTATATAGGATAGGCGGCCATTTGGGAAGCAATCCTTTTCTTCTCCTCGAGGTGACATTTCCTTCAGTGTTATTATTCCGTCTCGTTTCTCCTTGTTCCCCTTCTACTCTCAATCCTCCATTGGGGACTCTGACATTTTACCACACCTTATTCTGTCCTTGTACCTTAACCTTCACGTCATTAGTACTGCATCATGTTCACAATGGTCTCATTTGTTATTTCAACTTGGACGATTCCTTGGCTGTTACGGTACAGCACTTGCCTGGCTAAATCATCGGACTCATACCACGTGGTCTGGTCTCCTGCAAGGAGATAATTGCATAAAACATTCATGATGACCCTTAATCGGAATATTATCTGAAAGGCCAGACTTGTTGTGATACTGTATGCTGCTGAGATACAATATCTTAGTTGCATAACTTATGAGGAAGAAACAGAGTATGGTGTATGGTGGTGTTTCAGGGTGGCGAGAGAGAGAGAGGGGAGAGAGAGGACTATGTACAGACTCAGTGAGCATAGTCTTGCTATTGAGAAAGGCCGCCATAGGCAGACCTGGATCTCAAGAGAAAACAGGCTATGTCCACACTGCCCACAAAATGAGGTGGAAACTGAGCTGCACTTCCTAACCTCCTGCCAAATGTACGACCATACAGTATTAGAGACACATATTTCCCTCATATTACACAGATCCAGATTTTGATAAACTCCCATATCTACTCGGTGTGTGCCATTGTGACCTGTTGCCACAAGAAAAGGGCAACCAGTGAAAAACAAACACGATTGTAAATACAACCTATATATATTTTTTTTTTTTTCCCTTTTGTACTTTAACCATTTGTACATCGTTACAACACTGTATATATTCATAATATGCCTATAGACAGAGACTAAAACAGGAAACTCCCACGCTCAGGTCTGGTCAACGCTGGTCCGACCAATCTGATTCCACGCTTCATGATTGCTTCGATCACGTGGATTGGGATATGTTCCACATTGCGTCAATCAACAACATTGATGAATACGCTGATTCGGTAAGTGAGTTTATTAGCAAGAGCATCGGTGATGTCGTACCTACAGCAACTATTAAAACATTCCCAAACCAGAAACTGTGGATTGATGGCAGCATTCGTGCGAAACTGAAAGTGCGAACCACTGCTTTTAACCAGGGCAAGGTGACCGGAAACATGACCGAATACAAACAGTGTAGCTATTCCCTCCGCAAGGCAATCAAACAAGCTACGCGTCAGTGTAGAGACAAAGTAGAGTTGCAATTCAACGGCTCAGACACAAGAGGTATGTGGCAAGGTCTACAGTCAATCATGGAATACAAAAAGAAAACCAGCCCCGTCGCGGACCAGGATGTCTTGCTCCCTGACAGACAAAACAACTTCTTTGCTCGCTTTGAGGACAGTACAGTGCCACTGACACGGCCCGTTACCAAAACCTGCAGAATCTCCTTCACTGCAGCCAACATGAGTAAAACATTTAAACGTGTTAACCCTCGCAAGGCTGCAGGCTCAGATGGCACCCACAGCCGCGTCCTCAGAGCATGCGCAGACCAGCTGGCTGGTGTGTTTACAGACATATTCAATCAATGCTTATCCAAGTCTGCTGTTCCCACATGCTTAAAGAGGACCACCAGTGTTCCTGTTCCCAAGAAAGCTAAGGTAACTGAGCCAAACGACTACTGCCCCGTAGCACTCACTTCCGTCATCATGAAGTGCTTTGAGAGACTAGTCTTAGGACCATATCACCTCCACCCTACCTGACAGCCTAGACCCACTCCAAATGGTTTACCGCCCCAATAGGTCCACAGACGACGCAATCACAACCACACTGCACACTGCCCTAACCCATCTGGACAACAGAAAAACCTATGTGAGATTGCTGGTCATTGACTACAGCTCAGCATTTAACACCATAGTACCCTCCAAACTCGTCATTAAGCTCGCCCTGTGCAACTGGGTACTGGACTTCCTGACGGGCCGCCCCCAGGTGGTGAAGGTAGGTAACAACATCTCCAACCCGCTGATCCTCAACACTGGGGCCCCACAGCGTACACATCACACATCGGCGTACACATCACGGACAAACTGAATTGGCCCACCCACACAGACAGCGTGGTGAAGAAGGCGCAGCAGCGCCTCTTCAACCTCAGGAGGCTGAAGAAATTCCGTATGTGACCAAAAGCACTCACAAACTTTTACAGATGCACAATCGAGAGCATCCTGTCGGGCTGTAATCACAGCCTGGTAGGCAACTGCTCCGCCCACAACCGTAAGGCTCTCCAGAGGGTAGTGAGGTCTGCACAACTCCTCACCGGGGGCAGACTACCTGCCCTCCAGGACACCTACACCACCCGTTGTCACAGGATGGCCATAAAGATCATCAAGGACAACAACCACCCGAGCCACTGCCTGTTTACCCCGCTATCATCCAGAAGGCGAGGTCAGTACAGGTGCATTAAAGCAGGGACCGAGAGACTGAAAAACAGCTTCTATCTCAAGGACTGTTAAACAGCCACCACTAACATTGAGTGGCTGCTGCCAACATACTGACTCAACTCCAGCCACTTTAATATTGGAAAATGTATCACTAGCCACTTTAAACAATGCCACTTAATATAATGTTTACACACCCTACATTACTCATCTCATATGTACAGTATATACTGTACTCTATACCATCTACTGCATCTTGCCATCTTTATGTAATACATGTATCACTAGCCACTTTAAACAATGCCATTTTTATATGTTTACATACCCTACATTACTCATCTACTGCACCTTGCCTATGCCGTTCTGCACCAACACTCATTCATATATCTTTATGTATTCTTATACATATTCTTCATCCCTTTACACTTGTGTGTATAAGGTAGTTGTTGTGAAATTGCTAGGTTAGATTACTCGTTGGTTATTACTGCATTGTCGGAACTAGAAGCAAAAGCATTTCGCTACACTCGCATTAACATCTGCTAACCATGTGTATGTGACAAATACAATTTGATTTGATTTGATATTGCATTTGATATTGCATTTGTAATGTCTTTATTATTTTGGAACTTCTGTGAGTGTAATGTTTACTGTTCATTTTTATTGTTTATTTCACCTTTGTATATTATCTACTTCACTTGCTTTGGCAATGTTAACATGATTCCCATGCCAATAAAGTCCCTTGAACTGAATTGAGAGAGAATATTTGCACGTTAAGTTTGCTGAAAATAAACGCAGTTGACAGTGAGAAGACGTTTTTTTTTTTTACTGAGTTTATATACAGTACCAGTCAAAAGTTTGGACACGCCTACTCATTCCAGGGTTTTTCTTTATTTTTTACTATTGTAGAATAATAGTCAAGATATCACAACCATGAAATTACACATATGGAATCATATAGTAACCAAAAAATATATATTTTAAATTCTTCAGAGTAACCACCCTTTTCCTTGATGGCAGCTTTTCACACTCTTAGCATTCTCTCAACCAGCTTCTCCTGGAATGCTTTTCCAACAGTCTTGAAAGTATTCCCACATATGCTGAATGTTTTTCTTCATTCTGCGGTCCAACTCATTCCAATCCATTTCAATTGACTTGAGGTCGGGTGATTGTGAAGGCAAGGTCATCTGATGAAGCACTCCATCACTCTCCTTCTTGGTAAAATAGCCCTTAGTCAGCCTGGAGGTGTGTTGGGTCATTGTCCTGTTGAAAACAAATGCTAGTGCCACTAAGCGCAAACCAGATGGGATGGTGTATCGCTGCAGAATGTTGTGGTAGCCATGCTGGTTAAGTGTGCCTTGAATTCTAAATAAATCACAGACAGTGTCACCAGCAAAGCATACACACCATCTCACATTCTACTCCATGCTACATTGTGGGAACCACACATGCGGAGATCATCTGTTCACCTATTCTGCATCTCACAAAGACCCACGGTTGGAAACAAAAATCTCCAGTTTGGACTTATCAGACTAAAGTACAGATTTCCACCGGTCTAATGTTCATTGCTTGTGTTTCTTGGCAGTTAAGTCTAATGATCTTATCCTCTGCAGCAGAGGTAACTCTGGGTCTTCCTTTCCTGTGGCGGTCCTCATGTTTGATAGTTTCATCATAGTGCTTGATTGTTTTTGCGACTGCACTTGAAGGAACTTTCAAAATTCTCGAAATTTTCCCGAATTGACTGACATTCATATCTTCAAGTAATGATGGACTGTCATTTCTCTTTGCTTATTTGAGCTGTTCTTACCATAATATGGACTTGGTCCCCCCCCCCTCCCCCACCTTGTCACAACACATCTGATTGACTCAAACGCATTAAGAAGGAAATAAATTCTACAAATTAACATTTAACAAGGAACACCTGTTACTTGAAATGTATTCCCAGGCGACTACCTCATGAAACTGGTTGAGAGAATGCCAAGAGTTCGTAAAGCTGTCATCAAGGCAAAGGGTGGCTACTTTCAATAATCTCAAATATTACATATATTTTGATTTGTATTCCACTTTTTTGGTTACTACATGATAGTTATGATGTCTTCACTATTATTATACAATGTAGAAAATAGTCAAATAAAGAAAACTCCTTGAATGAGTAGGTGTATCCAAACTTTTGACTGGTACTGTGTATCTCTCTCTTCCCCTCCCTCCTTAACCCTCTTTCCCCCTTCTCCCACTCCTCTCCCTTACATTCCCTTCTTCTTTCCCTCCTCCCCCTCTTCTCATCTCTCTCTTACTCCTCTGTCCCACCTCTACAGACAAGGTATTGACGCATAAATATGCATTAAGGGCATTAAAGTAAATACATTGCATTCATAGCAAAACAAGTTTGTGATACAGCTGCAATGGGTAAATTGGTAAAAACCTCAGACAGACAGGCTGGCAGACAAACATGCTGGCAGACAGACAGACATACATACAGACAGATACAGACAGGCAGACAGACAGGTAGACAACTCGTTAATGGAATGAAATAAACCAGACATCCTCATCAGAATTCATTCTAATAAGGCTCTTAGCTTCTAGAACTGCAAGACCATTGTGTCAAATGGAGGTCAAAAAGGCTTTTGAGCCGATTGAGTTCAAATTTCAAATGCAGGATCATCACGGTGCCCTGGTCACAAATATGTATCATGGCCTCCTGGGACACTCTTTAACAATGCCCTGAGTTCTACAAAGGTGTAATTGCAGGGAGAGAATTAATCACCATGTTGAGGATGAATTTCCTGTTGCCACAGTAAGCTGAACCTCAACACAGGGCATCCCTATAAGGTCACGCTGGGCTGTGACAAAGGATGGTTAGTTAGCTCAATTGCAGTCCCACACGTGCAATCATGTTTGTGTGAGGGCTGTAGGTAATGCTTTTCTATGGAAGAAAGGCCTTGTTCTCTGTGTTCTCTGTGGGACCAAGTTTTCACTGTGAAGAGTTCATTTCACATGGTCAGGTGTAGGCTTGTGTCTGTTGAACAATCCCATACCTGAATTTTGTTTCTAGCCTCAACCGTTCTGCCGATGTCACTCAAATCAACATTAACTGTAGGTTAGGCTTCAAGTCAGGCCTAACTTTTCTGCATTGTAATGGGGGTGGGGCGAATTAATACAATTTTAAGTCAATTGCCCCAAAAGTATTTTTGACCTACATTGGACAAAATTATATTGCAGTTCTAGAAGCTTGTTAGAATTAATTCTGAAGAGGGCATTGGTCACATTATTTTGGTCTGTCTGTCTGTCTGTCTGTCTGTCTGTCTGTCTGTCTGTCTGTCTGTCTGTCTGTCTGTCTGTCTGTCTGTCTGTCTGTCTGTCTGTCTGTCTGTCTGTCTGTCTGTCTGTCTGTCTGTCTGTCTGTCTGTCTGTCTGTCTGTCTGTCTGTCTGTCTGCCTGTCTGCCTGCCTGCCTGCCTGCCTGCCTTTCCTTCCATAGAGATCTCACTCAATTACTAGGTCTATGTCATAAACCCTCAAAGTTCCAAAATTGAGTGAAAATGGCAGCCATATTGGTCAGGGAGAAATCCAAAACAGTCTAATTGATGGTTTCCCAAACTCAGTCCTGGATTCCCCAAGGGGTGCTCATTCTGGTTTTTGCCCTAGCACTACACAGCTGATTCAAATAATCAAAGCTTGATGATGAGTTGGTTATTTGAATCAACTGTGTAGTGCTAGGGCAAAAACCAAAACGTGCACCCCTTAGGATACCCAGGATCGAGTTTGGGAAACACTGGTCTGATTGGAATGAATGGCAGTAGAGTCATAATCCTGATTTTACTTATGTAGCAAAATAAAAGTACGGCATGTGATATATCAGAAATTGTGTAATATAATTATTGTCAACCTAAAAAATGGTCATATAAAGTAAATACACTTTATACATGTTTTTGTATGTAGGGCTGTTGCTGTCACCATATTACCACCACACTGGCAGTCATGAGTCATGACCACAGTAAAATTCCTTGGTAATCTCCTCTTATGCACTCTGGGCATGCTTGGTAGTGCTCGCTAACAAACATAAGGTTGCTAACGGTCTGCTGCTCGGGGCTCTATTGTCCCTCTAACCACTCTGACATCAATGCAAATCCAATCAAAAGTCACATCAAACACTTATCATCAAAACAGTATCATGCTTTTAAAACTTGATCATAATGTATCAATTTGAAGAAATACATTTAACAACAGGTTGAAAATGAGTGGAAATATGGTCGTTGTGGATGTTGTTTCAAAGCCTAACACAACTAAATGGACAGCGCTTTCTAAGGTGAGGATTCATTAAAAACACCCATAGGCATATTAGAGCTTATGCATAGGCCTATATGTGAGCCCAAGCCCCCCCCCCCCAAAAAAAAACAAACTGAATTGAAATAATGAATGTGCCGTTATACAATACATAGCCTACCGCATATTACTCATTGCAAAAAAAAAAATGTTTCAAAAAACTGATTTAAGATGCTTTTGGTACATAATAGTCTGGCCTACACTCCAAAATTAAACAAATTATTGTAATCACTTTAGTGTGGACTGTATTATGATGCATACTGGAGGGACTGGTTACCTTATGCTACGCTCCAAACTTTCTATCCATGAGTCTGGGAGAGAACTATAGATCTAGGTGATGACGTTGGTTCATTGATTGTGCAGGGCGGCTTCAATTATAGTGCATTTGTATTTGATTTTGAATAGCCTAGTAATAGGGCTTTTTTTTATCATAATGAATAAGCTGACACATTACGTTCAGCTACAGAATATCTCACCACTGTGCGTTTCCATCTCCTCACCTCTCTCCTTCATTCCTTTCTCGAGGGTGCAGAGAGAGGGGCTGTCAAAAGTTTAATTAAATATGTTTTGTTGTTAAAACATGTTACAATCCATGTTCCCGAACAGATTTCACTTGGTTTCCCAAACAGTTCTTTCCCTTGCCCCTGTTCCTACCCATTTGATAATAGGCCATTCTACGTATAAGTAAAAACAAGGTTGAATTGAGAATAGTCTGATGGGTACAAATATGATGACTTGATGAAAGAACAGCATGTGCAGCCTGAGGAAAGGAACAAATCGCAAGCTTTTGTTTTAGAGCGTCTTAAACCATCAGCAGCCCATAAACCGTAGTTGCATCCAGCAGCCCATATATGTTTCGATTTCAAATAAAGTAAAATACAATGCATTTTTATTGGTCACGTACACATGGTTTGCCGAGGTTATTGCGAGTGTAGCGAAATGCTTATGCTTCTAGATCCGACAGTGCAGCAGTATCTAACAGGTCATATCTAACAATTCCACAACAAAACCTAATATTTAACAAATTCCACAATAAAACCTAATACACACAATCTAGTAAAGGAATGGGATAATAATATATAGGTATAAAATATATGGATGAGCAGTGACAGAGATGCAATAAAGAATAGAATGTAAAGAATAGATAGTGAAGGATACAGTATACATATGAGATGAGTAATGCAAGATATGTAAATATTCTTAAACAAGTGGCATTATTAAAGTGACAAGTGTTCCATTTATTAAAGTGACCAATGATATCAATACTGTAGGTAGGCTGTCATGTTTTGTCATTGATTATCATGTCTTGTCTCTGTGCTTTCCTTCTATTCGTTTCCCTCTGCTGGTCTTATTAGGTTCTTTCCCTCTTTCTATCCCTCTCTCTCCCCCTCCCTCTCTCCCTCTCTCGCTCTCTCTCTCTATCGTTCCGTTCCTGCTCCCAGCTGTTCCTCATTCTCCTAACTACCTCATTTACTCTTTTCACACCTGTCCCCTATTTTGCCCTCTGATTAGAGTCCCTATTTCTCCCTCTGTTTTCCGCTTCTGTCCTTGTCGGATCCTTGTATGATGTTCGCTGTTCTGTGTCCTTGTTCCGCCCTGTCGTGTTTTACCTTCTTCAGATGCTGCGTGTGAGCAGGTGTCATTGTCAGCTACGGCCGATGCCTTCCCGAAGCGACCTGCAGTCTGTGGTCGCGTCTCCAGTCATTCCTCTCTACTGACGAGTGGATTTCAGTTTTCCTGTGTTTGCTTTCTCCTAGATAATATCCAGGATTATCGCTTTTGTCTAAGACTGGAATAAAGACTCTGTTTTCGTTAAGTCGCTTTTGGGTCCTCATTCACCTGCATAACAGAAGGATCCGACCAAGAATGGACCCAGCGACTACGGATTCTCGCAACACTGCCGTCGAGATCCAGGGAGCAATGCTCGGCAGACACGAGCAGGAATTGTCTGCTGCTCGTCATGCCGTTGGGACCCTGGCCGCTCAGGTTTCCGACCTCTCAGGACAGTTTCAGAGTCTTCGTCTCGTGCCACCAGCTACTTCCTGGTCTTCCGAGTCTCCGGAACCTAGGGTTAATAACCCACCATGTTACTCTGGGCAGCCCACTGAGTGCCGCTCCTTTCTCACCCAGTGTGATATTGTGTTCTCTCTCCAACCCAACACATACTCAAGAGAGAGAGCTCGGATCGCTTACGTCATTTCACTCCTTACTGGTCGGGCTCGGGAGTGGGGCACAGCTATCTGGGAGGCAAGGGCTGAGTGTTCTAACAATTATCTGAACTTTAAAGAGGAGATGATACGGGTTTTTGATCGTTCAGTTTTTGGTAAGGAGGCTTCCAGGGCCCTGGCTTCCCTATGTCAAGGTGATCGATCCATAACGGATTACTCTATAGAGTTTCGCACTCTTGCTGCCTCCAGTGACTGGAACGAGCCGGCGTTGCTCGCTCGTTTTCTGGAGGGACTCCACACTGAGGTTAAAGATGAGATTCTCTCCCGGGAGGTTCCTTCCAGCATGGACTCTTTGATTGCACTCGCCATCCGCATAGAACGACGGGTAGATCTTCGTCACCGAGCTCGTGGAAGAGAGCTCGCGTTAACGGTGTTCCCCCTCTCCGCATCTCAACCATCGCCTCCCTCCGGCTCAGAGACTGAGCCCATGCAGCTGGGAGGTATTCGCATCTCGACTAAGGAGAGGGAACGGAGGATCACCAACCACCTTTGCCTCTATTGCGGTTCTGCTGGACATTTTGTCATTTCATGTCCAGTAAAAGCCAGAGCTCATCAGTAAGCGGAGGGCTACTGGTGAGCGCTACTACTCAGGTCTCTCCATCAAGATCCTGTACTACCTTGTCGGTCCATCTACGCTGGACCGGTTCGGCTGCTTCCTGCAGTGCCTTGATAGACTCTGGGGCTGAGGGTTGTTTTATGGACGAAGCATGGGCTCGGAAACATGACATTCCTCTCAGACAGTTAGGGAAGCCCACGCCCATGTTCGCCTTACATGGTAGTCTTCTCCCCAGTATCAGATGTGAGACACTACCTTTAACCCTCACAGTATCTGGTAACCACAGTGAGACCATTTCTTTTTTGATTTTTCGTTCACCTTTTACACCTGTTGTTTTGGGTCATCCCTGGCTAGTATGTCATAATCCTTCTATTAATTGGTCTAGTAATTCTATCCTATCCTGGAACGTTTCTTGTCATGTGAAGTGTTTAATGTCTGCTATCCCTCCTGTTTCTTCTGTCCCTACTTCTCAGGAGGAACCTGGTGATTTGACAGGAGTGCCGGAGGAATATCATGATCTGCGCACGGTCTTCAGTCGGTCCAGAGCCAACTCCCTTCCCCCTCACCGGTCGTATTATTGTTGTATTGATCTCCTTCCGGGGACCACTCCCCCTCGGGGTAGACTATACTCTCTGTCGGCTCCCGAACGTAAGGCTCTCGAGGATTATTTGTCTGTTTCTCTCGACACCGGTACCGTGATGCCTTCTTCCTCTCCCGCCGGAGCGGGGGGTTTTTTTGTTAAGAAGAAGGACGGTACTCTGCGCCCCTGCGTGGATTATCGAGGGCTGAATGACATAACGGTTAAGAATCGTTATCCGCTTCCCCTTATGTCGTCAGCCTTCGAAATTCTGCAGGGAGCCAGGTTCTTTATTAAGTTGGACCTTCGTAACGCTTACCATCTTGTGCGCATCAGAGAGGGGGACGAGTGGAAAACGGCGTTTAACACTCCGTTAGGGCATTTTGAATACCGGGTTCTGCCGTTCGGTCTCGCTAATGCTCCAGCTGTCTTTCAGGCATTAGTTAATGATATACTGAGAGACATGCTGAACATCTTTGTTTTCGTCTACCTTGACGATATCCTGATTTTTTCACCGTCACTTGAGATTCATGTTCAGCACGTTCGACGTGTACTCCAGCGCCTTTTAGAGAATTGTCTCTACGTGAAGGCTGAGAAGTGCGCCTTTCATGTCTCCTCTGTCACATTTCTCGGTTCTGTTATTTCCGCTGAAGGCATTCAGATGGATCCCGCTAAGGTCCAGGCTGTCAGTGATTGGCCCGTTCCAAAGTCACGTGTCGAGTTGCAGCGCTTTCTAGGTTTCGCTAATTTCTATCGGCATTTCATTCGTAATTTCGGTCAAGTTGCTGCCCCTCTCACAGCTCTTACTTCTGTCAAGACGTGCTTTAAGTGGTCCGGTTCCGCCCAGGGAGCTTTTGAGCTCCTCAAGAAGCGTTTTACATCCGCTCCTATCCTTGTTACTCCTGACGTCACTAAACAATTCATTGTCGAGGTTGACGCTTCAGAGGTGGGCGTGGGAGCCATTCTATCCCAGCGCTTCCATTCTGACGATAAGGTCCATCCTTGCGCTTATTTTTCTCATCGCCTGTCGCCATCGGAACACAACTATGATGTGGGTAACCGCGAACTGCTCGCCATCCGCTTAGCCCTAGGCGAATGGCGACAGTGGTTGGAGGGGGCGACCGTTCCTTTTGTCGTTTGGACTGACCATAAGAACCTTGAGTACATCCGTTCTGCCAAACGACTTAATGCACGTCAAGCTCGTTGGGCGTTGTTTTTAGCTCGTTTCGAGTTCGTGATTTCTTATCGCCCGGGTAATAAGAACACCAAGCCTGATGCCTTATCCCGTCTGTTTAGTTCTTCTGTGGCTTCTACTGATCCCGAGGGGATTCTTCCTTATGGGCGTGTTGTCGGGTTAACAGTCTGGGGAATTGAAAGACAGGTTAAGCAAGCACTCACGCACACTGCGTCGCCGCGCGCTTGTCCTAGTAACCTCCTTTTCGTTCCTGTCTCTACTCGTCTGGCTGTTCTTCAGTGGGCTCACTCTGCCAAGTTAGCTGGCCACCCCGGCGTTCGGGGTACGCTTGCTTCTATTCGCCAGCGGTTTTGGTGGCCTACTCAGGAGCGTGACACGCGCCGTTTCGTGGCTGCTTGTTCGGACTGCGCGCAGACTAAGTCAGGTAACTCTCCTCCTGCCGGTCGTCTCAGACCGCTTCCCATTCCTTCTCGACCATGGTCTCACATCGCCTTAGACTTTATTACCGGTCTGCCTTCGTCTGCGGGGAAGACTGTGATTCTTACGGTTGTCGATAGGTTCTCTAAGGCGGCACATTTCATTCCCCTCGCTAAGCTTTCTTCCGCTAAGGAGACGGCACAAATCATCATTGAGAATGTGTTCAGAATTCATGGCCTCCCGTTAGACGCCGTTTCAGATAGAGGCCCGCAATTCACGTCACAGTTTTGGAGGGAGTTCTGTCGTTTGATTGGTGCTTCCGTCAGTCTCTCTTCCGGTTTTCATCCCCAGTCTAACGGTCAAGCAGAAAGGGCCAATCAGACGATTGGTCGCATATTACGCAGCCTTTCTTTTCGAAACCCTGCGTCTTGGGCAGAACAGCTCCCCTGGGCAGAATACGCTCACAACTCGCTTCCTTCGTCTGCTACCGGGCTATCTCCGTTTCAGAGTAGTCTTGGGTACCAGCCTCCTCTGTTCTCGTCCCAGCTCGCCGAGTCCAGCGTTCCCTCCGCTCAGGGTTTTGTCCAACGTTGTGAGCGCACCTGGAGGAGGGTCAGGTCTGCACTTTGCCGTTACAGGGCGCAGACTGTGAGAGCCGCCAATAAACGTAGGATTAAGAGTCCTAGGTATTGTCGCGGTCAGAGAGTGTGGCTTTCCACTCGTAACCTTCCCCTTACGACAGCTTCTCGCAAGTTGACTCCGCGGTTCATTGGTCCGTTCCGTGTCTCTCAGGTCGTCAATCCTGTCGCTGTGCGACTGCTTCTTCCGCGACATCTTCGTCGCGTCCACCCTGTCTTCCATGTCTCCTGTGTCAAGCCTTTTCTTCGCGCCCCCGTTCGTCTCCCCCCGTCCTTGTCGAGGGCGCACCTATTTACAAGGTACGGAAGATCATGGACATGCGTTCTCGGGGACGTGGTCACCAGTACTTAGTGGATTGGGAGGGTTACGGTCCTGAGGAGAGGAGTTGGCAGGAGACATTTATTTTCCAAGCTAAAAACTAATTGTTACGTGATTTTGGTATCAAGGCACAAGGCGAGACCCATAAGCAACACCTGGAGGGGTTGGAGACAATCACAGGAACAGGTGAAACAGATCAGGGAGTGACAATTGGAGAGCTCGCAGGGTTTTATCAAGTTGAATTTAAAGTCTATAGATTGTGTCTGTGCATGTTACATCTCAACACCTCTTTTCGATTTCACATACTTTAAGTAATTGTTCTAGAAACAGACACACATTTCTTCATCTACCAGTCCCTATTCTCTGTGGAAGATAGATTAGGTTGAGGCTGTAATAAAGTCACCATTAAAATATATTCGATAAAAGGACAACCATGATGTTGTTGAGTGCATCATATAATAAAAAAGCACCACTTGCTTTCATGTGCCAAATGGTGCACTACAGACTATTCAAATGGCATTTCTACATCTCATTTCCATCCTGATGAGGGAAATGTATTGCTCTCATTCGTTCCATAGTGAGGGGGAGATACTGCAGCTGGTCACTAGAGCAGCCACTTAAGGATACAGCACAAAACATAAATTGCTGTGTGATTAATATGCATGTGTGCAAATCTAGCATGTGCTCTAAATTGATTCCTCATGTCATGTTGCTAACATCTAATGCAGGGATTGCACAAATGCCTTTAAGCTCATCTCTAAAGCATCAACAAGTTGCTATTGAACATATGGGACAACCATGTACGTCACCATTATCTATATAAAACAACACATACAAAAGAACCATGACATTTAACATTACAAATAATATATATTTAAACATTTTTGTATTTTATTTCACCTTTATTTAACCAGGTAGGCAAGTTGAGAACAAGTTCTCCTTTACAATTGCGACCTGGCCAAGATAAAGCAAAGCAGTTTGACACATACAACAACACAGAGTTACACATGGAGTAAAACAAACATACAGTCAATAATACAGTAGAAAAATAAGTCTATATATGTACAATGTGAGCAAGTGAGGTGAGATATGGGAGGTAAAGGCAAAAAAAGGCCATGGTGGCAAAGTAAATACAATATAGCAAGTAAAACACTGGAATGGTTGATTTGCAGTAGAAGAATGAACAAAGTAGAGATAGAAATAATGGGGTGCAAAGGAGCTAAATAAATAAATACAGTAGGGGGAGAGGTAGTTGTTTGGGCTAAATTATAGATGGGCTATGTACAGGTGCAGTAATCTGTGAGCTGCTCTGACAGCTGGTGCTTAGAGCTAGTGAGGGAGATAAGTGTTTCCAATTTCAGAGATTTTTGTAGTTCGTTCCAGTCATTGGCAGCAGAGAACTGGAAGGAGAGGCGGTCAAAGGAAGAATTGGTTTTGGGGGATGACCAGAGAGATATACCTGCTGGAGCGCATGCTACAGGTGGGTGCTGCTATGGTGACCAGCGAGCTGAGATAAGGGGGGACTAGCAGGGTCCTAGCAGGGTCTTGTAGATGACCTGGAGCCAGGGGGTTTGGCGATGAGTATGAAGCGAGGGCCAGCCAACGAGAGCGTACAGTGGTGGGTAGTATATGGGGCTTTGGAGACAAAACGGATGGCACTGTGATAGACTGCATCCAATTTATTGAGTAGGGTATTGGAGGCTATTTTGTAAATGACATTGCCGAAGTCGAGGATTGGTAGGATGGTCAGTTTTACAAGGGTATGTTTGGCAGCATGAGTGAAGGATGCTTTGTTGCGAAATAGGAAGCCAATTCTAGATTTAATTTAGGATTGGAGATGTTTGATGTGAGTCTGGAAGGAGAGTTTACAGTCTAACCAGACAGCTCTGTATTTATAGTTGTCCACATATTCTAAGTCAGAGAGGCAAGAGTAGTGATGTTGGACAGGCAGACAGGTGCAGGCAGCGATCGGTTGAAGAGCATGCATTTAGTTTTATTTGTATTTAAGAGCAATTGGAGGCCACGGAAGGAGAGTTGTATGGCATTGAAGCATTGAAGACTGGAGGGTTGTTAACACAGTGTCCAAAGAAGGGCCAGAAGTATACAGAATGGTGTCGTCTGCGTAGAGGTGGATCAGAGACTCACCAGCAGCAAGAGCGACATCATTGATGTATACAGAGAAGAGCATAGGTCCATGAATTGAACCCTGTGGAACCCCCATAGAGACTGCCAGAGGCCCGGACAACACACCCTCCGATTTGACACACTGAACTCTATCAGAGAAGTAGTTGGTGAACCAGGCGAGGTAATCATTTGAGAAACTAAGGCTGACGAGTCTGCCGATGAGGATGTGGTGATTGACAGATTCGAAAGCCTTGGCCAGGTCAATGAATACGGCTACACAGTATTGTTTCTTATCGATGGCGGTTAAGATATTGTTTAGGACCTTGAGCGTGGCTGAGGTGCACCCATGACCACCTCTGAAACCAGATTGCATATCGGAGAAGGTATGGTGGGATTCGAAATGGTCGGTAATCTGTTTGTTGACTTGGCTTTCGAAGACCTTAGAAAGGCAGAGTAGGATAGATATATTTTGGGTCAAGAGTGTCCCCCCCTTTTGGAGAAGGGGGGATGACTGCATGCGTTATACCCTGCAAACAACCCTGCCTTCTGATCAGTAACGGTTCAAATAAAGATCCAGTTGTAATCAGGATCTTAACGGCTGAACAAAAAGTAGCAACCAGCCTTATCTAATCAGCTATTCATGGATTTTAGATTTGTCAGAGATTTTCCACTGAAGAGAGACATCCCCTATCCGCTCCGCTCTCCCTGCCAACATGTGGATTTAACACAGCGAGCGGAAAAACTGAACCAGTGTAGGCTTCCCAAATGGCACCCTATTCCATATACAGTGCACTACCTTTGACCAGAGACATGGTCAAAAGTAGTGCACTAAATAGAGAATAGGGAGCCATTTGGGATGTGGACACTGTGTTACTGGGAGCTGGGGAGAAGTAATTACCACTGCCCAATGACCTCTTGAATCATATTGATTTGGAAGTCACTGTTTTTTGCAGCTGACAGACACAGACACCTCTGCTTGTTAAAATGCCTTGCTCCCTGGGGATCTGGTTGACATCTGAGGGAAATCCATCCTGGTTGCATCCCAAATAGAACCCTATTCCCTATAGTGCACTAATTTTGACTGCTGAAACAAGGCAGACAATAACCTCTGATTGCTTTACTCGGCCTTATGAGAATATGAATGAATCTCTGTTGTCCTAAGATTACTCAGGTTAAGAATGTAATATATATTATAATCATCATCATTTCAAGTGATGTGCTCTGCCAATTCTGTTAATTTTTGTTAGACTGACATAAGGATAGGAGATCAGCACAACTATTTCCAAAATCAAAAATGCTTTAAGTCATCCCTTTACTAGCTTCAGCTTGATTGGGAGAGAAGCAGAGTCCCAGCTAACAATTCTAGGGAGAGAGAACGTTTTTCTAATGTTATCGGTAATGTTCCCCTAATGTTAGCTAGACTAGGGGTTAGGGTTACAGTTAGGGTTAGAGTTAGGGTAAGGCATAGCTAAAATAGTTAAGGTTAGGGGAAGGGTTAGCTAATATGCTAAGTAGTTGCAATGCAGCTAAAAAGTAGTAAGTAGTTGAATAGTTGATCATGTTAAAGTTCTCTGTGATGAGATTGAAACTCGCAACCTTTGGGTTGCTAGACGTTCGCGTCACGCACACTCATCCACCTGACCAACCACCCTACTTTAGTTTAGTAACCATCTGTCTTATGTAACCATACCAAAATTAACATACCATACTAATTTGGGTGTCCCGGATTTACTTTTAATAATTTACATCAAGTCTATGAGACCAGGCTGAGCACTTGCCCCCAAAAGTGCACCATTTGGGTTAACTTGGTTGAGTTTACAAAAACAGATAAGATCTAGGTCAACCTCACTGACTGGGGTCTAACATACTGGTGTCATCCTCAAGTGGGTGTCATCCTCAAGTGGGAGGAGAAACACACAAGTACATCACAGAGTACATGTAAAATATGCATAAGAACAAAGTAATTGCTAGGTGTTACACTGGATTTAGCTAGTTAAAAGGAATTGTATCTTGAGGGGTACCTACTTGTTATTAATGTGTACTAACAGTGAGCACCATAATTCATTGGACAGTGGCCATTTTTGTTATTTTGGTTCTGTACTCTAGCACTTTGAGTTTGAAAGGATACAGTGACAATTGAGGGTGAAGTGCAGACTGTCAGCTTTAATTTGAGGGCATTTTCATACGTACCGGATGAACCGTTTAGAAATGACAGCACCTTTTGTACATGCCCCCCCATTTTAAGGTACTACAAGTATTTGTTGAATTGGCTTCACAAATGTGTGTCGTTAGGCAGGTGTATTCATTTGTGTTGTTAGTGAATGCAGGAGAGCTGTTGATGAATCGTATTGATTCTAGACTTTTTGCTATTGCCTTTGGAGGTTGTTGTTGGGGTGTGACAACATGAGGAAGACAGCAGTGTCGATGAAAATGAAGCTAGCCGTCATACGGCTCAGAAATGAAAACAGTTTGGTCTCAACAAGATAAAAAACAACCGGTGAACTCAATTATGTCAAAAGACCGGGTAGATTGAGGAAGGCCATTGTAGTGGATGACCGGAGAATACTCTCTATAGTGAAGAAAACCCCCCTGACAACAGCCCAACAGATCAAAAACACTCTCCTGGATGCAGGTGTAGATGTGTCAAAGTCTACCATACGTAGAAGACTACACCAGCAGGACTATAGAGGGTGCACTACAAACCACTGGAAGAACAGAAAGGTGAGACTACAGTTTACTTTAAAAATTTAACATGTACCAGAGTGATGGAAAGAGGAAAGTGTTGAGAAAGAAAAGACATGCCCATGATCCAAAGCATACCACCTCTTCCGTGAAACATGGTGGAGGGGGTGTTATGGCTTGGGCCTGTATGGCTGCCAGTGGAACAGGCTCACTTGTCTTCATCGATGATGTGACTGCAGACAGACGTAGAACAATGAATTCTGAAGTCTACAGAAATATTTTACCTGCTCAGATAAAACCAAATTCCTCCAAAGTCATTGGACGGCACTTCATCATGCAACAAGACCGTGACCCTAAACATACTGCTAAGAGCAATGAAAGCCTTTTTTGATGACCAAAAAGTGGAAAATCCTTGACTGGCCGAGTCAATCACTGGATCTGAATCCAATTGAACATGCGTTTTACATGCTGAAGAGGAGACTGAAGGCAAGTCCCCAAAACAAGCAGGAACTGGCAGAGCATCACCGGGGAAGATACCCAGCGTCTGGTGATGTCGATACATTGCAGACTTCAAGCAGTCATTAGATGCAAAGCATATGCAACCAAATATTAACAATGATTACTTTATTTTACTTTATGTTAAACTGTCCAATGTTTTTGATGCCCGAAAATAGGGGGGGAGGGCGACTATGTACAAAAGCTTCTATCATTTCTATACGGTTCTATAACGGTTCATCTGATATGTATGAAAAATACCCTCAAATTAAAGCGGACAGTCTGCACTTCACCCTCATTGTCATTGTATCCTCTCAAACTCAAAGTGCTAGAGTACAGAACCAAAATAACAAAAAAAAGGGTCACTGTCCAATGAATTATGGTGCTCACTGTATATAGTACTTTATCCATCCTGACAACCTGGCCCTAATTTTAAAGCTTATGGTTGCACCATCCAAATGAGGAAATAAACACACAAGTACACCAGAGTACATGTAATATCTGCTCACGTACATTGTATTTATTAGGTCTTACACAGGATTTAACTATTTAAAATAAAGTGAATCTTGAGGGATACTTGTAATTATTGTGAACCTACAAAATATGTTACCCTTCCTGACACTCTAATCTTCAGCTCCTGAAAGCGCCATCCAAGTGAGAAAATAAACACACTAATACACCATAGAGTACTTGTCTGTAATATCTGCATAAGTACAAGGCCGTCGCTAGTTGTAACATACGATTTAGTTATTTAAAGTTAAGTATAAATTTAAAGTTACTTACGAGCAAGTGAGAATACCTACAAACACAAGATGAGATTGTCCTTTAGTCAACTTTATTGCAACATGTAAAAAATACCTTACATTTCTTACAAAAAGAATTATTGTTAGATTAATAATTTGATTAATTAGATTAAATAAATAAATAGACCTACTCAATAACTGTCACGCCTTGGTCATTGTATTTTGTGTTTTCGTTATATATTTGGTCAGGCCAGGGTGTGAAATGGGTTTATGTTGTTGTATTTCGTATTGGGTTTTTTGTATTATTGGGATTGCGGCTGAGTAGGGGTGTTGTATGGGCTTGGCTGCCTGAGGCGGTTCTCAATCAGAGTCAGGTGATTCTCGTTGTCTCTGATTGGGAACCGTATTTAGGTAGCCTGGTTTCGCTTTGTATTTTGTGGGTGATTGTTCCTGTCTCTGTGTAGTTTCACCAGATAGGCTGTAATAGGTTTCACGTTTCTGTTTGTTGTTTTGTATTTTGTATCGTTATTTCATGTGTCACTTTTTCTATTAAAGTCATGAGTAACCACTACGCTGCATTTTGGTCCGACTCTCTTTCCACAAACGAAGAACGCCGTTACAGAATCACCCACCACACACGGACCGAGCAGCGTGTTAACAGGCAGCGACAGCTTGAACAGCGAAGGGAGGACGTTATGGACAGCAGAGGCATGGAGTATACGACGTGGGAAGAAATAGACAGGTGGGCGGCCGACCCAGAGAGAGTGCAGGAGCCCGCCTGGAATTCGCTGGAGCAATGCGAAGAGGGCTATAGGCGAATGGAGTCAAAAAGAAAGACACGGCTGTGCAGAGCGAAAACCGGGGAGGGCTCAGAGAGAGAGTGGCTGAGTCAGGAGTCAGACCTGAGCCTACTCTCCCTGTTAATCGTGAAGAGCAGTTGCAGTGGGAGAATTGGACATGGGAGGAGGAACTGGACGGAAAAGGACCCTGGGCTCAGCCTGGTGAATATTGCCGCCCCAAGGAGGAAATAGAGGCGGAAAGCGGAGAGGCGCTGGTATGAGGAGGCAGCACGGCGACGCGGATGGAAGCCCGAAAAGCAGCCCAAAAAAATTATTGGGGGGGTGCTAAAAGGGAGTATGGCTATGCCAGGTAGGAGACCTGCGCAAACTCCCTGTGCTCACCGTTGGGCTAGAGAGACCGGGCAGGCACCGTGTTATGCTATGGAGCGCAAGGTGTTTCCAGTGCGGGTGCATAGCCCGGTGTGGCACATACCAGCCCTTCCTATTGGCCGGGCTAGAGTGGGCATCGAGCCAGGTAACCTTGGGCAGGCTCGGTGCTCAAGAGCTCCAGTGCGCCTGCACGGTCCGGTCTATCCAGAGCCACCTCCACACACCAGTCCTCCGGTAGCAGCTCCCCGCACCAGGCTTCCTGTGCATGTCCTCGATCCTGTAGCACCAGTTCCAGCACCACGCACCAGGCCTTCTGTGCGCCTCGCCTGTTCAGCACAGCCAGAGCCTTCCTTCCCTCCTGCGCTGTCGGAGTCTCCCGCCTGTTCAGCACAGCCAGAGCCTTCCTTCCCTCCTGCGCTGTCGCAGTCTCCCGCCTGTTCAACACAGCCAGAGCCTTCCTTCCCTCCTGCGCTGTCGGAGTCTCCCGCCTGTTCAGTGCTATCAGAGCCTTCCTCCTCTACAGCGCTGCCGGAGCCTCCTGCCTGTTCGGAGCAGCCTGAGCTGTCAGTCTGCAAAGAGCTGCCAGTCTGCAAGGAGCTGTCAGTCTGCAAGGAGCTGCCAGCCTGCATGGAGCAGTCAGAGCTGTCAGCCTGCATGGAGCAGTCAGAGCTGTCAGCCTGCATGGAGCAGTCAGAGCTGTCAGTCTGTATGAAGCAGCCAGAGCTGTCAGTCTGCATGAAGCAGCCAGAGCTGCCAGTCTGCAAGGTGCTGCCAGCCTGCATGGAGCAGTCACAGCTGTCAGTCTGCAAGGAGCTGTCAGCCTGGATAGAGTAGCTAGATCCGCCAGTCAGCCATGATCTTCTAGATCTGCCAGTCAACCAGATTCTTCCAGATCTGCCAGTCAACCAGTCTCTTCCAGATCTGCCAGTCAACCAGTCTCTTCCAGATCTGCCAGTCAACCAGTCTCTTCCAGATCTGCCAGTCAACCAGTCTCTTCCAGATCTGCCAGTCAACCAGTCTCTTCCAGATCCGCCAGCCAGCCAGGATCTACCGGAGCCTACTACCTGCCTGAGCTTCATCTCAGTACTGGGCTTCCTCTCAGTACTGGGCTTCCTCTCAGTACTGGGCTTTCTCTCAGTACTGGGCTTTCTCTCAGTACTGGGCTTCCCCTCAGTTCCGGGCTACCCCTCAGTTTCGGGCTGCCCCTCAGTTCCGAGCTGCCCCTCAGTCCCGAGCTGCCCCTTAGTCCCGAGCTGCCCCTCAGCCCCGAGCTGCCCCTCAGCCCCGAGCTTCCCCTCAGCCCCGAGCTTCCCCTCAGTCCCGAGCTGCCTCAGTCCCGAGCTGCCCCTCAGTCCCGAGCTGTCCCTCAGTCCCGAGATGCCCCTCAGTTGTTGCCATCCTGTACCTGTCCCGCAGGTGTGATAATTGGATGTTCCTTATCCTGTGCAGGTGTTGTTACACTTGGTCGTCCACTGCGAGAACGATTAGCTATCCATCCTGTCTCCCTGTAGCGCTGTCTTAGGCGTCTCACAGTACGGACATTGCAATTTATTGCCCTGGCCACATCTACAGTCCTCATGCCTCCTTGCTGCATGCCTAAGGCACGTTCACGCAGATGAACGGGGACCCTAGGCATCTTTCTTTTGGTGTTTTTCAGAGTCAGTAGAAAGGCCTCCTTAGTGTCCTAAGTTTTCATAATGGTGACCTTAATTGCCTACCGTCTGTAAGCTGTTAGTGTCTTAATGTTCATTAATTGTTTATGATTCATTGAACAAGCATGGGAAACAGTGTTTAAAATGGATTTGCCAGTGGATTGTCAACTTGATTCATGATGATGACTGCTAGCTAAGATTTTGAAAGTATGATATTGACATGATCAGTCCAATCAAATCTGCTGTAGATATAACAAGATTTGAAATAATTTTATCTGTGGCCAATGATCTTGCGCCTTCTTGGATGGCAGCACCCAAGGGGCTTGAAATTTTGAGCTCTACCCTTAGACTTGGCGGTGACATAGTGTCCCCATGAGTGAGAGAACACTGAGGCGCAAGGCTCCGTATTTTCTGCTGGCTTGCCCCACCACCACAAAAAGAGACCATGTTTCTACGTGGCTTTATTAACTCAATGATATATATATTTATACATTGTTTGCAAACTGATATATGTCACATATTAATATCAAAATAACATACAAAACAGGCAAGCACCCCACAAAAAAAATATGAAAATGTTATTTATGTTTGCCCTAAATGACGGGTCGCCACTAGTTGGGATATATGTTTGGGATGCTATTGTAAACTTGAACAGTTGTAACAAACATAGTAACAAGCATACATTGTTACACCTCTGTAATTACAGACTGCAATTACCACCAGTTATTTACATGTTGCTATTACAGTGAAACCCTGTATTACAATTTATAACAATATTTGTTACAGTGTATTTACATAAGTACCCCTTAAAAGTGAAGAGTTACCAAAATGTAATTGAATAATGGAACAAAAGTCCTGTGATTTGAATGTTTCATCATTTGGTTTGAATCAGTTCTGGGTCTACTCTGCATTTTATAAGCTCTAGAAATGCACATTAGCAGGCCAGTCTGACTGTATTTTCACTTCTGATACTGAGCTGTGCGGTCTGTTGCAGATCCTCATTCTCCCAAGTCATCCTATAATAATGTGGCCACATATAATTCCAGCTGGCCCCGTTTTCCAGGAAAGTTAAACACGCTCTCTGCCTCCTTTCCAATCTGAGTGGCTATTCCTCGCACACCTAGAAGCTATCTCTTCAATATAGCCTATTATCATTTCACTTTTATGTATTACCTTTTATATGTGGCATAAACACAACCAGTCACAATGTTTTAATCTATGTAGACTACTTCAAAATTCCCCTGTAGGCATGTGCACATTCGTCCAAAATATAATTCCAGCATCCTCAAAATAGCTTGACATTAACCAGGTTTCCGTCCCACCTTTTTATGCGAGTAAAATACATGTTGGATAAAACATGTCGCTACATCATGGGAACACATGCAGTTTATTAGGCTACAGATTAAATAAATGACAATGAACTTCACAGGGTGGTAAAAGTGCACTGTGATGAGGTTGATGCTCCTTTCAACAAATATGGAGGGTCTTATTCTGGTGACATTATGATCGATGCTTGGCTGACATTTGACAGATGAAAATGATCTCTTCCATAATAATCTCATCATGTAGTAGGCTATACCTGCACTATTTCTGCAAGCTGTTGGCTAGAGCGCACGTGCCAAATCCAGATTGGGAACATTTGTGTCACGCCCTGACCGTAGTTTGCTTTGTATGTTTCTATGTTTTGTTTGGTCAGGGTGTGATCTGAGTGGGCATTCTATGTTGGATGTCTAGTTTGTCTGTTTCTTTGTTTGGCCTGATATGGTTCTCAATCAGAGGAAGGTGTTAGTCGTTGTCTCTGATTGGGAAGCATATTTAGGTAGCCCGTTTTGTCATTGTGGTTTGTGGGTGATTGTCTATGTGTAGTTGCCTGTGTCTGCACTCTGTTTCATAGTGTCACGTTCATTTTGTTGTTTAAATACTGCAGAGATTGTTTATTTATCCGTTATCTGAGAACCCATTCTCATTTGCAGCAACGACCTGGGGAATAGTTACAGGGGAGAGGAGGGGGATGAATGGGCCAATTTTAAACTGGGGATTATTAGGTGACCGGGATGGTTTCAGGGCCAGATTGGGAATTTAGCCAGGACAACGGGGTTAACACCCCTACTCTTACGATAAGTGGCTCTTTAATGACTGCAGAGAGTCAGGACACCCGTTTAACATCCCTTCCAAAAGACAGCACCCTACACAGGGCAGTGTCCCCAATCGCTGGGCTGGGGCTTTGGGATATTATTTAGACCAGAGGAAAGAGTGCCTCCTACTGGCCCTCCAACACCACTTCCAGCAGCATCTGGTCTCCCATCCAGGGACTGACCAGGACCAACCCTGCTTAGCTTCAAAAACAAGCCAGCAGTGGTATGCAGGGTGGTGTGCTGCTGTCAAGCCAAGCCTTACATACTGAGTAGGCCTACAAGGTAGAGTTTGATTGGTGGGGTCCGACACAAAAAAGACATTACAGACAAAATACTTTACAATTGACTTACATTTTAAAACATTAACATGTAGTGTGTGTGTGTGTGTGTGAGTGTGTGTGTATCTATCAGTTACACATACATGTCAGTATACATACAACAAGTAGGTCACATGGGGGGAGGCGCTATTCCATGAGGCGTTGCTTTATTACAGTCGTTTTTTTAAACCAGGCTTGCCGTTCACTTGCGCGATGGAAGGGGGTTCCATGCACTCACGGCTCTGTATAATACTGCACCTTGAATTTATTCTGGACCTGGGGACTGTGAAAAGACCCCTGGTGGCATGTCTGGTGGGGTAAGTGTGTGTGTCAGTGTTGTGTGTAAGTTGACTATGCAAACCATTTGGAATTTCCAAAACATGAATGTTTCTTATTTTTTAAAGTGACAGTTAGCCTTTTCTCAACTCTTAGCCAAGAGAGACTGGCATGCATAGTATTACTATTAGCCCTCTGATTACAATGAAGATCAAGATGTGCCTGTTAAGAATAAATGAGTGAAGAGGTGTGGAGTCAGGCGCAGAGAGCAAAGGATGTGGGAAAAACAACACGCTCTAATGTCCTGGAAACATAACATGAACAAAAGTGGAAACACAAATTAACAGAAATATAAACGGACAGCGTGAAACCCAAATGCCAACAAAAATACACTCAAACAAGGAAACAGGAGAACAAGCCCGCACGAAACAGAAGCGGGCTGAACAGACTATATGTCAGGATTTGGCCAGGGTTGTTCCGGTTTTTGGTCACTAGATGCCCCCATTGTGCTTTTTGACCTTTTGTTTTCCCTTGATCCCCATTATTATTTGCACCTATGCCTCGTTTCCCCTGATTGTATTTAAACCCTTAGTTTTCCTCAGTTATTTGCTCTGTGTTTGTATGTTAGCACCCAGCCCTAGTATTCTGTGAACTATTGTTGATCCCGGTGGACTCTCTTGTGGAATTGTGTTTTTTGTTCTTGTTTATTTATTTTTGAGTATCTTTTAACCTGTTCAGGATACCACGGTTTACTGCCCCTTCTGGAGGATTTGGGTACCCATATAAAACAGGATAAAAAAAAAATTCAAAAGTTGCTAATATATGCATATAAAAATATTATCGAATAGAAAACACTCTATCGCTTCTAAAACCGTTTAAATGTTGTCTCTATGTAAAGCAGAAGTGTCTGGGCATGCATTCTCCCAAAATCTCTCTTGTCATGGAAAAAGTTGCCCCGACTTTGACGTCATCTTAAACGCACTTCCCAAAAGGCTACAGCTCTGAGAACAGTTTCTGCGTGTTCAGCGTGAAGCCTGCCTTCTATGGGGCTTGTCAGTGTGTGAATCGCACGCTCACGAGACGTTGAGCGTGCCGAAAGGTCTTGGTCACGCCAAAAAAAGTGCCCTGTATGCGCGCTCTGCTCCCGCTCTCTCTTTTCTTCAGGATCAATGACAAGACGTGTGTGTTTAGCTTCGTCCTCAAAATTGCTGTACACCTTTATAACATGTTAAAGCTTAATTATGAACATAGTTTGACAAGTTTACTCGACATATGATATATATTTTTGATGTTTTGGTGCGCATCCACTTGAATTTTGCCTACATTTTGACCAAAATGAGGCTATTTTGAGAACCGAAAGACGCAGACTTGAAAACTAAAGGCTGTTTTTGGTAAGTATAATTCCTTCCAGGTCTTTTGATGGAAGAACAGCAAAGGTAAGAGAATATTTATGTGTTTTTTGGGTTTCTGTCGACTCCAAGATAGAGGAGCCAGAATGCTACATTTTGGAGCTCCGACTCCCTATTATAGCCTAGTAAACGCAAAATGTAATGTTAGAAATAAAAGTAACACAGCGTTTGCATTTAGAAGAAGTGTATCTTCCTATACATATGTAAAACATGCATATTTAGTCAAAGTTTATGATGTGTATGCCTTGTTAGCTGACGTTATCTGCCGGAGCTATCGTCATTTCTCCGGACATTTTAGTAGCATTTTTTGAACGATGCATCATTGTAAACAGAGATTTATGGATATATATAGATTCCAAGAACACAGGATGAGATGTTACTATCCTTTGTGCAAGCACTTCCAAGAGTTAATGAACAGTGAGCGTGGTGAAATTTGGGGAGCGCATCGTCAGTAGTGTACCTTTGGTTCCTAGGGTGTTTCGGCCTTTCACACTATACACCCTCCTCAAAGGCGGCCAGCGACAGGGTGATCAATCCTACGCTTGCGTCCCATTCCCAATTAGTCATAGGAGTTGCCTTGTTGTTGATAGCAAACATCCCATGGGACTATGCATGGCAGGGGCGTCCTCCTCCCTGAGTCAATCATTGTTGACCGCATACCTCCTGGCCCTCTCACTTCGGGGCCCAGCTGGGGTCTTTCCTCTTCATCCAGAGCCACTGACTGCTGCCTTCTGCCGCCTCTGATACAGCTTTGATTGCCGAACGCTGGCTCTGGCCCTTAATTCCCAGGTCTCTAAGCAGTCTGGTTGTAGATGTTGCCACAAAACCTCTGCAGCCCACCTCCACTGGTCGGACTTCTGTGTTCCAGCCATGATGCCGTGCTTCGGCAGCTAGATCAGCATAGCGCAGATGTTTTCGCTCATAAGCCTCATCTACTGAGTTTTCCCAGGGTACTGTGAGCTCAATGATGAAGACCTTATTGAGTGAACGGGACCAGAGCACCATGTCAGGTCTTAGGGTGGTGGTTGCGATCTCCGGAGGAAACACAAGTTGCCGGCCAATGTCAGCTAGCATTTTCCAGTCGCGGGCCAAGCGCAGCTGGTCTCGCTCTAATGGTGTAGAGCCGCTCTTCGGTGGTTTAGCCCCTTCGCGGACAAAGTTTGTCCGTAAGGAGTGTGATGCTGCTGTGGGTGGTAGGGAGTTGGTGGCAGCTCGCTTGTCCTCCAGGGCGGACGCAAGGTTTTTAAGGACTTGGTTGTGTGCCTGAGGTTGGCTGGCATGGAACAGAGGGCACAGTCCGGATCTTCACCATACCATTGGTGAAGATTAACTGGTGTTGGAAGGACGTCATATGTTGCTCTGATGGAAAAGCTCAACCGCCTCGCTTCCATGGCCCACAGATCCTTCCAGCTGATCTTCCTCTTCTCCACACTGTCCCATCGAGTCCACTGTCCCTGTTTGGCAAGAGAGACTGCCTTGGCCCACCTTGCAGCCTCCTCCTGATGGCGTACTTCCTGCACTACCATCTTCCGCCGCTCTGGTGCAGTGGCCTTACTCCAAGCAGCACGGCTAGTTAGCCCAAGGCCTCCTCTCCCTTGCTGAACATGACCCACAATGTCAGCATGTCTGAGGGCTGCTGTTGCCTCCTGGACTGCTTTTCCTGGCCTCCATTTGCGCCCAGTTGCCAAGGTCGGCGCGTTGTTGCTCACCACTGGGTCTCGAGATTCATTCAGTGTCATTTGGAGCCTGGTTTTTGCACACTTGAATTCCTCTGTTAGACTGGTGAGGGGCAGCTTGAGGACACCATCTCCATAGAGGCCTATGGTGGTAAGGCATCGTGGAACTCCAAGCCACTTCTTTAAGTAGCCTGTGACTCCTCTTTCCATCTTCTCCACTGTTGAGATTGGAACCTCATACAGTGCTAAGGGCCACAACACCCGGGTAGGAGTCCAAACTGCAGACACCAGGCCTTTAACTTTCCAGGTAGCTGGGTGTTGTCGATGGACTGTAGGCTACTACTGATGTCTTTGCGCAGCTGTTGCACCTGGTCTTTGTCCTTCAGGCTTGCATCATACCACCTTCCAAGGCTTTTACCGGCTGCTCAGACACTGTTGGGATTTGGTCATCTCCGATGAAGAATTTCAGGTCAGAGAGTACTCCCTTCACAATCGAGATGCTGCGTGACTTGGATGGTTTAATCTTCATACGGGCCCAGCTGATGTTCTCCTCAAGTTTTCTGAGCAGTCTCCTGGTGCATGGGACAGTGGTGGTCAATGTTGTAATGTCGTCCATGTAGGCTCTGAGTGGAGGGAGGCGGAAACCAGAGTCGACTCGCTGTCCACCAGCAACCCATTTTGAGGATCTGATGATAACCTCCATTGCCATTGTGAATGCCAACGGAGAAATGGTACATCCCGCCATTATACCTACATTCAGGCACTGCCATGAGGTGGTGAACTCTGAGGTGGTGAAGCAGAACTGCAGATCCTGGAAGTACGACTTCACCAGGTTTGTGATGGTGTCCGGTATGTGGAAAAATCTGAAGGCAGACCACAGGAGTTCATGGGGCACAGAGCCAAATGCATTGGCGAGGTCGAGGAAGACTACATGGAGGTCCCTTTTCTCCACCTTGGCCATTTGGATCTGATGCCAGATCATGCTGGAATGTTCCAAGCAGCCAGAGAACCCTGATATTCCTGCCTTCTGTACAGATGCATCGACGTACGTATTCCTTTGTAGGTACTCAGCCATCCTCTGGGCAATGACCCTAAAGAAGATTTTTCCCTCGACATTCAGTAAGGAGATTGGGCAGAATTGGCTGATGTTCACTGCATCCTTCTCCTTAGGGATCAGGACCCCGCCTGCCCTACGCCACACTTTGGGTATTATCTTCTTCTGCCAAGCTGTTCTCATAAGCCTCCAGAGGAACCTCAGGACGTCTGGTGTGTTCTTATACACTTTGTACGGGACTCCATTTGGCCCCGGGCCTGATGCTGTTCTTGCCCGTCGAACTGTGTCTTCCACCTCTTTCCATGTCGGAGGGCTGGTCTCAATATGATGTTCCGGGGTTCAATGGGTGGGATATCTGATGGGATGGCCAGATGTTCATGTCGCTTTGAGTCAACGTTTGTTATTCTCAGGTGCTCCTCTAGGTCTTTCTTTGTTGTTTTTAGAGCTCCACTTTTTTTCTTTTGTGAAGAGACTTTTAAGGAACTTGAAGGGATCTTTATAGAATCGAGTTCTAGTTTGTTCTTTTTTCCTTCTGCGTTTCCGTAGGTTCTCTGCTCTACGGAGGGATGCCAACCGGGTTTTGATGTCAGCTTGAAGTGCCTCTATGCCCTCCTTTTCCACTTCCGAGGCCTTCTTCCACTGTTTCTTAAGCTGCCGCCTTTCTTGAACGAGGCGCTTGATTTCTTGTTGCCTTCTGGAAACTGGTGGGGTTGGAACCTTTCTCCCGCCTTTTGCCTCTTCCACTCCAAATCTTTCTGTCCCGTACTCATAGATGATGTCCCCCATCCTCTCCAACTTCTTCTCCACTGTGCCTCGAAGTTTCTCGAGGGTCAAGGTAAGGTCAGTATTCACTGTTTCCCACAACTTCTTGTCACTGGCGCCAGGCCACTTCACATACGGTCTGTGCCCTGGTAGTCTCCTCTCGACTGCAGGTCTGGGAGGCTGGGTGAGTTCCACTCCTGTTGTTGGTTCCACCTCAGTTGCTACTTCGGTGCTTGAGTTTACGTCCTCCATGACAGTGGTACTGATGCACTGCAAACTATGGTTTGCGTCCAGTTGCTGTGCTTCATTCGACTGATTTGATCGCTTTCGCAGAAAGTAATCAATGCGAGTTCTCTGTCTCTCTTTACCCAAACACCCCTTCTTCCCCTGGTGGATCCTCAACCCATGGTGTGATGTAACTTTCCTCCAACCACAGACACATACCTGCATCTGTTTATGGCCCACTGTTGAAGCAGAACTTGTGACAGTTGCTGTGGTGTTCTCTTGTGCTGTGCTCTCATTACTCGTAGTCGTTTCCAGTCCAGTCGTTACCATGTTGTCAGCCGATGAGTCATCTTCCGCCCCCGCTCTCGCAGACTCTAGGGGTATTCTCTCTATAGCATATTATTGAAAAAAAATGAATGTACTGTGTAACATGTTATATTACTGTCATCTGATGAAGATTTCAAAACGTTAGTGAAATGATTTTTCTTTTAATCCTGCGTTTGTTGATTACATATTTTTTCCTACTTGGCTATGCTAATGAGCTATGTCTGCGGTGGTGGTTTGACATAAATATGTGCTATGTTTTCGCTGTAAAACATTTTAGAAATCTGACTTGCTGGCTAGATAAACAACTTGTTTATCTTTCATTTGAGCTATTTTACTTGTTAATGTGTGGAGGTTAAATATTTTTAGGAATATTTTTACGCATTGTGCGTTATGGTAATGAGCTTGAGCTGTATCACGCTACCCGCACAGGAATGGGAGTCTTAACAGGTTTTAAGGCTTTTTATGCTATACCTACCACCTTGTGGATTTACCTTTTTTCCTGAAGGACTTCACTTTTTACTTCATTAAATACACCGTCTCAAGTACTGCTGTGTCTGCCTCATCTTCTGGGTTCTGCCGACTATTCGTGGCTCAGTTGGTTAAGTGACTGTTTCTCACTCCGGAGACCCGGGTTCGTAACCAGGTCCTGACAGAAACACAGAGCCAAAAATGAACCCAGAGGCAGCCAGTTCCCAGGACCTTGTTGCCATGCTGTTCCACCACCAGACTGTCCAACGCCACGAAGCCGCCCTGGTTCAGCAAGACGCCTTAATGGCTAGACATTCTCATCTTCTGTCGGAGATGCTGACTTCCATAAAGCAGATATCTGATCGACTTAACCCGGCAACAGTTCCCGTCCCAGTACCTCAGATTCACGTACCCATGGCAGTTAACACCCTGGTTGAACCTCGTCTTCCACCTCCCCAACGGTTCTCAGGTGATCCAAGTGCTTGTAAAGGGTTTCTCACCCAATGTTCTCTCTCCTTCGAGCTGCAACCCTCGTCGTTCCCCACCGACCGGTCTAAGATCGCATATATCATCACCCTGCTGTCCAAAAAAGCCCTGGCCTGGGCTACTGCTGTGTGGGATGCCCATAGTTCCTGCTGTGCCAGCTACTCTGCCTTTGCTGAGGAATTCAAACGAGTGTTTCAAGGCCCAAGCAGTGGTCCTGACTCAGCCAAACAGCTCCTGACTCTCCACCAAGGTCGGCGCAGCGTGACGGACTATGCCATCCAGTTCCGCACGGTGGCAGCAGCGAGTGGCTGGAACAACGAGGCGCTCACGGTGTGCTTTCTGAAAGGCCTTTCCGACACTATCCAAGATGAACTGGCCACTCGGGAACCACCGGACAATCTCGAGTCCCTGATCAAGTTGGCCTCACACATTGACCAGTGTCTGAGAGAGAGAGAACTCAACCGTAGACCTCTAGCCCCTATCAGTCCCAGCTCCGAGTCCCCACCTTTATCCTCGCTGGCTCCACCGGAACCCATGCAGATTGGACGCATCTCCCAGGCTGAGAGAGACCGCCGGATGAGGGAGCGACGCTGTCTATATTGCGGCAAACCGGGCCATTTCCGTTCCACGTGTCCCAGGCTCCAGGGAAACGCTCTGTCCCGTACAGACCGGGGGGAACTGTAACGGGAAACATAACCTCCTCCCATCCGTCCAACTCCCGTCTGCTCATTCCAGTCACCCTTTCCTGGGACAACCACAAGCTTCACCTTCAAGCCTTGGTAGACTCTGGAGCCGCAGGTAACTTCATGGATGGTGTCTGGGCAAAGGAGAATGGCGTTCCCTCTGAACCTCTAAATGACCCCATGAGGGTTACTACTGTTTCCGGGCACTTGCCCCCCCAGGGGTCGGATCTTTTCCCTATCTCCACCCGAACGAGCTGCTATGGATACCTACATCAAGGACGCTCTGGAAGCAGGCCTCATGCGTCCATCCACCTCCCCGGCGGGAGCAGGGTTTTTCTTTGTGGCCAAGAAATACGGTGGATTACGTCCTTGCATCGACTACCGGGGACTCAATGCCATAACCGTCCGTAACCGTTACCCGCTACCCCTTATAGCCACAGCCTTTGAGCTGCTCCAGGAAGCAGTTGTTTTCACTAAGCTTGACCTGCGGAACGCATACCATCTTGTGCGTATCAGACCTGGTGACGAGTGGAAGACCGCTTTCAACACGCCTACTGGTCACTATGAATACTTGGTGATGCCCTTCGGCCTGACCAACGCCCCAGCGGTGTTCCAAGCGCTCATAAACGATGTGCTTAGGGATATGCTTAACATATTTGTGTTCGTTTACTTGGATGACATCCTCATCTTTTCGAGCTCTCTTCAAGAACACACAAAGCATGTCAGACAAGTACTCAAATGCCTCCTAGACAGCCATCTGTACGTTAAGCCGGAAAAATGTGAATTCCATTCATCCCGAGTACAATTCCTGGGATTTGTAGTGGAACCCGGTCGAGTCCAAATGGACCCCAGGAAGGTAGGGGCGGTAGCGGATTGGCCCACCCCCAAATCCGTTAAGGAAGTTCAGCGTTTCCTGGGCTTCACAAACTTTTACCGCAAGTTCATCAAGAACTTAAGCTTGGTGGCAGCCCCTCTCTCAGCTTTAACCAAGGGTGGCAATGCAAGGTTTTTGTGGGGAAGAGAAGCTGAGACGGCCTTCCAAGGACTCAAGCAGCGCATCCTCTCTGCTCCCATCCTGATACTACTGACTACGGATGAACCGTTTGTGGTGGAGGTAGACGCCTCAGAGGTTGGTGTTGGAGCTGTCCTGTCTCAGAGGGGTGAAGACAAGAAGCTTCATCCGTGCGCTTTCTTCTCACACCGGCTTACCCCGGCTGAGAGGAACTACAATGTGGGGGATCGTGAACTCCTAGCGGTTAAGATGGCATTGAAGGAATGGAGACACTGGCTCGAGGGGGCTTCTCACCCGTTTCAAGTGCTTACGGACCACAAAAATCTGGAGTATATCCAGCAGGTGAAGCGGTTGAACTCTAGACAAGCTAGATGGTCTCTTTTCTTCAACCGATTTCAGTTTATCCTCACCTATCGGCCCGGGTCGAAGAATCACAAACCGGATGCCCTGTCCCGAGTCTACGCTCCTGCCATTCGAGATGACACGGACATGCCTGTCCTTCCTGCTGCTAAGATCGTGGCTCCGATCTCGTGGCAAGTTGAGGATACCGTGAGACGAGCTCAAGCTATCGAACCGGACCCGAAAGGAGGTCCTGCCAATCGATTGTTTGTCCCCAAGGCAGTGAGGACTCAGGTCCTTCTGTGGGGGCACTCCTCTTGCCTCACCTGTCACCCGGGCGTAGGTCGCACCTTGGAGTTCATCCAGCGTAAGTTCTGGTGGCCTACCATAAGAGAAGACTTTGCCACTTTCGTCAATGCCTACCCTGTGTGCTGCCAGGGCAAATCTTCTCACCTCCGCCCGCAAGGACTCCTTCACCCTTTACCTGTTCCCCACAGACCCTGGTCCCATATCTCGTTGGACGTTATTACTGGCCTTCCTCCATCCCATGGCAATACTACTATTCTAGTCATAATCGACAGGTTTTCAAAGGCGGCCAGGTTCGTCCCTCTGACTAAGTTACCTTCTGCCAAGGAAACGGCTGAGTTGGTAATTAATCATGTGTTCCGAGTCTTCGGCATTCCTCAAGATATGGTTTCCGACAGAGGTCCCCAGTTCGCCTCAAGGTTTTGGAAGGCCTTCTGCCAACTCATGGGGGCTTCTGCCAGTCTATCGTCAGGGTACCATCCGGAGTCCAATGGCCAAACAGAGAGGATGAATCAAGAGCTGGAAACTACCCTCCGATGTACGACTCGTAACAACCGTCCACATGGTCGTCCTTCATTGTTTGGGCCGAATATGCGCACAACACCTTGCGCTCCTCCTCCACTGGTATGTCCCCGCACGAGTGTCAGTTTGGCTATGCCCCTCCATTGTTCCCGGACCAGGAGGCAGAAGTCAGAGTGCCTTCAGCCTTGAAGTTCGTCAGACGCTGTCGGCTTATGTGGAGGAAGACCGTCTTAATCTTATGCGTTCCTCACAGAGGTACCAACAACAAGCCAACAGACGTCGCCGTCCCGGGCCTACCCTCCGCCCCGGCCAGAGAGTCTGGCTCTCCACAAGAGACTTACCACTACGGGTGGAGTCTCGCAAGCTGTCCCAAAAATACATTGGTCCCTTTAAGGTTGCCAGGAGAGTTAACCCAGTTTCTTATCGCCTACACTTACCCAGATCCCTTAAGATTAATCCCACGTTTCACATTTCCTTATTAAAACCTGTTGTTTTTTCTCCCCTTGTCCCGACAGACAGACCTCCCCCTCCGCCTCGTGTCATTGGAGGCCAGCCGGCTTATACCGTCCATCGGAAACTGGATTCCCGCCGGGTGCAGCGGTTCTGGCAGTATCTGGTGGACTGGGAAGGCTACGGTCCCGAGGAGCGCTCCTGGGTTCCTGCCAAAGACATACTGGACCCTGACCTCATTCGTCAGTTCAGGGCCCTCCACCCCGAGAGAGCTGGTAGGAACGTCAGGAGCCGTTCCTAGGGGGAGGATTCTGTCAGGATTTGGCCAGGGTTGTTCCGGTTTTTGGTCACTAGATGCCCCCATTGTGTTTTTTGACCTTTTGTTTTCCCTTGATCCCCATTATTATTTGCACCTGTGCCTCGTTTTCCCTGATTGTATTTAAACCCTTAGTTTTCCTCAGTTATTTGCTCTGTGTTTGTATGTTAGCACCCAGCCCTAGTATTCTGTGAACTATTGTTGATCCCGGTGGACTCTCTTGTGGAATTCTGTTTTTTGTTCTTGTCTATTTATTTTTGAGTATCTTTTGAGGCTTTTTATGCTATACCTACCACCTTGTGGAATGACCTTTTTTCCTGAAGGACTTCACTTTTTACTTCATTAAATACACCGTCTCAAGTACTGCTGTGTCTGCCTCATCTTCTGGGTTCTGCCGACTATTCGTGGCTCAGTTGGTTAAGAGACTGTTTCTCACTCCGGAGACCCGGGTTCGTAACCGGGTCCTGACACTATATATAACCCTATCCTAACAACCAATTAGACAAAACTAAACGAACACAGAACAACGGATCGGCGATAGCTAGTAGACCGGCGACGACGACCGCCGAGCGCCACCCGAACAAGAAGGGGAGTCACCTTCGGTAATATTCGTGACAGTGCCGCTCTGAACTGAGCCTGCTGCAGCTTAACGAAGTCTTTCTTTGCAGAATTTGACCATATGACTGGACAATAATTAAGATAAAAATTACAATCTGCAGGACTTGCTTTGTGGAGTGTGGTGTCAAAAAAGCAGAGCATCGCTTTATTACGGACAGACCTCTCCCCATCTTCACAACCATTGGATTCGGTGAATACAGTGCATTTGGAAAGTATTCAGACCCCTAGACTTTTTCCACATTTTGCTTAGGGTTGTTGTTCTGTTGAAAGGTGACCCACAGAAAACTGGATACATGAATGTTCTTGCAACGTTCCCATGAAACGTGTCTAGAATATTAATATCAAGTTCCGAGAACATGGTAACAAAGTTCTGGTTAAGATCTATTTGACCTTAAGGGAATGGTCTCTTGGAAACTTTCCTTGCACATCACAGGAGCATTCCTATGAAACCGTTAGTTAATGAAACCATTAGTTACCTAATGAGACTCGTAGTCCTTTCCTGCAGTCAAATGACTTAGTGGCCTCATGGGTGCAATATTACAGTATTAATATTTTTCTTAGTTTCATAGATTATAAAGTGTTTAAAAAAACAGCCGAAGACCTGGTGTTTTTATGTCAAACGGTTTTGTTATATCTCAGTCTTCTGTGAAGTCTATATAGTGTAACATTGGGATGCAAACTCAAAATGGAATACATTTCAACACTATATCTGACATTTTTTAAGACCATAATCATGTGTGTGAGGTGTATACTTTCGTTTCAAAGTAGATTTGTTTGACTACCAAGAAACAGTCTTTGTGAACCTGATTTAGCCCACTGCAGTTTTACATTTTTATTGAACCTTTATTGAACTATTTAACTTTATTGAACTATTTAACTTTATGTAACTAAGTCAACACCCCAGGTTAAGGGAACATCCTTTAAAGTTGTGGGAACGTTTGTTGTCATCTGGGTGCACCTCCACAGCTCCACCTCATCTGTCTTGAGAGAAGAATAATAACAGAAGTTCCAGCCTCTCCACCTGCCCTTTTCTCCTTCTCCTAATCTACTGTATGCTCATCACACACAGATCTGTGCCCTCCGATGACTTCATCCATCTGCTCAGTCTGACATAGATGACCTATCCATCAGCTGCAGACTATACTTTCGTCCCAAATGGCACCCTATTCCCTTTATTGTGCACTAGTCAAAAGTAGTGCACTGTATAGGGAATTGGGTGCTATTTGGAATGCGCACTTATGAGAGATGACCTATCCATCAGCTGAAGACTATGACAGACAGATGATCTGCTTTCGCCTCCCCCACCTTCACCACCATGACAGCCTCTGTCTCTCATACAGAGATGAGTTATGGAGAGACTGAGAAAAAGGATCCCAGAGTCTAATGAACTCAGAGTGCAATGAATGAGCTATCAGACTTTATTATAGAGTGAAATTCGACACGCCCAATGTTTTCCTGATAATTAATACGATATAAGACGTTTTAGATTATAGTTATAATAATCTAAAAGGCTATTTGACCAAGAAGGAGAGTGATGAGCGCTGCATCAGATGACCTGGCCTCCACAATCACTCGACCTTAACTCAATTGTGATGGTTTGGGATGAATTGGATGGTGTGGTATAACACTGACAGAGGTAATATGCATTATAAACCTGTGGAAATGGACAAACACAATTTGAGAAAATTACAATTTTTAAAAGGAACTGTTTGACTTTGCTAGGTCTTTATAATTTGTCTAAATTTGCACTAAGAATGGCATAATCAAGTTACTGATTATGGTTTATGATGTCTGACTTTTTGGTTTGCTGTGGGCTTCCTGCTGGTGAGAATGTTTAACTTATTTTGTCCTGCCATGAAAGACAGGAAACATTGCAAGAACAATTTTGCATTAACAGAATGTACTGTATGGGGTTTGGCCACGTGCCCATATTTTGAATAGGGATTCAAGGAAAATAATGAAAAAAAAAGAGTGAACCATCTCATTATAAATGAAGATAGCTGCATGCCTCATATGGAAATTGCTCTGTAGTCTTTCCAAGAGATGTAATTAGAAAATGTTATAGCTCCCATGATGACCCAGAGGAAAGTGTAGACCAAGTGTATCTGTACACCGTGATGGAATGAGGCAAAATATATTCCCTATCCAGTCTATGTTAAAGATAGATATTTGCTCATAATATATTTTCAGAATTGCGTTCAAACACCCCCGTTGACACGATTAAGCTCCAAAAAAAAGAAATTCACACATTTGTTTTCACACTCGCTTTTTGACTTTGAGACTCAGTCTAGGGAGAATGAACATCGTATAGTTGCACATTACTGCACTGTGCCGTTGTCTCTTTACTAACAACAAGCATCACACCCTCCCTCAATTTCCTGCCATAGTGCTAAGTGACCTTCATGAGTCACAGATGTAAAATAATTACTCAACCTATGCACAGACTGTAACGGCTTTCCTCCTGGGAAGGAGAGGAGGACCAAAACGCAGCGTGGTTATTTATAAACATCTTTAATAAAGATGATAACTTGAACAATGTATAATACAAAATAAGAAATGTGAAGAAAAAAAAACCAGCCCTATCTGGTGCAACAAACACAAAGACAGGAACAACCACCCACAAAACCCAACACAAAACAGGCTACCTAAATATGGTTCCCAATCAGAGACAATGACTAACACCTGACTCTGATTGAGAACCATATCAGGCCAAACATAGAAATAGACAAACTAGACACACAACATAGAATGCCCACTCAGATCACACCCTGACCAAACAAAACATAGAAACATACAAAGCAAACTATGGTCAGGGTGTGACACAGACAGACACCTGTCTGTCAAGACACCTGTCAAGGACATTGTCGACCTTGAAAAAGACTGTATACAATAAATAATGTAAATATGGAGCTATATTGTATGCTCAAAACTTGTTGAAAAATACATTATTTGATAATAATACAATTGCTCAGAGAAAAATATTTAGTTTAAGAATGATTTTTTTTTATCTAGGAAAGATAGGTGTCAAAAATGATTGCACCCCGAAAGATTCTTGTAAATAAAATCAAACATGATCAAATCTGCATTAACATTCTACTTTTTAAAATGTATCTCAGTTTAAGGAACTGTATTGTGGCCTTCCATGGCTTTCTGTTTCACTAGGGTATACAAATGAGGTAACACACTGAGGTAACTGCAAAATCCATTTGTCATCCATCACCATGGGGAAAGGCAAAGCACTCACAAATGAAAAGAAACAAATGCTTGTTGACCGTCATAAAATCAGACAATGGGTACAGAAAAATAGCACACAAAACAAATACTTAACACTATTAGGGCAATCATTTAGTTTAAAACCAATAGAACAGTAGTAACTTGTTGGTAAAGGACACAAGTGTATCTTGTTCCCAGGCACAGTGAGGGTGAAGGCAAAAAAACCCAAGGGGCCACAGTTGGAGAATTATAGAACTTGGTTGTATGTTGGTGTCACCATGTCTCCAAATCTACATTTAGAGCCACCTCCATGCCAATAGGCTCTGTGAAAGAGTTGCCAGAATATAGCCTTGATTGAGCGCAACCAACAAACGTAAACACCTGGCGTTTTCTAAACAGCATTGGCACTTTGGAACCTGGTGCTATGGTCAGACGAAATGTGGTCTTCTGCAACGCAGACCAGCGGTGGGTTTTGCTTCGAAAGAAGGATGCATATGCAGAAAATAACCTCATACCTACTCTAAAATATGATAGTGGATCTTTTATGTTATGGGGTTGTTTTGCTTCCACTGGTCCTGGGGCCTTTGTTAAGGTCAACAGCATCATGAACTCTACCAATTATCTGGATCTTGGCCGCAGGTGGATGTTCCAGCAAGACACTGACCCCAAGCACACATCAAAATCCACAAAGACATTTTTAATTGACCACAAAATCAACAATTTGCAATGGCCATCTCAGTCTCCAGACTTGAAGCCCATTAGAAACCTGTGGTCTGAATTAAAGAGGGCAGTCCTTAAGTGCAGACCAAAGAATATCAAGGATCTGGAAAGATTCTGTATGGAGGAAGGGTCTAAGATCCCTCCCAATATGTTCTCCAATCTCATAAAACATCATAAAAAAGGTTCAGTGTTATTATCCTTGTAATGGGGAAGGTGCACAAAGTATTGAAAACAGGGGTGCCAATATTTTTTTACAAAAATCGTTTTTATTTAAAAAAAAAAATGTATCACTTGTTAACAAAATCTCTTTCTCTGAGAAAATGTTTTACCATAAAATCATATGATTTTACAAATTTTTGCACATCTTTATCAAGGGTGCCAATGATTTGAGGAGACCTTATCCTACTGTAAGCTATTATAATTGTTCTCATTGCCATAGCAAAAGCAAGAAACATAATAACCAAGTGTGTAACACACACGCTTGATATGATTGATTAGACCTTTTGCCTCTCCAAGACTCAAATGAACTAAACCTTGCATATGTCATCTGCTCCTTCCAGTACAGGGAAATCAAGTAGGATCAGGAATGTATAGCGGAATAGAAAGGGATGGAGTAAAACACTGTGGGATTTGTATATGGGATTAAGTGGGAGAGATTTCTGTTCCCAATGCATTTCAACTTCACTCTTTCTCTTCTCCTAACCCGGCTTCGTTCTCATCATTGACTTTCCTGTAGCGAGTCATGCCTTTATCTCAAGGCATTTGTGAAAGAACATTGAATTTAATTATTAAAAATGAGGGAGAGATTGCAGAGCAAGTCAAAACTGAGCTGTGGAGAGGAGAAAGCGCTGTCATGTGTGGATTAATCAAGCTTTGAAGACTCAGCAGAATCTTGCGGAGGAGGGCAATGAGATGGAAAGCCAATAGAGAAAGAAAGTGTTGACATTTGCTCTCTATTACACTTTAATGCTTTTGCTTTGATGTGAGGGGCCGCTTCTGTCTGATTGGGAGATTCTTCAGATATGCTGGAAACGCAGTAAAGTTGAGCTATAGCTTTACTTTGGTTTACCTTCTGGGCTCAGAAAGTGGGTTCCAGATCGCCTTGTGTGAGGAAAAGCATGTGTCTTAAAATCTCCATCTGGTGTAAAATCTTGCAATAGTACTGAGCGTATATATCAAACACATATAAATTAAATACCTCAGAGAGGAAGTGAAGATCATGGACGTCAGCTTAAGTATTATGAGGAGAGACAAAAATGTTTGTCATTATTCAAAAGAAAAGTATGTGTCTGAAAAGCCCCATTAGATTAAACTGATCACATAAATGTTACAAAATGAATCATTTAGAGTGCTAAATCAAGTCGTATACTTCAGTTTATAAAACGTTTTTTGGGAGGGGGATCATGGATGCGGAGTGGTTGATATGTGGGAGTTGTGGGACAATAACTCCAGCAAAATACATGGTGTGTTAATCTCATAATTCCACTGTCCCCGCAGCCCAGGCAGGAAATTCATGAACTTAATCTCCCTCGGGAAAAAAAGTGTTCACACATTATTTTTCCATGCTACTCTTTGGTTTGCAACCATGGGGGATTGTATAAACCTATCTGTCTGCCGGTAGACTAGCTAGACCAAAAATTTATGCGAAACGAATAATTCACCATGGAAACAACCGTAAACAATGAACTAGCTAAGTGGTTTATTTAAATTCTTGTCTCTCATCGTTATTGAATCTAAGCTACATGCCAACGATTTGTTTAGCATAGCAACGTCGAATTAATACAATTATTAGAATTAAGGACTGTGTCAAAAGATGAGAAAATGACCAGCCCGCTTGGGTTGCAACTTCAGAATGCAAAAGCTATCCAATGCGGGCCAGGAGAGAAGAGAAATCATGGCTGTGAGTGGCAATCGGTGTGAGATCTCACTTAATAGTTATTGGCAGCCCCTAACTTTAAGAACAGAAAGCACTGGAGTGCCATTTAAACTGGCAACAATGTAAGTGGGTCGTCCTATTCTCCTCGAAAGAAGAAGAAAGTGCTGGCTGTCGCAAACCAGCACCAGGACGATGGACAGTTCTACTCGTGTGCCATCAAGGGAACCATCACGAATAACATCACCAACTAGTTTCGTTAACTCGGATTCGTCAACCATAATAGTTGCCTATGTAAGGCTATTATTTTATGTTAATTATAGTACATCATTATTTATTGAAGTTATTGTCTCTCATCATCTTTGAGTCTCTGCTAGCTAGCCACATGCCAATTATGTGTTTAGCATAGCAACCTCGAAAGAATAGAATGATTGGAATTAATAACTGGGTCAAAACATCAGAAAATAACAAACAACCAGTCCTATTGGGTAATAACTTCAGAATGCAAAACTAATTTATTGTTTCCATATATTGTACATGGAAACCAAATGAGGGTGGTCTACGGTGATAGGTGGGTGGGCTGAGAGTAGCTGAGGGGTAGGATTAAGGAGCTCATGATCCGAAATTGTATTTTTGAAACACTACATATAATGTATACCAGAGTAAATGTATGTTGGTATATGTGTGTATGTACTGTATGTGTGTGTATATACTGTATATACATATAATATATTTGTCATGTGAATGCTGTATATAAAAAGTACCATGTACAGTGCATTCGGGAAGTATTCAGACCCCTTGACTTTTTCAATTTTTGTTATGTTACAGCCTTATTCTAAAATGGATACAAATGTTTTTAATGACAAAGCAAAAGCAGATGTTTCAACAAAACTGAAATGTCACATTTACATAAGTATTCAGTTCAAGTACGGACTCTGGCTGGGCCACTCAAGGACTTTGGACTTGTCCTAAAGCAACTCCTGCTTTGTCTTGGCTGTGTGCTTAGGGTTGTTGTCCTGAGCGCTCTGGAGCAGGTTTTCATCAAGGATCTCTCTGTACTTTGTTCCGTTCATCTTTCCCTCGATCCTGACTAGCCTCCCAGTCCATGCTTTACTGTAGGGATGGTGCCAGGTTTCCTCCAGACGTGACGCTTGGCATTCAGGCCAAAGAGTCCAATCTTGGTTTCATCATACCAGAGAATCTTGTTTCTCATGGTCTGAGAGTCCTTTAGGTGTCTTTTGGCAAACTCCAAGAGGGCTGTCATGTGCCTTTTACTGAGGAGTGGCTTCCGTCTGGTCGTCTGGAAGGTTCAACCATCTCCACAGAGGAACTCTGGAGCTCTGTCAGAGGGACTATCAGGTACTTGGTCACCTCACTAACTAAGGCACCTCTCCCCCAATTGCGCAGTTTGGCCGGGCGGCCAGATCTAGGAAAAGTATTGTTGGTTCCAATCTTCTTCCATTTAAGAATGATGGAGGCCACTGTGTTCTCTTCAATGCTGCAGAAATGTTTTGGTACCCTTCCCTAGATCTTTGCCTCGACACAATCCTGTCTCGGAGCACTACGGACAATTCCTTCAACCGCATGGGTTGTTTTTTTCCTCTGACATGCACTGTCAGCTGCGGGACCTTGTATAGACAGGTGTATGCCTTTCCAAATCATGTCCAATCAATTGGATTTACCACAGGTGGACTCCAATCCAGTTGTAGAAACATGTCAAGGATGATCAAAGGAAACAGGATGCACCTGAGCTCAATTTCGAGCCTCATATCAAAGGGTCTGAATACTTATGTAAATAAACTATTTCTGTTTTGAGTTATTAATCCATTTGCAAAAAAACAACAAAAAAAATGTATATATATATATATATATATATATATATATATATATATATATATATATATATATATATATTTATATACCATATTAATTATTATAATGTGCTCTCTCTGTAACGGCGTTCTTCGTTTGTAGAAAGACAGTCGGACCGAAATGCAGCGTGGTGGTTACTCATGTCTTTAATGAATGAAGAGTGATACATGAAATAACTATTACAAATGCAAAACAACAAACGGATCGTGAAAACCTAATTACAGCCTATCTGGTGAAACTACACAGAGACAGGAACAATCACCCACGAAATCCAAAGTGAAACCCGTGGTTACTCATGTCTTTAATGAATGAAGAGTGATACATGAAATAACTATTACAAATGCAAAACAACAAACGGAACGTGAAAACCTAATTACAGCCTATCTGGTGAAACTACACAGAGACAGGAACAATCACCCACGAAATCCAAAGTGAAACCCAGGCTACCTAAATACGGTTCCCAATCAGAGACAACGAGAATCACCTGACTCTGATTGAGAACCGCCTCAGGCAGCCAACCTATGCTACACCCCTACTCAGCCGCAATCCCAATACCTACAAAAACCCCAATACAACAATACAATAACCCCATGTCACACCCTGGCCTGAACAAATAATTAAAGAAAACACAAAATACTAAGACCAAGGCGTGACACTCTCTCCCTCTACAGCCCTCTCACACACTGAAGTCATTGATTTGTGGCTTCTCTACACAAGAGGGCACAAGAGGGCTCCGTAGATCAGCACAGCCGTGCTAAAAAAAAGTTGTTTTACACAACCTCGAGTGTACAATTGCTTTTCTACAACGGGTCACCAATTAAATACGTAACTTAATTTTGATAAGTGTATTCATAGGTTACTATTTCATCCCTCAATAAAAATATAGGCCTAGTCCCGACACATCTACGGTTGCTAGCCAAGCCGGTTGGCCATTCGTTCTATAGGTTAGGTTGCTAGAGACGCGACCCAGTCGTGAACTCTTTTTGTTCTATATCTATGGACTTTACCCCAGTCATTGGTTCTAAATGCTCCGTTGCCATGCTGGCTGGGAACGCTCTTATCCCTTTCTTGCTAGCTAACCAACTACAACTAACACAGTCAGGTCAAACAGTCCACCTAGAATAACATCAAAGTAGCTGCATTTGTGTTTGTTTAAGCTGTTTTGGATACATCCATAACAATGAGCGAATGAGGAGCGATATCGCCTGGCATAGAGAATGTCCTCTCTCGTCAGGACACTGTTCAGAGGAACTAGCCAACTACAAAGATAACTTGATCACTTCAAAATGAAGCTGATAAGACATTTCTTTCTATATATCCATAAAAATGATGTTGATTCATGATTTCGACTGGCTGAGAAAATATGTCTGTCTTGTCCTGACACGTTAATTGTCAATAGGACAGTGGAGATTGAAGTCCAGAAATATTAAATATATGTTGCAAAGGCTCGAGAGACAGACAGCGACTTTTGTACAAACCCACGTTTTTGCAAACAAAAATGTTAGGCTAGAAGCAAGGGGAAATAATGTCTGGATGCTTTTTACAGTGGAGATCAAGTTAATGAATTGGCTGGCTGGGCTGATGGGATAGTGGATGTTCAGGGATTTCTCATTTGGAACAGATAACAAGATGCCCATTTTTGGTTCAAAGGCTTGCCCGTGCTAAACAGGTTTTTGAATATGGCTTAGAATGCGTCTCAACCAATCACAATGCTTGTTCTGGCTAACCCGTTGTAGAAATTTGAATAATGAATGGAGCGGATGGAGTGTGAGGCTTCCCGTGTTTATTTATGTATTGGAGTGAAACATGTTGCTGGTCGACAGATTCCTCCTTGAATCCAATGAACAGGGTGTTAGACATTGGTTGCATCCCAAATGGCATCTGATGCACTACATATCACACTACTTTTGACCAGAACCTTGGGACACAACCATCGACTCCTAAAGGATAAACTCAGAGAGAGAGAGAGAGAGTAATGGGGATTGGTTCACTTCATCTTTCAGATTGATGTGGGTGAACTTCCACTTAAAAGCACCCAAATGTATAGACTCCTCTGGTAGTAGATCATGCCATTTTAGCATGAATATTCTCCTCTCATCCCAACTGACTGCTTGGCATGATTTGATTTGTGGAAGGCTCCCCATGCTCTGAATGAGATTTGAATTCTAACCTTCTTTGTTTGTCAGGAGTTATGTTGAAGTTTTTACCAAATCGATATAGTTCTAACGGAGAGGTGGACACAGTGCCAGGACTGGAATTCACTCATTACTGAAACGTGGTTACAGGTGTGGTAGATCTACAGTAAAGGCTGCTATAAAGGAAGACAAGGGGCATTACAGAGGAAAGCTCATTCTCATAATGTACGCTATGGGATTTCATTAGTTTGCATGGTAAGCTTTTCGATTTCACTGTACCATTACACAGTACATGCAGTCCATGGGCCCCATTTTACCAATACTTTGTCACTGAAAACATCCTGGATTAAGTTTAACTCCCAGTGAACCCCACAGCAAAACACTGAATGTCACCCAGAGATAAAAACGTATTGTGTTGCTAAATCTGATTGGACATTGTGAAACACTAGCTCGCCCATTGCAACCAGATCCCAGAGAAATGGCCATGTTCAATTCATTTCCCATGTGGTGCAGGACACTTGAGAGCACTAGGAACATGGCTTTCGTTTTGCTAGACGTCTACCGAGCCTGTATATGAGCTAAGAGCTAGCTGATGAGAGCCTGTCACCAAGTGTAATATCTCTGCTGCAAAGCATCTTTGTTTCCAGAATCCCCTGACAGTTAATACTGTGTGCCAGGGGATACCTGTTGAATATTTGAAGCCTTTTTTGCAGGCCTCCTGTGGAGTGAGATATATATATATATATAAGTCATTTTAACACACTTGCTCTTAATTTAAAAAAAGATGGCAACAAATTATAAAGCCAGTAGAACATTTGTGACCAGAAGCCTATGTGTTATGTGTGTGTGCGGAGTTATGAAGATGAGCTGGAAGTACTCAGATTTGTCATATTGTACTGCATGTCCACCTGTAGAAAGGATCCCCTGCAAACTAGTTTCATTACACATCACACCGAGTTACTGTTGCCAGGCCCAACAAGGCTGCTGACTGGTGAACCACTGATCCATTCACAACACTTTATGTGTTTGCAATTTTAGGGACATCAGAAACAGTGCTTTTAACATGCTGGTGTTATGCAGGTGAGTGAGGACCCAAAAGCGACTTAACAGAAACAGAGTTTATTCAAGTCCAAACAGAAAAATAACAAATCCTGAATCCTTAACAGGAAATGTCCAAACGGGGATAACAGAAATCCTCTAGTTTGTAGAGGGGAATAACAGGATTAGCGGCCACAGACTGCAGGTCCCATCGGGTAGGCGCAGGCCGTAGCTGACAGAGACACCTGCTCACACGCAGCATCTGATGAAGGCAAAAACACGACAGGACGGAACAAGTACACAGCGAACAGCAAACAAGGATCCGACAAGGACAGAAGCAGAAACAGAGAGAGAAATAGAGACTTAATCAGAGGGCAAAATAGGGGACAGGTGTGAAAGAGTAAACGAGGTCGTTAGGAGAATGAGGAACAGCTGGGAGCAGGAACGGAACGATAGAGAGAGAGAGGGATAGAGAGAGAGGGAAAGAAACCTAATAAGACCAGCAGGGGGAAACGAATAGAAGAGAAAGCACAGGGACAAGACATGACAATATATGACAAAACATGACAGCTGGGGCCATATTCGCATCTCCAAAGGTGTATCCACCAATTAAAATGGTCAACTTAGTTGCACGTGATCAAACGTGTTAGCGTTAGCTGTTCCCATTACATAACCTGGCACATTTATCCCAAAGCTAACCGGAGCAGGTTGCCGTGATTATTTCCTGTAACAAATTCTGCAAAGCAATTTCTACTTCCAAATTCAAGGTTAACTTTTTTTCCACAGGGTCTGTCACAATTGTAGAACGCCAATATTGCACGACACATCATTCACTAGGCTACTATCTACTAACATCAAAACAAAATTCGCAAAGTTTTCGCAGATGTGACAAAATCCCCAAATGTCTTTGCTCATCCGTTTCACACACATCCATGTGCTTCTACAGAAAAAAAAGATAAGCCGGTCTATACAAAAGTCAAAGAGCCTTATGGTCTTGTCGAATAGCTGTCATGTGCCGTCATCATCATTGCTTCCTGGTGGCGCACACCACTAAAGGGTTGACTCTAAAATCAGAGTGCACATTAACCATGGGTTCTTTCAGAAACTGTCAGATACAGCAAATGTGACTGTAAAAGTTTAAAACATTCTGACAACGCCTCCAGAGACATTTGATCGAGTTCACAATTTTTTGTTTCTTTTAGAAAAGGCCTGGGCCTAATTCCAATACTTAAAAAGTATACAGCAAATATGGGGGCGTTATTGGCACCATAAAAGGTGAATGAGAGGCGTTTTTCAGGCAGAGTTTTAATGCTTGTTCTCAGGACGGGTCTGATTTATAACGGGAAACATGCGTATATATGGCGTGCACCAAGTTCATAAATCTCTTTTCAGAAATGGCCCACACAGACATTTAGTGTGAAATGTATGCAAAGGTTCTAAATGAGGCGCCTGGGATTTGAACTCACAACCTCTTGGTTCACGGCATTCCGATCTTCCTGCTATGACACCATGCCTGTATCAATGACAAATTTCACCTGTACTCCTACACTTTGCACTTCAAAGTAAATCTCAGCTCTCTTAAAAAATACACCCCAAAAAAAACAATTATATTTAGGGGACAGATCACAATTTACTGGGGGGAGGTTTGTTCCAAAATAGGGGAAGGTTGTCAAACTTATTTGTTTGCTTTGGGGAGGGTTGTGTGGTCTTTTATTGGACACAGGGAAGGGCATTGCGTTTTTTATCCTCTTTAACGTTTGCTCTTTTGCAGTTTTTACAATATCATTTCTTCCATCCTTGCCAAATTTACTCATCTGCTTGTATGTGACTCCACTATATCAAGGTGTTTTGGTACTTCCCTTACGCACTACGCTTTTCTGTGTGCTAACTTTTACTATACCACAGGTCAGTATAGTCGACCAGTCTAACAATCTATCCCGCCCTTTATCCATCATTCTTAGTGACAATCCTGCCAGGTGGATTGTTTGTCCAGATCTGCAATGATGTCCTGGTAACTTACAGGAAACTACACAAAGGTTCCCTTGGGATCATCACTTGATGTCCTACCATGCAAACAAAAATTATTCGTAATTGTGTAATTGTCCCCGGGATATGTTGTCTAGTTCCCGGTTTGTTCCGGGAACATCCCCAAGGACGTTTTTAGGACTAGACAAAAAAACTCAACTAGACAAAAACTTCCAGGGGATGATGACACATCTTAAAAACTTCCTAAAAACTTCCTTGGGGACGTCTCTGGAACCAAATGAGAACTACACAAAAACCTCCAGGGGACCATGACACAACATCCCAAGAATGTCCTAAAAAACGTTCTCGGGGACGTCCCCGGAACAAACCGGCAAATAGATAAAACCTCCATGTTGTGACAAAGCTCTTAAAAGACAAAGTGAAGAAAAAAATGGAATGGACTGTACCTACCTACATGTATATTTATCCTACTGTTTTCAACAAACACATGTAAATTATTTGACAGTATAGCACCACTTGCGTCATGTCTCCAACATTGAAGGACTGGAGAAATTAATGTTCATCCCATCACGCACCACATTAGGTCATCAGATGTCTCTGCAAAAACAAGTGAATGCTAGCTAGGAAAAGATACCGCATTCATACGGATTTTCACGAAGTGGGCAGTTCGGATTTGTGACTTCAAGCCAAAAATATATCATACTTTGACTAAAACAATGACTTATTGACTTACATTGTTGTGCAACATCATAGGTAAGCTATGGCCATTGTCTTTCACCTTGGAAAAAGTGGATTTCTGGGCATTTAAAGTGACCTAATGTTGCCTAATGTCAGGACATCCCCTGTTTGCTTGGGGTTGACACCTCAGTCTACAGCAGAATTTTTTTTAAAGATGAACTGTTTGATCTCTCATATCCATATTGTGGCAAAGAAAGAACAACTAACTACATGATGTAGCATGTGATGCAGACTTTTTCTACAGATAATTGTCCTGCTTAGCTTCTGTTCTTCTCCTATGAACGCCGAATGAGAGAATGAGTGATGACAGATTGAAAAACATTGAGTGCCCTGAAGGCGGCAGTCCCTCGCTAAATGACAATGTCAGTGTGCGAGATCAGGCTGATAATACAGACACCTGTCAAGGGAATGATTCTCTCAGCTGCTGAGGAATGTCAAAGTCACTGTCACTGACCTCATTGTTGCCTGTGTTTCTTCTCATGCAGCTAAATCACCTGCCTAACGATGTACAATCCCTTCAGCTATTTGTAGTACATTTATCCATCATGTTGTTAATAGGGTACTATATACCCAGTGGAATATGACAAGAAGTAGCCTAAACGTGTATTGACTTCCTTTCAAATCACTATTGTGTCCCCTCCTGGCTCTGCACTTTAATCTCTGACGGATTTATTTTTAGCATTTTGAGGTGCTGGAGATTATCAGCGGCACATCAGTGATGACTATTGCAGAGGCGCAACTTCAACATCCCCTTATCGCCATTCTGCAGGGGGCATATAGCAATTGTGACGGTGCTAAGCAGATCTAACCAGGATTACTCAAACTCAGAGAGAGTCCCAAATGGCTCCCTATTCCCTATATAACATTCTACTTTTGACTAGAGCCCTATAGGTCCTATGGGTCCTATGGATCCTATGGGTCCTGGTAAAAAATAGTGCACTATATAGGAAATAGGGAGGCATTCGGGACAGACTCTGAGTCTGAGTAATTCTGTTGAGCCTTCAGACTCAGAGCTATACACTCTTAACTGGCGGCCATCTCTTTATTTTTTATAACATAACACTTTTCGGCTCTATCTAACCCGTGCTTACAATTTGTATTTTTTAATTTTTATTCAGACATCTATATGATCTTATCTTCACCTTTAATGCCTGAAACAGAATTCACTTACCTTTATAATTAATCAGTGGGGGTCTTATTGTGGCATCACTCTTGAGAGTCTCAGAGAAGGTAAACACATGAATGTTTTACAGAAACATTTCATGTGACAAATCTTTTTCCCTCTCATTAAGTTACTTTTCGTGCCAAAACCCAGGGCTGTCAAATAAAGCGTAGAGTTATTAAATTACACTAAGTATGCTTCCCACTGAGTTTTTAATCATAAAACTGTTGATCGGATTACAACAAAAGCTATCTTTTTACAGGGGGGAAATGAAAATATGATTCAGTCCGAGAGGAGCGAGAATATATTAGATACAGATAACTAATCAGAACGCTGTGTATTAAGATGAATAGCACAATTGTCTTCATGCCCACCATGTCTATCTGTAGATGTTTCTCTTAAAGTGAAGGGTGACTTGCGTGTACATGTATGTAGACAATGTGGGTCCAATTTTTAACAATACAGTAACAGATGGTCCAGCTGTGACCGTTGTTGTGTATTTATTTCATTTTGTTGTTCTATGCTCAGATAATTATGCACCTAACCCACTGGGCGTATGCTGGTTGAATCAACGTGGATTTCACATCATTTCAAGGAAATTACGTTGAACCAATGTGGAATAGACGCTGAATTGACTAATGAATTCACATTTGCCCCTTGCATTTGTCCATTTGCTCAATCAAGCACACACGGTACCATGCAGTACCACCAGTTATATTAACACTGCACCAGTCACTTTGGTCAACCCTGAAATAGCAACGTCCCGAAGAACAGACGAGAGCGAAGCATGACAGTATGTTTTGCTCTATTCATTTCCACAGACAGGATCAGGGATGTGACATTCTCCATATTCTCCCCCAGCCTAATTGAGTCCCACACCCCCTCCATGCCTGTTCTCCTTGTAAAGCAGGTCATTAAAGATGCATGAGATTTATCCGCCGCTGGTGTGCCAAACTTGGCTGCATGTGGTCTCTCCATCTTTCTTTCTCTTCATGCTTCTTACTCTCTCTTTCTCGCTTTCTCTCTCATCTTTCTCTCTCTCTTGCCTTCTTTCTCTATCCACGCCTCTGTCTCTCTTTCTCTCTGCCCCCTGGATGTTGTCATTCTGTGGGCCCAGGAGAATGAACCTGCTCTGCGCTTCTCTATTCTCCCCCGAGTTCTCCCTCACTCAAGCCAATCAAAGGTTTGAGCGACAACAATGTAAAACAGTTCCCAGGCATCCACCACACTGGGGAATTTCAACACCCTCTCTCTCTCTTTTCACATACAGTGCTATTATGCATCGATTGCCTTGTAAGAGTGAGAATTGGAGTTGATGATCAATGATTAGCCGTGCCTGGCCTGTGTCTTGTAAATTCCCGTCGTCGCGTGAAATGATTCAGAATAAAGACACGTTTTGTAGAGCTCCTTTATACTGCCTCTGACTGGTCGTAACTTTTTCAATGGTTCTTCTTCTCGTCATCTGACAAACATGTCGGAAGGGGTAGTAGTTGATGGAGTTTGGTAGAAGGGTTTTGACGTGGGTGGTAATTGTGCTGAGCCTGCTGGCGGGGTCAGCCCTCAGCCGTAGGGCAAGGTTGTGCTGCCCCTCCTACAGGCGGGGACCAAGGTTGTGCTGCCCCTCCTACAGGCGGGGACCAAGGTTGTGCTGCCCCTCCTACAGGCGGGGACCAAGGTTGTGCTGCCCCTCCTACAGGCGGGGACCAAGGTTGAGCTGGACCGCCACTGGGCAGGAAGCCTGAAGGGTGACTCAATGGGGGGGGGGGGGTGGAGTGGGTCAAAGGATCAGCACAACCTGCAGTACGACTGTTTGTTAGGCAGAAGTACAAAGGTGTGAAGATGGATACCGTTTATTAAATTCTATGAGGGTGGTTGATTATGCAAGGGGATTCAGGCAAGCGGGGGGGGGGGGATTTTGCTTCTTAAAACGAAATGTACAGTTTTTCTTTTATGGTTAAGAAACAGGGCTGTTTCTAAGTGAGTAACACATCCCACTGGGAACACCATTTGGGTAATATTTGATTGAGACATTGATCAATGAGATAAACCTTTATTCACACGCAGAAAGACAGCCAGAAGTTTGTTGAATTCCCTACGTTTTATCACTATGCTTTCAAACTTCTAAAAGCACAACCAAATTCCAATGGAAAAACAACGTCAGAATGTTTGTTTAGTTGACATCTAAATGTGTTATCACTGTGCTTCATCCAATAACACAACCGAATGACCTGGATGGCAGTTGAGAGTACATGAAAATACAAAGTGAAGGTGATCCACGTACAGATTACGAGAGCAATTGTGAAAATCTCCACAGACCTGCGACCTTTGCATGCTATATTGAACATGCACACGTTCTATTATTCAATAATCATACATTTATAGTTCTAGTAACCTCAAAACGTGGCCATGGATGTGTCACTCCTTTTAAGGTTGAATACATTCTGTTACATTCGCTAGTATTACAGCCTTAACTTTAGGCTATTTACTGTATTACAAAAGTCATATTGAATTATGTGTAATTGACAACACAACCAAATACAAGCATTTAAAGGATACCTAATGCTTGGATAGTTTCATTTGAGCCACTGGCTTAATCCTTTTCTTTAACATTTATTTTTGGTTTAGTTGGAGAAGATTTCAACGTATCATTTGTTAAAGGCCCAGTGCAGGAAAAAAAAAGAGTTTTCCTTGTTTTCTATGCACTTTATTAGGTACACACAGTTCATTTGGTACACCCATGTAGTAATGGGTCAGAGCCCCCTTTGCCTCTAGAACAGCCTGAATTATTCAAGGGGAATGGTTTCTCAATTGGTATCAAGGGACATTGCGTGTGTCAGGAAAACGTGCCTGGCCCCGATGATCATACCATACTCAGTCGCTTAGGTCACTCGTTTTGCCCATTCCAATGTTCAATTGAACGGTAAGTGAATACCTCAATGCCTGTCTGCCTGCTTTATATAGCAAGCCATGGCCACGTGACTCGGTGTCTGTAGGAGCATTCCATTTTTGTGAACATGGTGGTGTACCTAATAAACTGACTGTATATTTTATACTTGGAATAATACTGTGAAATTGTGAAAATTATGATAATTCCCTTATAGTGTAAGAGCTGTTTGAAAAGAGTGACATTTCAGCCTGTTTTGGTGGGATGGAGATTTGACCTGCCTGGTGACATCAACAAGTCATAAATTAGTTAATAGACCAATAAGAAAGAGAGTTCCAAACCTCTCTTCCAACAACAGCTAGCTCAAGTTTTCCTCTCCCCACTCAGACCACTCACAGCAAAATTCTAGCTTGAGGAAATATTATTCAGTAAAAAGCTATTTTTGTTTCTTTTTGACAATTTCGATTGAAAACAATCACAGTTTAGGTACTTATTTGTTTACCTAGAAATGATTTTGATATTAAGATAAAAACAGATGCATTGGACCTTTAACTTTTCGACAAGTAATAGGGCATTTACAGTAATGTAAGAGTTATGTTTTTATTTAACTAGGTAAGTCAGTTAAGCACAAATTCTTATTTACAATGACAGCCTAGGAACAGTGGGTTAATAATAATAATAATATAATAATATATGCCATTTAGCAGACGCTTTTATCCAAAGCGATTTACAGTCATGTGTGCATACATTCTACGTATGGGTGGTCCCGGGGATCGAACCCACTACCCTGGCGTTACAAGCGCCATGCTCTACCAACTGAGCTACAGAAGGTTAACTGCCTTGTTCAGGGGCAGAGCGACATATTTTTACCTTGTCAGCTCGGGGATCCGATCAAGCAAACTTGTGGTTACTGGCTCAACTCTCTCACCACGAGGCTACCTTCCGCCCCATGTTGAAGTGTGTTTGGTTGTCAACGCAATCAAAAATCAACATTTGAAGGAGATGTATCTTTTCTGACATTTACTTAGTCTAGCTTTAATTCAGTTTGTCTAAAGAAATATATATAATGGATATATTGGATTCACGTCTCCATCTCAACCAAAAATTGAAGTTAAAGAATAGTACTAAATCAAATCAAACTGTTTTTAAAGTGCATTTCAAGATTGCTTTGATTTGGCTTAGTCCTATTCTTTAATGTTTTGTAGACAAACAGGAATTTAAAAAAACAGATCAAGTCAGTGGCACAGATGGTAATATCTAAGCAGACAATACATCTCCTTCAAATGTTGCATTGACCAACCAAACACAATTCAATATCCAGTTTGTCTACAAACCAACAAAGTTAAAGAATAGGACTAAATCCAATCATACTTTAAATGCACTTGAAATATATTTCGATTTGATTTAGTTCTATTCTTTAACTTTTTCGGTTGAAATGGAGACGTGAAACCGACATATGAATTGTTAACTTCAAGATTACATTTGAAATCAATTAAAGCTTGAAACCCTATGCCTATATGTATTGTCTATTTTTATTTGAACCCTGGGTTGAATTGAAACAACAGTTGTTGATGACTTCGCAAATGCTATGTAGGCCTAAGTAGTATCATTGGTGATATACAGTGCCCGCAGAATGTACTCATACCCCTTGACACATTTTGTTGTGTTACAACCTAAATTTAAATTGGATTAAATAGAGAATATTTTCGGTCACTGGCCTGCACACAATACCCCATAATGTCAAAGTGGAATTATGTCAAATATTTTTTTTAGGAATGAATAAGTAATGAAAAGCTGATGTCTTGAGTCAATAGGTATTTAACCCCTTCTTATGGCAAGCTTAAATCAATTCAGGAGTAAAAATGTCCTTAGCAAGTCACATAATAAATTGCATGGACTCACTCTGTGTGCAAAAACAATGTTTACCGTGACTACCTTGTCTCTGTACCCCACACATACAATTATCTTTAAGGTCCGTCAATCGAGCAGTGAATTTCAAACACAGATTCAACCACAAAGACCAGGGAGGTTTCCCAATACCTCACGAAGAAGGGCGTCTTTTAAAAAGCAGACGTTGAACATCCCTTTGTTCATGGTGAAGTTATTCATTACACTTTGGATGGTTATCAATACACGCAGTCACTACAAAGATACAGGCGTCCTTCATAACTCAGTTGCCGAAGAGGAAGGAAATTGCTCAGGGATTTCACCATTAGGAGAATGGTGATTTTAAAACAGTTCCAGAGTTTAATGGCTGTGATAGGAGAAAACTGAGGATGAATCAACAACATTGTAGTTACTCCACAATACTAACCTAATTGACAGGAGTAATTGATACCAGTCAAAAGCTGGGAAACATCTACTCATTCAAGCGTTTTTCTTTATTTGCACTATTTTCTACATTGTAGAATAATAGTGAAAATATCAAAACTATGAAAGAATACTGGTTGAATAATGGTTTATTCATCTTGATGGTTGTACAGTCGTCTCAAATACAACTGTGAAGGACCTCGGCGTTACTCTGGACCCTGATCTCTCTTTTGAAGAACATATCAAGACTGTTTCAAGGACAGCTTTTTTCCATCTACGTAACATTGCAAAAATCAGAAACCTTCTGTCCAAAAATGATGGAGAAAAATGAATCCATACTTTTGTTACTTTTAGGTTAGACTACTGCAATGCTCTACTTTCCGGCTACCCGGATAAAGCACTAAATAAACTTCAGTTAGTGCTAAATACGGCTGCGAGAATCCTGACTAGAACCAAAAAATGTGATCATATTACTCCAGTGCTAGCCTCCCTACACTGGCTTCCTTTTAAGGCAAGGGCTGATCTCAATGTTTTACTGCTAACCTACAAAGCATTACATGGGCTTGCTCCTACCTATCTCTCTGATTTGGTCCTGCTGTACATACCTACATGTACGCTACGGTCACAAGACGCAGGCCTCCTAATTGTCCCTAGAATTTCTAAGCAAACAGCTGGAGGCAGGGCTTTCTCCTATAGAGATCCATTTTTATGGAATGGTCTGCCTACCCATGTGAGAGACGCAGACTCGGTCTCAACCTTTAAGTCTTTACTGAAGACTTATCTCTTCAGCGGGTCACATGATTGAGTGTAGTCTTGCCCAGGAGTGTGAAGGTGAACGGAAAGGATCTGGAGCAACGAACCGCCCTTGCTGTCTCTGCCTGGCCGGTTCCCCTCTCTCCACTGGGATTCTCTGCCTCTATCCCTATTACAGGGGCTGAGTCACTCGCTTTCTGGTGCTCTTCCATGCCGTCCCTAGGAGGGGTGCGTCACTTGAGGGGGTTGAGTCACTGACGTGATCTTCCTGTCTGGGTTGGCGCCCCCCCTTGGGTTGTGCCGTGGCGGAGATCTTTGTGGGCTATACTCGGCCTTGTCTCAGGATGGTAAGTTGGAGGTTCGAAGATTTCCCTCTAGTGGTGTGGGGGCTGTGCTTTGGCAAAGTGGGTGGGGTTATATCCTGCCTGTTTGGTGGGGTGCGTCACTTGAGTGGGTTGATGACACCCCCTGGCCGGGGGTGTCATCGGATGGGGCCACAGTGTCTCCTGACCCCTCCTGTCTCAGCCTCCAGTATTTATGCTGCAGTAGTTTATGTGTCGGGGAGCTAGGGTCAGTCTGTTATATCTGGAGTACTTCTCTTGTCTTATCCAGTGTCCTGTGTGAATTTAAGTATGCTCTCTCTCTTCCTCTCTTTCTTTCTTTCTCTCTCTCGGAGGACCTGAGCCTCAGGACTACCTGGCATGATGACTCCTTGCTGTCCCCAGTACACCTGGCCATGCTGGTGCTCCAGTTTCAACTGTTTTGCCTGCGGCTATGGAACACTGACCTGTTCACCGGACGTGCTACTTACCCTAGACCTGCTGTTTTCAACTCTCTCGAGACAGCAGGAGCGGTAGAGTTACTCTTAATGATCCACTATGAAAAGCCAACTGACATTTACTCCTGAGGTGCTGACTTGTTGCACCCTCGACATCTACTGTGATTATTATTATTTGACCATGCTTGTCATTTATGAACATTTGAACATCTTGGCCATGTTCTGCACAGCCAGAAGAGGACTGGCCACCCCTCATAGCCTGGTTCCTCTCTAGGTTTCTTCCTAGGTTTTGGCCTTTCTAGGGAGTATTTCCTAGCAACCGTGCTTCTACACCTGCATTGCTTTCTGTTTGGGGTTTTAGGCTGGGTTTCTGTACAGCACTTTGAGATATCAGCTGATGTAAGAAGGGCTATATAAATTGATTTGATTTGATTTATAATTGCACCTAAAATGGTCATAAGGCAACCTATTATTTTGTCATGTAAATTTGCAAGGGTTTCACAGTTGAAGAACATTCTCACTTTTAGATGGGATGCATTGGTGCACGTATTTATTTAGCCCAAGAATTAAGGCATCACATCAAGATCTGCCCATCGGTGCAACGCACTCACCTGGCTTTTCCATTTCAAGAAGCTTCAACGGTTAACTTGACCCCGCCCTTATAAAATCAAAATCAAATATTACAGGTGGAGAAGTATCACGTTATTCACTTAGCCTACCACAGAGAATAGAGATGAGAAGCATTTTCCCCACACTTTTTAAGGAAACCCAAAGGAGTCATACCTAACCGCCGAGTGGCTTTCCATAGCCCCCTACAGACAGGGTGGCGCACCCTGTCCATTGTGCTGAAGTAGCACAGTGGAGATACAGTGCTACGTGAGACACAACCAGCATGTTATAACGTTAGCTAGCTAGGTACTTGTGTCAACACACCAATGAGTAGTTAATTTTCAATGTAAACACTAGCTAGCTTATTAACGTTGGCAAGCGCTATTGTTAGTATAACGTTAGCTGGATAACAACTTGGTAGCTAGGCCTTAAACGATAGAAATCATGATAATTATGATAACAGAGATATTGGATGTCACGCGGTATAAAGGATTTGGAGACAGGCGCAGGAATACACAATTGTTTTTTTTAAATAAACCCAAAACAAACACGTATACAACAACACTGGGCTGTACCCAAACAAAAGAGCGAGGGTAAACCTCAGTGAATGACACGGGATGAGACCCGTAATACACAATATATAAAGCACGCAGCATAACAGCTGCACCAACGCATAGGTACTCACACCACCAACGGACATGGGAACAATAACCGACAACGACAGAGGGAACAGAGGGCACATATATAACATACTAATCATGGGAAATGGGAACCAGGTGTGTGTAATCTGACAAAGAGAGTCCGGGGTTGATGATGATGAATCCCGTACAGTGAAGCCTAGAAAGCCGGTGACGTAGACCTCCGGAACTGGTTAACAGAATGAGCAGCAGTACCGGGGGGATCCGTGACATTGGAGGAAGTTCCCTATAATATATCTCATCATAGCTAGCCTAAATTGTCAAACATTCTTCTACTTTACAGGTTCCCACAAGGTTTCAGACTCCAGTATAGGAAAATGCTTGCAAGAAAGAAACAGATGAAGACACAGATGTTGTTCGATTTCCATTGTTACTAAGTAATGTTGTATAAAGGGGAGAACAAGACAATCCCATTTTCTCTGAATTAGCTAGCTAGCTACCTAACTACAGTGCCTTGCAAAAGTATTCAGACCCCTGGATTTCTTGACATTTTATTTTGTTACAAAGTGATGTTTTTTCTTCTACAAACTGCACAAACTACACAAAATACAAAATACTTTTGAATGTAATTTAATATCATTGATACATAAAACCAAATATATAGAACAAAAATATGGTCTTTGCACAAGTATGTAGACCCTTTGTTTAGGCAAGCCTCATAAAGAAGTGCAGTGATTAGTAGATGGGTAACAGTAACAAATCAGACAGCAACAAAAAAAACAGCAATGGAATCAACCTTTTGGTCTAAATGCGAAGCTTTATGTTTGGGGCAAATCCAACACATCACTGAGTAACTGCCTCCTTATTTGACATGGCAAAGTCCTAGAGGAAAACCTACTTCCATTTGCTTTACACCAGAAACTGGGAGAGGAATTCACCTTTCAGCAGGACAATAATCTACAACACAAGGCCAAATCTACACTGGAGTTGGTTACCAAGAGGACTGTGAATATTCCTGTCTAGTCACGCTCCCCAACATCTTGACAGAACTTGACGAATTTTGAAAATAATAATTGGCAAATATTGCACAAGGTTTGCAAAGCTCTTAGAGACTTACCCAAAGAAGACTCACCGCTGTAATCACTGCCTAAGGTGTTTCTAACATCTATTGATTCGATTATATTTTTTGTTTTAAATGTTGTATTAATCAACAACAACAACAAAAATCTACCACTTTGACGTCAGAGTATTTTGTGTAGATTATTGACAAAACAATGACACTTCAATCAGTTTTAATCCCACTTTGTAACACAATAAACTGTGAAGATATATAAAGGGACGGAACACTTTGCAAGGCACTGTATCAACAGTTTGTAGGTAATGTACTTACTTGTAACAATAATTACAAGTACCCCTCAAGATACAGTTCATTTTACTAGCTGGTAACTACATTGTGCTTCGGCAGATATTGCACGTACTCTGAGGTGTACTAGCGTGTTTATCTTCCCACTTGGATGGTGCTTCCAGAAGCCTTAAAATGAGGGGCAGGATGTAAGGATGAGTAATTTTATTAAAAGTAAGTACCCCTCAAGATACATTTATTTTTAACTCGCAAATCCTGTGTAACACCTCGTACTTATGCAGATAGTACATATAGTCTGTGGTGTACTAGTTGGTTTATCCTCCCGCTTGGATGGCAAGGAGGTTCAGGTTGTCATAATGGGCAACATACACATTCAGTATAAGTACATTTTTTTATTATAATATTTAGTAAACTCAACTAAATTAACCCAGATTACTGCTACTGTAGCAACAATTAGAACCTATTGAGCCACCAATCTTTCTAACATAATCTGGACACCCAGATTATCTGTCCACGAGAAATTACAACCTTGTGATAGTTGTTACTGAATCCGATGCAGCTCTGAGAAGAAGCAAAAAACTGAATTGGTGATTTTAGTGGAATCTTGCCCATTTATAACAAGCATGGTAACACACATTTGTTGTTACAGTGTAACTATAAAATATTTCAACTAACTACAATACCTGTTACAGTGTAATTCCATATGTAATTACACTGTAATAAAGACCCCTTGAAATGAAGTGTTGCCAAGATCTCTCAATAATCATTCTCATGATAGCACATTGGTAGTAGTCAGTGACAAATTAAGCTTGGCTGGGCTTGGTGTAACCCCTGGATGGGAGTTCAAATGGATAGCTGTAGATATAACAACTCTCCAGTAGGAGGCTCTGACATCCCTGCCTACTGTTTTTTTTATCTGACATTATTTCAATGGTATAAATTCAACATATTTTATACAAGGTTTGTCTATGTTAAAAATTATTTACCATGATATCATAATGCTTACGTTTCCAAATCAAATCCAAATTGACAAATTACGTTGAAACAACGTTGATTCTACCAGTTTGTGCCTAGTGGGTGTAAAAGTGAGATTTGGAGTTCATGATAATTGATTAGTAATGCCTGGCCTATAAATTCTCATCTGTCACTGTCACGCCCTGGCCTTAGTATTTTGTGTTTTCTTTATTATTGTGGTTAGGCCAGGGTGTGACGTGGGTGATTATGTGTTTGTCTTGTCTAGGGGATTTTGTAGATTGATGGGTTTGTGTTCAGTGTAGTATTCTAGGTAAGTCTATGGTTGCCTAGAGTGGTTCTCAATCAGAGGCAGGTGTTTATCGTTGTCTCTGATTGGGAACCATATTTAGGCAGCCATATTCTTTGGGTATTTCGTGGGTGATTGTTTCCTGTCTCTGTGTTTTGCACCAGTTAGGACTGGTTCAGGTTTGCCACAGTTTGTATATGTATATTGTTCACGGTATCATCTTTATTAAAGATGTTTAACCATAACCATGCTGCATTTTGGTCCGCCTCTCGTTCCCAGGAAGAAAACCGTAACAGTCACATGAAATGATTGAGATGGTGGTTGCTTCTAGAGAATAAAGACAATCCTCTAAACAGCGCGTTACAGCCTCTTATATGAGGAAAAATATGTCTGTTATGTTAAAAGCATGATAGCAATCTGAACCCACTGGGTACAGACGCCAGTTCAATGTCTAATTTTGATTTACATTTGGCTGAGTTGTCAACTAATGGGAATTCAATGTTAAATCAACCAAAATGATCCTGTCACCCTGTCATTGGATTTAGGTAAAGAATTGGGTGAAAAATACCAAATTCCCTTACGTTGATGACTTTTCGCAAATCCAATCAGTTTTTCACATTGATTCAACATCACATTGCATTTTTGGTTGAAATGACGTTGAACCAACATTGATTCAACCAGTTTTTGCCCAGTGGGAATGCACACGTATGTTAATGACGAGTGTCATGCAGCAGTCTTCTCATGGCCTCTATATGGCACAATATGACCGGGCTTTAGATGTGTTTTAGCTGGTTGCATACAGTGCACATTCCATGACAATATTGTTGGCTCGGCTGAGTGGGTGTGTGTGTTGTTATTTTTTCCCATTGCGTGTGTTAGTGAAGCTAAAAGCCTGGTGTGATTGAGGGTAGTAGCATGAGAACAAGCATAAGCGGTTGAGTGCATAGTGCCCTTGCAGGATGACCTGAGCCTGTAGGCGTTTGTGAGTTTTTGCTTCCTGTGGCTGATGGCTACATGAGCGGCTCAGCATAATGGACTTAGACAGAAGCACTGCAGGGGGAGGGGCATGCAGGCAATCTTTTCTGAGTCAAATGTGAAATGAGGTCAGACTAGGGGACAAATTTGAGATTTGTTTGAATGTTACTGAGATACAGGGTGGATGTCTTGACTTGAAATGATCATCCCTCACTGCATGACATCTAAATGAACTGTACTTCTACTACTGAGAAATAATCAATAATATGTTAACATTACCCCATCTCCTGTTAGTTACATTCTGTTCTCTTCTAAGTTAGAACACGCGACAATGTCACAACTGTCATTACAGATTTAAAAAACACATTATAGACCACTCCGAGAGTTTAAGGCACTTCAATCCTGTTTCTACTACCTCCACAGAGAAGACAAGGATAATCAAGATGTCCCTTAAAATGGGTGTTTGTCACAACAGCCATTGTTTCAGCTGAGCACTCACTCACGCAGAGGAAAACACTTTTCACCCCTCTTAACAATTCTCCTGAATCTTTAAAATGTGGATCAAGCCTCCACTATACAGACAGCATAATTATATCCATTTCCTCTGAGTGAATATCTGTGTTCACATCTGAGATTTGACAGTCACTATGCCTCATCTCCATACAGATGGCGTTGCTGGAGACTGCTGGAGATACAGGCAACGTCACAAGTGGCACTCTATTCCCTATATAGTGCACTCGTTTTGACCAGGTAGTGCATTATTTAGGGAACAGTGTGCCATTTGGGATGCATTCACAAGCTCAGCTCTCCCACAGTGATTGGTATCCACGACTAGGCAGGCACAGCCTCTGGCAGCAAAACAGCAATTAAGGGAAAATAGCCATGTCAAATTCAATGACTATATTTCTGGTCGTCTTGATAATCATTTCATGTCTTGGAAAACCCCCCAATCCCGCCTGCTCAGCAAAGAGGCAGTGTTGTTTCAGAGTGAGAAGCACTCAGAGAGGACAACAGGGAGATAAAGATAAATAAAGAAGAGTTCCAATACTGTCATTAAATCACCAACAATAAATGAGACTTCAATATTTGACCTCTATAGTATTACTATAACTAGCCTCAGGCAGTGGGCCAACACTTTCAAACCACCGGTGAACATTGTCCACTTCCGAAATGGTATCCTATCCCCTAATATAGTGCACTACCTTCAACCAGCGAGACACCCTCCCTAGGCCCTCTGTTGCTTAGCTCTTCTATAAAGGACCTTTCCTTTTTAAAGAGGGCACTTGCCTGCAGTTGTGTGTGTTCAGTAATCATTGTGAACAGCTGGCCTTTAGCTGGGGCCTTGAATACACCGTGCCCTAGGGTACAGGAAGCAGTACAATGACCTAAACATTGTCCCAGCCCCAGTCCATGCCATGGTCCTATAGCAGCATCAAATACGGTGAAAGTGTGTGTGCATGTATGATAGTGTGTGTGTAGGTGTGCGTGTGGCGTCAGCATGTGCGAGTGTGTGTGTGCGTTGTGTGTGACAGTGTAAGTGTTTGTGTGGGAGTGCGTGGATCGAGACCTGAGAGTGTGCATGGAGCCCGTGCAGATTTGATCAGTGCAGATGGGGGAGATAGCAGCCATTGGTTAGCTATTCAACAGTCTGCTTGGGGACAGAAGCTGTCTCTGAGCCTGTTGGTCCGAGACCTGATGCTCTAGTACCTTTTTCTCTCTGTCTACTCTGTGACCTTTTAGTATTTCATGTCTATTTCATTTTTTTTCTCCAAATGTCAACATATTGTCATTGTCCATTAAGCCAGTTGTGCTAAACATGATCTGAAGTGCAAGTCACCTCTTGGGATCAAATAATGGATGTAGTGGACAATACATGTTCAATAAGTAATTATGACACACCCCCCCCCCCCCCCTCCTTTTGATAGGTTGAATAAAACATAGAAGAAAGCATGGTTGTTCCTATATCCTCTCCTGTGTATTAAAAGTGTGAGTCACATGTGGATGTTTTAATGCTCTTTCTTGCATACCTTGCTTCTGTATGCTTGGTATGTCATTGTCAAGTTCTAACCACAATGACCGTTGAAAACAGCACAACAACATCTTGACTGAATTGTAAAGTGTCAGAAACAGTCAGAAATAGAGGAAATGTCATTCCCATTCCCAGCTCTTCTGGGAACTTTGTTTATTGTCTTGCCCAAAGTCTGAAGTATGTAGTCAGAACAAGTGATGGGATATTTTGTGTTGTTTTTCAATGTTAAAACTTCCATTCTAATTTCATAATAATATATGATCAAATGATGTTAATATGTATGCTACTTCTGTACTGCACATACCTGCTATTCCAATTCCTGTACATTTGCAACTAAAGATGCAGTGTGCAGTTTGACCACAAGATGGAGGAATGGTGCAAAGAAAAATAAGTTGCAAATGGGGGAAACAGTATGTGTGAGGGAATATAGCACAATCAATTGTTTTTTTTGTTTTTATTTGACTTTTGACTTTTATTTATTACCAATGTTAGTGATGTACATCCCATGGATTTCAACTTCAATTAGACATTGCCCTTTCATCTGCTAGTATGTAAATGATTAATAGTTGATCAAAATCGGGCAAAAAATCACTAGAGATTTACATCGGAAGTCATCTGTAACATACAGTAACTGAACATACAATAACAGTACATCCTTTTATAAATGCTCTGTAGATGAACGATGCTTTGACCTTTAGACCTGCAACAATTACACAAAAACACCAAGGTTGTTTCCCAAATGGCACTATATTCCCACTACTTTTGACAAGAGTAGAGCGCTATATTGGGAATAGGGTGCCATTTGGGATGCAGTAGCTGCTCTTTTATGGGGAAATTATGGAGATAAGGACTGCATGCTGAAGAATGTGGACATTGTTATCATCTGGAGCTGCTGTTTTGCACTGGCTGATGGGATATATTAACTAATCAGGAACATATAGCAAAAACCTGCATGAATGAAAATAACAGACTCAGAGGTATATGAATATGTACTATATAGCCTATATATATGAATACATAAAAAAAAGGTGGAGAAGATAGGTAGAGGTACTGTAGAATGGAGGTAGAGGATAAATATGTCATACAGAACACACACAAACACTGGGAGGGAAGGAGTGCCTGGGGTTCAGAGTTCATTGTAGCGTGTCCTGGTGACCTGAACTGGCAGGAGCACAATCTGTTCCGGCCGGGTGGACTCATTAAATCCAGCCAAGTACTCGTTTGTTTACTTGTTTGTTTATTTAAAACTACAATTCCATACAAAGGGTTTGTTTGTACCCTAGTCTATCACCAGTAGAGGATGTTTTTCATTTTAAAACGGTAGCAAAGCAAGATACGCTAATACACAGATAGTGCTACATTCTCCAAAAGAGCACTGACAGCATACTAGATTATAGATGGCATGAGCTGGAGTTCTGTATTGCTCTACAGTGCAGGGAAGGTAGCCTAGTCATTATTTTTGACTGTATGTTTGTTTTACTCCATGTGTAACTCTGTGTTGTTGTATGTGTCGAACTGCTTTGCTTTATCTTGGCCAGGTCGCAATTGTAAATGAGAACTTGCTCTCAACTTGCCTACCTGGTTAAATAAAGGTGAAATAAATCAAATAAATAAAGAGCGTTGGTCCAGTAACTGAAAGGTCGTTGGCTCTAGTCCCCGAGCTCTGGGTGAAAATTCTGTCAATGTGCCCTTGAGCAAGACACTTAACTCTGGATAAGAGTTGACTCAAAATATATATATATATATATATATATATATATATATATATATATATATATATATATATATATATATATATATATAAAATGTGTAGAGGAAATGCATAATTCGGTCAGTAGATGGAGCTCTTGACATATAAAGTTTTGGTTGGGATTTCCCAGTCCAGTGCACTGCTATAAAAACTTGAACAAATACAATCAGGTGAAGTAAGTAAACACACACTCAGCAGGGCACAAGCAGACTGGCTCCGTCCCAATGGGCCCTATATAGTGCACTACTTTTGAGCAAAGCCCTGTGGGTCCTGGTCAAAAGTTGTGCACTACATAGGGTGCCATTTGGGATGCAAGAACTGTGACTGATGTTATCAAAGAGTCAATAGACATTTCTTTGTTTTCCAGTCCATTTTCCAGCCCGTGTTCGATAGTGAGCAGGCTCTAGGATGTACTGTAAGAGACGTTGGTAGAATGTGTGGACCTGGAACAAAGCTCTGGTGCATTAACAACAAGACAAAGCAGCTGTCACAAATACGCTGCAGCATCACACTGCCTTAGGCCTCTCTCTCTCTCTCTGTGTCACTGTCCTTCTCTCTCTCTCTCTCTCTCTCTCTCTCTCTCTCTCTGTCACTCTCTTTCTTCAGCCATCTTTTTCTCTGCTGCAAACACACACACACACGCACGCACGCACGCACGCACGCACGCACGCACGCACGCACGCACGCACGCACGCACGCACGCACGCACACACACACACACACACACACACACACACACACACACACACACACACACACACACACACACACACAAACAAATGCAGGCAATTAGACTCTAGTCAAATGACACATGAACACTATTTGTGAGGAGGAGCCGGTGGGCGGGGGGAGAGATACTACTACTTGGAGACAGTGTGCCCCTGTCTGGTGAGAGAGCGCGACTTTGACAAATACAACAAGATAAGCAGGTCTGATTTAGCCTGCTGGAGGGTTCTGGGTCATTCCACTATTTGACAACAATACATGTAGAACACAGCAGCTCGATCTGTGTTGCTTTCTACCCAGACTGCCCTTCCATAGTGTGTGTATGCAGTCTTTGGACTGCTCACTCCCTCGACTGATTGGCAATAAGTGGTGAAGTTTATACCCAGCCAGACCAGTGTTGTGACATAACCCCCTGCCTGTCTGACTCAGGAATCCACCTGACACCTCACTCTGAGCAATAAGCAGCTTAGCGTTTCCATCCATGCTCCTGCTACCTGTTATAGTTTGTGTTGTTGTTTTTATTTACCCCATTTAAGAGTCATTTCTAAGATGAGTCGTTCCAGCATTAACTTTCTTGATCCACAGTCACACCTTTATCCATTTTATCCTTGGTATTTGAAGAAAAAGCTGATAGGAATTTGCAAGGATTGATCTGAGACTGACTCAAGTCACAAGGTGCTTTAGGCATTGTTACGAGAGACACTGAATTGGATCTGCTCACCAGAGTGTGACAGAACAGCCTCCCTAAGCACATGTAGGACAAAAATACCATACGATATGGCTCTGCATAGAAAACGAGCCAGAGCTTGAAACGAAATACGAGGTTACGCTTTTCTTAATGCATTATGATGTCTTTATAATACTCAAATGTTCTCAATGTAAATGTTACATTAAAATGGAATATGCACTGAGTAAAACCAACATTTGGAACACCTTGTTAATATTGAGTTGCACCACCCCCCTTTTCATTTCAGAACAGCCTGAATTCGTTGGAGCATGGACTCCATAAGTTGTCGAATGCGTTTCACAGGGATGATGGCTCATGTTGACTCCAATGCTTCCCACATTTGTGTCAAATTGGCTGGATGTCAATTTGGTGGTGGACCATTCTTGATACACACAGGAAACCGTTGAGTGTGAAAAACCTAGCAGCTTTGAAGTTCTTGTCTCAAACCGGTGCGCCTGGCACCTACTACAACACCCAGTTCAAAGGCACTTAAATATTTTGTCTCGCCCATTCACCTTCTGAATGGCACACAAACACAATCCACGTCTCAAGACTTGAAATCCTCCTTTATCCTGTCTCCTCTCCTTCTTCTACACTGACTGAAGTGGATTCAACAAGTGACATCAATAAGGGATCATAGCTTTCACCTGGTCAGTCTAAGTCATGGAAAGAGCAGGTGTCCTTAATGTTTTGTACACTCAGTGTATAATGCATCTTAAGACCTCCTAAGCATGTATGACCCACTTATAATATACTATAATCATCTCGTAATGATCCTGATTAAATACTTTCCATTTTAAGTCAGTTGATATTTTGGAGGTGCTTAGCTAGATGGTAATTGTGTCACTGTACCACGATTTCACCTGTTGCAGTGAGTCATCTGTGTTTTGGTCAGGCATTGGGTACGGGACGGTCATACATCCTGGCAGGCTGACAGATGAGCTGCTTATGGGCTTTAAGTGTTAGGCCTCCGCCCGTGATAAGGTGGCCTGCCTAGCTGGCATACTCTCTGACGCAGCGCCCTCTCCAACTCACTCTGACTTGACTTGCTGTGTTAATCTGAACAGGTTTCAAACCGGTTCTTTGGCTGCGGTACCCAAGCCCAGGCAGCTCTGGTTGGGGTACCGACTGCTGCTACTACTTGGGCCAGATACAGTGTGATACTGTGTGTGTTCTCTCTCTGCACAGCCAGATGTGTAGTTACTGTCTACTCAGCTCTGGGTGTCTGTGTCTTAGATGTTATTTGGACATCTGCTGGTCCTTTTCTAAGAATCTCTCTGATGTTATTATCTGTCAGACCCCGAGGTTATTCTGGTGTTTGTTATTTTTGCCATCCCCTCAAAAGTTTATCCAAATATCATAATTTCCAATGTTTCTGTTATTTGGAACTTGTTCAAATAACTCTTTCAAAACTTTGGGAGTTTTTTGCCTTGTTACACAACCAATGTTGATGTGATGATGAACTCTACTCTAGTATTGACAGCGTGTCATTGGGAGAAAAGTACTGAGATGGATCCATTGTTTCTTCAATAAATGTGCAGAAACCAACATGTACTTTTTCATCGCCACACAGCAAGAGCCGCTGGAAACTGTATAGGAGTGGTGAAACAAAGATCAGTGAGACAGAAGAAATCAAATCGCCAATGACATCTTTGCTCTCCTTTATGGATTTAAAGTTGCCCTGGTTTGCACACAGTATGTAGACATATGGAGCTTTTACACTGACTCTACCCTTTTGTCCTCCTTGGCTGGAATTCAGGTGTTAGTTTAGTGTTAGTGTTATATTGATGGGTGGGGGGGGCTGCAATTGAGTTGAGTTGCATTGACCCAGCGTACTGAGCACTAACCCCTTTCCTCACAGTACTGTACGTTACCCCATGGGTGTGCCCCAAACGGCACCCTAGACTCTGATCAAAAGTAGTGCGCTATTGGAAAAGGACTGAGAGGAAAAGAGAGAGACTGTTTCATTCGCTGTTTCCTGCATTACTGGTTCACTTTATGTAGACTGAGGATATACAGAAGAGGAAGTGCATTCCACGAATAGAAAGATCCTATAGTACAAAGAGTTCAGTAAGTACTTGAGTTGTTTATTGTTCAGTCAAAGAGACATTGTGTGATGAGCAATAAGGAGGCCCAGATAGTGGCTGTATTATAGACTGCAAATCAATCCTATAGACACAAGGAACTGTGTTTTCCACTAAAATACCTTTGGATGTATGCACTGAATAGTAATCTTAACACAAATGATTGACCCTTCATGACCGCACAACAGATTAGGAAGCAGTCATTTACGGGCCTCAAAGATCTGACCAGAGAGAGGCTAACGTCGGCCTAGCTCCTGAGGTGAGCCAGGCCTGATACGGATCAAGCCGCGAAGCAATAGAGGCTTATCAGTTTCCCTTTCCCTTATCAAGTTCCTGTCTGGGCTGATGGATGTGAGGCGAGTCTGCACAGGGAAAGAGCCATTGGGCTAGATTCTATCCGATTCATGCCAGCCGACACTCACATAGTGGTTGTTTTGGAAGTGTCGGAAGTGGAACTGCGTTAGAGCTGTCAAATACACAAGCGGCTCCCGGCATTATACCTAAAGCGGACATTGCCATTGGCTGTATGGAGTCACATTAAGAGAAACGCCATTCAGCCTTGTTTACAAGCGTGAACACTGGAATGTGAGAAGTGTAATCTACACCCCAATTAGACTGATAGAAATCGTCAATATTTTGTTCAACGATTTTCAAAATAAGCGTCATTATTTCTATATAGCCTATATTTTCTCAGTCCGAACTTCTAATGCGAGTGGGATGGGTGTGGCTTTGTGACAATGATCACAAGAGCATCTGCTCACTGATTTGACAGTGCCGTTACACCTCTGACACTGCCAAAACATCAGCCCCATGGTGTGTTGGCTATCATCGGTTAACGCTTAATCTGATTTAATCTAGGCCAGGGATCGACAACTATCCGCCAGTTCCCCCTTTTGTAGGCATGCGATTCATATTTTTTGGTCGAACGCAGTCAGGGTCTCAACGTAGTGTTGAGAGTTAAAATAGTTGAATACACAAGGTCAGGGGCATCATGCACCCCAACAATCTGAGGAGGCACAAAGTAGGTGTTGTTGTAGGGAGGTGATCAGAGAATTTTGGCATAATCATTATAATTGTATGAAATACAGTTGAAGTCGGAAGTTTGCATACACCACAGCCAAATACATTTAAACTCAGTTTTCACCATTCCTGACATTTAATCTGAGTAAAACTTCCCTGTCTGAGGTCAGTTAGGATCACCACTTTATTTTAAGAATGTGAAATGTCACAACAGTAGAGAATGATTACTTCAGCTTTAATTTCTTTCATCGCATTCCCAGTGGTTCAGAAGTTTACATACAGTCGTGGCCATAAGGCCATAAGGCAAAAGTGATAACTAAGTGGCTCGAGGAACAAGACATCGATATTTTGGGTCCATGGCCAGGAAACGATCCAGACCTTAATCCCATTGAGAACTTGTTGTCAATCCTCAAATTCTGACAAACTCCAAGCATTGATTATGCAAGAGTGGGCTGCCATCAGTCAGGATGTGGCCCAGAAGTTAATTGACAGCATGCCAGGGTGGATTGCAGAGGTCTTGAAAAAGAAGGATCAACACTGCAAATATTGACTTTTTGCATCAACTTTGTGTAATTGTCAATAAAAGCCTGAAATGCTTGTAATTATACTTCAGTGTTCCATAGTAACATCTGACTAAAATATATAAAGACACTAAAGCAGCAAACTTTGTGGAAATTAATATTTGTGTCATTCTCAAAACTTTTGGCCATGACTGTACACTCAATTATTATTTGGTAGCATTGCCTTTAAATTGTTTAACTTGGGTAAAACGTTTCGGGTAGCGTTCCACAATCTTCCCACAATAAGTTGGGTGAATTTTGGCCCATTCCTCCTGACAGAGCTGGTGTAACTGAGTCAGGTTTGTAGGCCTCCTTGCTCGCACATGCTTTTTCAGTTCTGCCCACAATTTTTTTCTAGAATTGAGGTCAGGTCTTTATTTTTCCACCGGCACACGTTTCATAAATTCACAAATAGCGATTAAATATTCACTTACTTTTTGAAAATCTTCCTCTGATTTGTCATCCAAAGGGTCCCAGCTATAACATGTAGTGTCGTTTTGTTAGATAAAATCCTTCTTTATATCCCAAAAAGACTGTTAAATTGGCGCCATTGATTTGAGTAATCCACTCGTTTAACATGCAGAGAAAGGAATACAAAAATCTACCGCTAAACTTTGTTAAAACAAATAAAAATATGTTTCTATTGACTCCTCAGATACCCTAACATTTTCTGAAACTATAATATTTCACATGCAAAGAATTATGTTCAATAGAAAAACAATATTAGCAGGTGCGTCTCCTCTTCGTCGCATGCGCTGACACAAATTTCCTAGACTGTGTCCCTGTAGTATTCTTACTCGTTTTGGAAGAAACAACCCTGAAACCTTGAACATTGAGTGCTGACACCCAGTGGAAGCCATATGAATTGCATACTGGGAGCTAGATTTAAATACTTCCCATTGTAAGAGCATGGGCTCTCAAAACAAAATAAAATTCTGGTTGGTTTTTCTTTTGGATGTTCTCCAGCCATGTCTATTGTGTTATAGTCCCCTACATTATTTTAACATTACTACAAACTTTAAAGTCCCTTCTTTCCAATGGTACCAATTATATGCATATCCTGGCTTCAGGGCCTGAGCAACAGGCAGTTTACTTTGGGCACGTCAGTCAGGCCGAAAAAAAAGGACCCTATCCCATTTTGCCATAACTTTGGAAGTATGGTTGGGGTCATTGTTCATTTGGAAGACCCATTTGCAACCTAGCTTTAACTTCCTGACTGATGTCTTGAGATGTTGCTTCAACATATCAACACATGATTTTCCTCCCTCATGATGTCATCTAGTTTATTAAGTGCACCAGTCCCTCCTGCTGCAAATGCACCCCCACAACATGATGCTGCCACCCCCGTGCTTCACGGTTGGGATGGTGTTCTTCGGCTTGCAAGCCTCCCCCTTTTTCCTCCAAACATAACGATGGTCATTATGGCCAAACAGTTCTATTTTTGTTTCATCAGACAAGAAGATATTTCTCCAAAAAGTACAATCTTTGTCCCTATGTGCAGTTGCAAACTGTAGTCTGGCTTTTTTATGGTGGTTTTGGAGCAGTGGCTTCTTTCTTGCTGAATGGCCTTTCAGGTTGTCTATATAGGACTCGTTTTACTGCGGATATAGATACTTTTGTACCTGTTTCCTCCAGCATCTTCATAATGTTGTTTTACTGTGCTGTTGTTCTGGGATTCATTTACACTTTTCGCACCAAAGTAAGTTAATCTCTAGGAGACAGAACGCGTCTCCTTTCTGAGTGGTATGACGGCTGCGTGGTCGTATGGTGTTTATAATAGTGTACTATTGTTTGTACAGATGAACGTGGTACCTTAAGGTGTTTGGAAATTGCTCCCAAGGATGAACCAGACTTGTGGAGGTCTACAAATGTTTTTCAGAGATCTTGCCTGATTTATTTTGATTTTCCCATGATGTCAAGCAAAGAGGCACTGAGTTTGAAGGTTGGCCATGAAATACATCCACAGGTACACCTCCAATTGACTCAAATGATGTCAGAAGCTTCAAAAACCATGACATAATTTTCGGGAGTTTTCCAAGCTGTTTAAAGGCACAGTCAACTTAGTGTATGTAAACTTCTGACCCACTAGAATTGTGATACAGTGAATTGTAAGTGAAATAATCTGTCTGTAAACAATTGTTGGAAAAATTACTTGTGTCTTGTACAAAGTACATGTCCTAACCGATTTGCCAAAACTATAGTTTGTTAACGATAAATTTGTGGAGTTGTTGAAAAACGAGTTTTAATGACTCCAAGCTATGTGTATGTAAACTTCTGACTTCAACTGTAAATGTGTATTTTTCTGCATAGGTTATCTAAACTTTACCTGTTCGATTGCAATTTTATTAATGATCCACATATATTTTTAAGAACTGTTATGCCTTAGGGGTTTAGTACAACTGCCACACTGGTAGATAGTATTATAACGATAAGAATTAAAGCACATAGCCACAGGAAGTCGGAGTGCTGAGGGTGCTGCAGCACCCCCTGAAAAATAGGAAATGTAAAAAATATATTATTTTATGTCTTTTTATAAAATTCTCACAAAAGTAATGGACTGGGCCTTTACAAATCCTGTATTTGCGGACTGATATAGCCGTCTGTAGTGCAGGCAACCCCGCCCCTCCCCCAAGCTTGATCAAATTAATTTACAAACATACCCCCTCCCCTGCGAGTCCTACCCATCACATTCACCGACAGCTGAAATAAAATCAAATGAGGTAGGTCTCATTCTAGTCTACTACAAAGATGGTGGATAGTATACTCTTACTCTGTAAAGATAGTCGACTCAGGCCATTTATCAGTGAAGTTCCGATCTACTTAAGGGGAGTGCTCTCCCATAGACACTAACGCTATAGATGCTGAGTCTGGTCAGACAGGAAGAGGCAAAGCAAGAGGGATAACTGGGCCCAAAATATTCTCCAGCAGGCATGATGCCTCTGCACGAGGTACAATTTCTACATTTGGTTGTGCATCAGCAGTTTTACTCTTGTTATGTCAGTCACTGACAATCACCCAATTAGCCCATGCCAGCTAACATTTTTTAATTGTTAAGGTAGTCTAGCCAGCTATCTAAACTTATAGTAACCATGGTCGAATTACCGATTGGGGGCCCCCATTGATTTTGTTGGTCACTCTCACTCAGATATCATTCTCAGAACTGCAAACATTTCTCTCCGCCCCATGACAAAATGTGTAGAAATAAAGAAAACTTGTTTTAAAACCCCACAACGCACCTATATTCAGCCATTTCATCAGAGCTACTGTAGCTTGTGTTCACTTTCCAGAGAGAATGTTACAACATGTCAGTCATGGTGGGTTTTGCTTTTTAAAGATCAAAGACAATCGAAAGACAGAAGTATCACAGTGTACCATATACAGTGTGTACGCCACAACCTAAGAAAGATGGCATTGGGAAATTCCTGACACTGTTGGCCTTCTTCATCCACAGTGCAGTGGGGCAAGAAATACTTATCATTCACCTAAGAACCTTTTCATAACCCATTGTTACAAAAATCTTCATCAGTGTGGACCTAAAAGTGATATATAAATAGAAGCTGGGATCTGCCATTGTCTATGTCTTGGCTTAGCTTCCTCCTCAGGCCTATAGTCCAGCTGCACCTGCAGGGCCAGGAGCAGGGCAAGGTGGGGAAGGGGCACTGGGGGGTTGGCGTGAGGGGCGGAGGGGACAGGACGAGGGAGTGAAGGAGAGAACAATGGCAAGGCCGCATGGTGGAACTGGAGCGAGACAGCCAGTCTGCTTGGCGTACTGGCCAACCCAGCCCCAGGAGGAACCTCCGCGCCACACAGGAAAAGGCTTCTCTGGAGCAGCCCCCCCCACACACATAGACAGACAGACAGACAGGACAGACAGACAGACACACACACACACAGCCATCCCAGGTCTACAAGCGTGGCCCCGAACATAACTCCAGCTCCAGGGACTTAACGCACACAACCGAAAGAACAGGAAGTTCTGTCAGAGAGGGAGGGGAGGGAGGAGAGAAATGGTTACAAAATCTTAGAAGAACTGATCTGCATGGAGAGATCCCCCACTAAGCCCTGTTCGGCGTTGATGTAGTGCTGAGGTGTACAAGATTACTGCTCATATCAACACCCAATATCTGTGAGTTTAGAAAATAGTTATTCAACCCATTGTGTTAGGTTTAAAGGCCTAGCCTTTAATAATGGGGACAAACACAGTGCTTGATTTGGGCAGGAGCTAACATTAGCTGAGTACTGGAACCTCAAATTTCTACTGCTTGAGCTCCTGTTCCTCTTGTAGAATATAAGCTCAAATGTATTGTGGAGCTCCTGCACCTAAATATAAACAGTACCGGCACCTATTTAAGTCCAAGTCAAGCACTTGACAAGCTGACCTGAATGGGACAACCTGGTTATGAAAATAAGTCAAATAAATAAAATACATGCAATTCAGTCTGAGGTTCTGAGCGCTCTGTAGCAGGTTTTCATCAAGGATCCCTCTGTACTTTGCTCCGTTCATCTTTCCCTCGATCCTGACTAGTCTCTGAGTGCCTGCTGCTGAGAAACATCCCCACAGCATGATGCTGCCACCAACATGCTGATGCCAGGTTTCCTCCAGACGTGACACTTGGCATTCAGGCCAAATAGTTCAACCTTGGTTTCATTACATTACATTTAAGTCATTTAGCAGACGCTCTTATCCAGAGCGACTTACAAATTGGTGCATTCACCTTATGACATCCAGTGGGACAGTCACTTAACAATAGTGCATCTAAAACTTAGGGGGTGGGGTGAGAGGGATTACTTAACCTATCCTAGGTATTCCTTAAAGAGGTGGGGTTTCAGGTGTCTCCGGAAGGTGGTGATTGACTGCCTGTCCTGGCGTCGTGAGGGAGTTTGTTCCACCATTGGGGGCCAGGGCAGCGAACAGTTTTGACTGGGCTGAGCGGGAGCTGTACTTCCTCAGTGGTAGGGAGGCGAGCAGGCCAGAGGTAGATGAACGCAGTGCCCTTGTTTGGGTGTAGGGCCTGATCAGAGCCTGGAGGTACTGAGGTGCCGTTCCCCTCACAGCTCCGTAGGCAAGCACCATGGTCTTGTAGCGGATGCGAGCTTCAACTGGAAGCCAGTGGGAGAACGGAGGAGCGGGGTGACGTGAGAGAACTTGGGAAGGTTGAACACCAGACGGGCTGCGGCGTTCTGGATGAGTTGAAGGGGTTTAATGGCACAGGCAGGGAGCCCAGCCAACAGCGAGTTGCAGTAATCCAGACGGGAGATGACAAGTGCCTGGATTAGGACCTGCGCCGCTTCCTGTGTGAGGCAGGGTCGTACTCTGCGGATGTTGTAGAGCATGAACCTACAGGAACGGGCCACCGCCTTGATGTTAGTTGAGAACGACAGGGTGTTGTCCAGGATCACGCCAGGTTCTTGGCGCTCTGGGAGGAGGACACAATGGAGTTGTCGACCGTGATGGCGAGATCATGGAACGGGCAGTCCTTCCCGGGAGGAAGAGCAGCTCCGTCTTGCCGAGGTTCAGCTTGAGGTGGTGATCCGTCATCCACACTGATATGTCTGCCAGACATGCAGAGATGCGATTCGCCACCTGGTCATCAGAAGGGGAAAGGAGAAGATTAGTTGTGTGTCGTCTGCATAGCAATGATAAGAGAGACCATGTGAGGTTATGACAGAGCCAAGTGACTTGGTGTATAGCGAGAATAGAAGAGGGCCAAGAACAGAGCCCTGGGGGACACCAGTGGTGAGAGCGCGTGGTGAGGAGACAGATTCTCGCCACGCCACCTGGTAGGAGCGACCTGTCAGGTAGGGCAACAGCGTGGGCCGCGCCGGAGATGCCCAACTCGGAGAGGGTGGAGAGGAGGATCTGATGGTTCACAGTATCGAAGGCAGCCGATAGATCTAGAAGGATGAGAGCAGAGGAGAGAGAGTTAGCTTTAGCAGTGCGGAGCGCCTCCGTGATACAGAGGAGAGCAGTCTCAGTTGAATGACTAGTCTTGAAACCTGACTGATTTGGATCAAGAAGGTCATTCAGAGAGAGATAGCGGGAGAGCTGGCCAAGGACGGCACGTTCAAGAGTTTTGGAGAGAAAAGAAAGAAGGGATACTGGTCTGTAATTGTTGACATCGGAGGGATCGAGTGTAGGTTTTTTCAGAAGGGGTGCAACTCTCGCTCTCTTGAAGACGGAAGGGACGAGCCAACGGTCAGGGATGAGTTGACAGGGAGAAGGTCTCCGGAAATGGTCTGGAGAAGAGAGGAGGGGAAGCGGGCAGGTTGTTGGGCGGCCGGCCGTCGCGAGATTTCATCTGGAGAGAGGGGAGAAAGAGGTCAGAGCACAGGGTAGGGCAGTGTGAGCAGAACCAGCGGTGTCGTTTGACTTAGCAAACGAGGATCGGATGTCGTCGACCTTCTTTTCAAAATGGTTGACGAAGTCATCTGCAGAGAGGGAGGAGGGGGGGAGGGGGCGGAGGATTCAGGAGGGAGGAGAAGGTGGCAAAGAGCTTCCTAGGGTTAGAGGCAGATGCTTGGAATTTAGCGTGGTAGAAAGTGGCTTTAGCAGCAGAGACAGAGGAGGAAAATGTAGAGAGGAGGGAGTGAAAGGATGCCAGGTCCGCAGGGAGGCGAGTTTTCCTCCATTTCCGCTCGGCTGCCCGGAGCCCTGTTCTGTGAGCTCGCAATGAGTCATCGAGCCACGGAGCGGGAGGGGAGGACCGAGCCGGCCTGGAGGATAGGGGACATAGAGAGTCAAGGGATGCAGAGAGGGAGGAGAGGAGGGTTGAGGAGGCAGAATCAGGAGATAGGTGGGAGAAGGTTTGAGAGGAGGGAAGAGATGATAGGATTAGCGGGGGGAGAGAGCGAAGGTTGGGACCCGATACCATCCGAGTAGGGGCAGTGTGGGAGGTGTTGGATGAGAGCGAGAGGGAAAAGGATACAAGGCAGTGGTCGGAGACTTGGAGGGGAGTTGCAGTGAGGTTAGTGGAAGAACAGCATCTAGTAAAGATGAGGTCAGCGTATTGCCTGCCTTGTGAGTAGGGGGAAGGTGAGAGGGTGAGGTCAAAAGAGGAGAGGAGTGGAAAGAAGGAGGCAGAGAGGAAAGAGTCAAAGGTAGACGTGGGGAGGTTAAAGTCGCCCAGAACTGTGAGAGGTGAGCCGTCCTCAGGAAAGGAGCTTATCAAGGCATCAAGCTCATTGATGAACTCTCCGAGGGAACCTGGAGGGCGATAAATGATAAGGATGTTAAGCTTGAAAGGGCTAGTAACTGTGACAGCATGGAATTCAAAGGAAGCGATAGACAGATGGGTAAGGGGAGAAAGAGAGAATGACCACTTGGGAGAGATGAGGATCCCGGTGCCACCACCCCGCTGACCAGACGCTCTCGGGGTGTGCGAGAACACGTGGGCGGACGAAGAGAGAGCAGTAGGAGTAGCAGTGTTGTCTGTGGTGATCCATGTTTCCGTCAGTGCCAAGAAGTCGAGGGACTGGAGGGAGGCATAGGCTGAGATGAACTCTGCCTTGTTGACCGCAGATTGGCAGTTCCAGAGGCTACCGGAGACCTGGAACTCCACGTGGGTCGTGCGCGCTGTGTGGAGCGTTTGTATGGTCTGTGCAGAGAGGAGAGAACAGGGATAAACAGACACATAGTTGACAGGCTACAGAAGAGGCTACGCTAATGCAAAGGAGATTGGAATGACAAGTGGACTACACGTCTCGAATGTTCAGAAAGTTAAGCTACGTAGCAAGAATCTTATTGACTAAAATGATTAAAATGATACAGTACTGCTGAAGTAGGCCAGCTGGCAGTGGGTGCGTTGTTGACACTACACTAATCAAGTCGTTCCGTTGAGTGTAATAGTTTCTGCAGTGTTGCTATTCGGGGGCTAGCAGGCTAGCTAGCAGTGTTGTTTACGTTACGTTGCGTTAAAAGAACGACAATAGATGGCTAGCGAACCTAGAAAATCGCTCTAGGCTACCCAATTATCTTTGATACAAAGACGGCTCTGTAGCTAGCTAAGTAGCTAGCTACGATCAAACAAATCAAACCGTTGTACTGTAATGAAATGAAGTGAAAAAGTGATACAACCTGTGAATGCGACCGGGTAGTTGAGTTCTATACAGAAGACGTTGGCTAGCGTTGGCTAGCTGTTGGCTAGCTAGCAGAGTTGGCTAGCTAGCAGAGTCACCTACGTTAAGGACGACAAATAGCTGGCTAGCTAACCTCGGTAAGTTAAGATAATCACTCTAAGACTACACACTCTAAACCTAAACAACACAATTATCTTGGATACGATGATACGAAGACAGCAAAGACAGCTATGTAGGTAGCTAACACTAAACTAATCAAGTCGTTCAGTTGAGTGTAATAGTAATAGTTTCTCAGTGCAGCTAATCAGTGGACGTTAGCTAGCTGGCTAGTGAAGACTACGTTAGGACGGCGAAATACGATACCAGATAATTTCTTATGGTCTGGGAGTCCTTTAGATGCCTTTTGGCAAACTCCAAGAGGGCTGTGCCTTTTACTGAGGAGTGGCTTCCGTCTTGCCACTCTACCATAAAGGCCTGATTGGTGGAGTGTTGCAGAGATGGTTGTCCTTCTGGAAGGTTCTCCCATCTCCACAGAGGAACTCTGGAGCTCTGTCAGAGTGACCATAAGCTTTATCACCTCCCTGAATTTAGGCCCTTCTCCCACAATTGCACAGTTTGACTGGGCGGGGAAGAGCTCGAGGAAGAGTCTTGGTGGATCCAAACTTATTTAATTTAAGAACGATGGAGGTCACTGTGTTCTTGGGGACCTTCAATGTTGCAGACATTTTTTGGTACCCTTCCCCAGATCTGTGCCTCGACACAATCCTGTCGCGGAGCTTTACCCGTCAATTCATTTGATCTCATGGCTTGGTTTTTGCTCTGACATGCACTGTCAATCGTGGAACCTTATATAGAGAGGTGTGTGCCTTTCCAATTCATGTCAAATTCAATTGAATTTACAGGTGGACTCTAATCAATGGAAACTGTATGCACCTGAGCTCAATTTTGAGTCTCATACTAAAGGGTCTGAATACTTATGTAAATGAGGTACTTCTGTTTTTTATTTTTAATACATTTCTAAAAACCTGTTTTCACTTTGTCATTATGGAGTATTGTGTGTAGATTGATGATGAAAACATGTAATTTAATCCATTTTAAAATAAGGTTTTCACATAATAAAATGTGGAAAAAGTAATGGGGTCTGAATACTTTCCAAATGCACTGTATGTGTCCCCACTGTTAATGGACTTGTCATGTCAACACCCGTAATAAACCCATGGCAACAGGAAGAGACAGTAGAGTGATGTTTTGTTTGGGAAGTGAAAGAAGCATCAGTGTGTCTCCATGGTTCTCCTCTGGGCTCATGACGGGCCAGCAAGGGTCATCTCAAATGGAACTGACTGACTGACGCAACACACACACACACACACACACACACACACACACACACACACACACACACACACACACACACACACACACACACACACACACACACACACACACACACACACACACACACACACACACACACTGGCCTTAATCTACAGCCCTGCAGGACCAATCCTACACAAACTGCACCAAACACAACCAATATACTGATTCATCCAAAGACAAAAGAGGAACTCAGACTAGAGTTAGTTGTGTGTCGCTGTCTACGACATAATGCCAGTGATTAACAACCACAAGAATGTGCCAAAATCTAGACATCTCAGATATTCCAGAACTGGAACCGAGTCATTTCTGTGTGATTGTTTTGTGTACCCTTTATGAGGTTGTCAGTACTGCTGATGCGCTTGGCTGGCTGGCTAACCCCCTTTGGGAAAAATGAATGAGTCAGACTGTAAGACACACAAAGGAAAAGTATTGGTCAGTTCCTGTTCGTCTCCATCTGTACCTCTAGCAAATTCCTGACTTTCCTGTATGGAGCCCACTTCTTCATGTCTTTCCTGTATGGAGCCCACTTCTTCATCCCATTTGACCTTTAGGAGGTCTCTCTCTCTCTCTCTCTCTCTCTCTCTCTCTCTCTCTCTCTCTCTCTCTCTCTCTCTCTCTCTCTCTCTCTCTCTCTCTCTCTCTCTCTCTCTCTCTCTCTCTCTCTCTCTCTCACTCACCAGCTGCTTTTGACACACAAGATATTGACTGAGAAAAAAAGAAAGGTTGGCCATAGCACCTGAATGCTTAGGTCAGGACCATCAGTCAAGACATGTGAGACTAAGAACTGAGTGGTATGAGAGAGTGAGTCAGCATTTAGGCTATTGACAAAAAGGGGTGATTGAGTCTGTTTCCAGTAGACGCCAGTAAATATGTAACTGCTTTGTTGTGGGGAACACTTGAAACCAAATGAGTTTTTCAGTAGATGGGATGCATGGGTCACAGAGTTACCAGAGCAAATACCAGAACAAACCAGCTTTTTCAATGCTTTATCAAGAGAGAAAATATGAGTCATGAGGGTAACTTGCGGCTGTTATAGATAGGATCTTCCCAGCTCATGCTGACTAATATTAACATCCAGCTCACTCTTAGTTCCTCTTCTAAAGAGCATGATTAAAACCGGTTCACACTGGAATCAGAGGACCGTCCTTCTGATCAGAAACTCCCGCCTCTACTCCCCTCTCACTCTCTCACTCCCTGTCACCATAGCAATGGCACCAACACAGAGGCTAGATGGTCGTCTGCCACAGTGTCTGTTGACATCAAAGTGATGCAGCACTGAGCTGTATGAAAGAGAGGAAGAGTAATTTGAACATAAACCTATAACAATCATGTCAGGCACTTTTTTTTCAAACCGAGATGGCCAGTTACTTTTAGTGTGTGTATGAAGCAAAGAGCTGTGTTTGATTTTCACAGGTTTAAAAAGCAGATCGCGCAGACACAAAGAACGTGATCTAGTCAGGGCTCTATTTAATCCGTAGCGCTGAAGATCTGATTTATAGTGCGATTGACAATCCAAGTCATTGTTCCCACAGTCACGGAGACTGCATTAACAGTAAATGCTGCATATGTTGGCTCAATCGGAAATTACCTTCATATTTTAACGCAGATCTTCTGCGATACGGACCGAATCCGGACACTAGTGTAGTGAAAGAGTGAAAGTGTGTGCATTTGTGTATGGGTGAGAAAAAGAGAGAGAGAGACAGAGACAGAAAGAGAGAGAGAGAGTTTGTATGGTGTGTTTTACCTAGCGCCACCGTGCCTGTAGGGTCTGGCACAGGTATATATTTTCCTGAGAAATCCCCACCCTCGGGCTAGAGGCAGGGTTTCCTGTGTCTGTGGCAAGCAGCGGCCAAGTACATGTTCAGATGTCAGACAAATCATCCATCGACTCTGGTTTGAACTGGTTTGAGACTACCAAAGCAATGAGATTAGCAGACTCTCACTGATCCCTATGACGCCAGCTAATCCAACCCGTAACAAAACCCTGATAAAAATGACAGAACTGATTAAGACCCCAAAAGTGTGTGAAAAGATGTAAACTGTTATTAGACAGTTTAATAGGTGATATTGTCACTGTACTGTCTGATGAAAGACAGGTAAAGGCAGCGTATTGTAGAACCTCTTAACACAGCAGACCTAAACCCTGTAATACTAGTCAAACAAGCTCTTATCTGCAGAGCGGGGATGATGAGATACACCTTAGACAAACACTGCTGTGCACAGCAGCAAATCTCCCCAGCAGAACTGGTTTGCACCGGTCTGGAGTAAGCCACATCAGAGGGGAAACCGATGAAGGTTAACCACATCAAGCAATGTGTAAACCCCCCCCCTTTCGTTTCAGTCCTGCCATCAGGTACTATATAGCACTGCATCAGGTAATATACAGTCCTGCCATCAGGGCGTAGACTTAGGTCTTATAATATATATATATCTTATAAGCATTTTTATCTCTGTGTGAATGTTGCTGTTTATATGTTTACTATATATATTTATCTTATCCAACTTGCCACAAGTGAAGTTCCATCTTGAAAAATAGTCATTTTATTATATAAAGGTGTAACTTAATGGAATTATTAATAAAGGATGAACCCCATTTTAGACTAAATGAAGCCTGAAATAATGACAGTGTATTTACAAACTAAGGTGAAAACAGGCCTATCAGAGAGGATTCAAACAAAGTAATGTGATGTGGAGTCATTTGAAATGAAAGCAAAGAGAATGGACATTATATTTCAATAATAATTTATTAAAGAAATTGCAAAAGGACATTTCATAAATGCATGTCATTATATTGCTGTAACATTTTTGTTACAAATACATTTGTGGCCACTAATAAACCGTGTTTATAGCAGGTATCACAAAGTTAAAATGGTACAGAGACAAGGCATATGTTTTCACCGGAACAGGCATTTTCAGGCAGTTTCTTCGGCAGTCTCTTCTTATAATTACTATGTACCAGCAAACAGGCACCTAATAAGGTACACATTGAATGTGAAGCATTCGACAGAATGCATAGTCAGTCAGGGAGAGCATCGTGTCTCCATGTTTCTTTGTTCGGGACAACAACCCTCGGTATTCCATTCACCTCCTTCTTTCTCCATCCAGCACGACGTATCCAAACGAACATACCATTACGCATGGAGTGCATATTCATGGAATAGTCTCACTTTGTTGCCTTCGAAGCGTGTGCTTGAATTTAGGCAAAATCCATTCGAGGACGTTTCTTCTCCATGACAGGTCGGCATTACCTGACCAACCGCTGCAGCGACATTGTTGGGCACTTCAATTCAACTCGTTCAGCAGAGCCGAAAGAGAATGTTCAACGCAGTTTCAGCATGTGGCGAACCAGGCCCACGATCTGGAAGAACTTGTCCTTCTTTCGCTGCTTGAGCGCCATCAGAGCTTTGGCCGTCTCCGCTGGGTCCTGCGTGAAGGAGAAGATGCTCCTCACCCTCTCCTCCGCTTTCTTGTCCCCGGTTTTCTCGAACAGCCTCATCACCGCGTCCTGGTTGACGTTCTCGAATATGTTGGGCACGGCCTTCTTGCGGTAGGCAGTGTCGAATTTGTTCCCGTGGACCGATGGGCTGACACGGCGAGAGTCGGAGGATACAATGTAGCTAGTCATCTTGATGACTCTCTTGTAACGGCTGCGGTGCAGTCTCAGAAACTGGTCCAGCAACTCCTTTGACTGGTGTTGTAGGGGGGAGAGAGAGCACTACTCGCCTGAGAGGGATTGCAGTGAGTGAACGCTGTGAGCGCTGCCTGCGCTATTTAAAGGGATTATAGGGAAGCTCGTGCAGTCAAGCCCCGGTTACAGAAGTGACGTCACTGGTTCCAGGGAACGACTGACTCTCTACACCGACTGCAACAGTAAGCTACTTACAGTGCCTTCAGAAAGTATTCACAACCCCTTGACTTTTTCCTAATTTTGTTCTGTTTACAGCCTGAATTTTAAATGGATTTAATTGTGATTGTGTGGAACTGGTCTACACACAATACCCCATAATGTTAAAGTGGAATTGTATTTTAGAAAGTTTGACAAATTAATAAGAAATGAAAAGCTGAAAGGTCTCGAGTCAGTAAGTATTCAACCCCTTTGTTATGGCAAACCTAAATAAGTTCAGGAGTAAAAATGTGCTGAACCAGTCACATAATAAGATAATATGGACTAACTCTGTGTGCAACAATAGTGTTTAACATGATTTGTAACTTTTTTAATGACTACCTCCTCTCTGTACCCCGCACATAACATTTTCTGCAAGGTGCCTCAGTCGAGCAGTACATTTCAAACACAGATTCAACCACAAAGACCAGGGATGTTTTCCAATGCCTTGTAAAAAAAAGCAGGCACTGAATATCCCTTTGAGCACGGTGAAGTTATTAATTACACTTTGAATGGTATATCAATACACCCAGTCACTACAAAGATACAGGTGTCCTTCCTAACTCAGTTGCCGGAGAGGAAGGAAACCGCTCAGGAATTTCACCATGATGCCAATGGTGACTTTATTACAACAGTAGCAGAGTTTAATGGCTGTGATAGAAGAAAACAGAGGATGGATCAACGACATTGTAGTTTCTCCACCATACTAACCTAAATGACAGAGTGAAAAGAAAGGTGCATGTACCAAATAAAAATATTCTAAACCATGCATCCTGTTTGCAATAAGGCACTAAAGTAAAACTGCAAAAAATTTGGAAAATAAATTAACTTTATGTCCTGAATACACAGCGTTATATTTGGGGCAAATACAACACAACACATCACTGAGTACATCTCTTCATATTTTCAAGCATGGTGGCGGCTGCATCATGTTAAAGGTATGATTGTTATCGCAAGGACTAGGGAGTTGTTTAGGATAAAAAATAAATGGAATGGAGCTAAGCACAGGCAAAATCCTAGAGGAAAACCTGCTTCACTCTGCTTTCCAACAGATACTAGAAGACAAATTCACCTTTCAGCAGGACAATAACCTAAAACACAAGGCCAAATTTACAGTTGTTTACCAAGATGACATTGAATATTCCTGTGTGGCCTAGTTACAGATTTGACTTAAATCGTCTTGAAAATCTATGGCAAGGCTGGAAAATGTCTGAATTTTACTCTTCCTGGGGTCCAAACAGGAAACAACACAACAAATAAAATACATAATATTCATAAATATACATACATAGCACTGAATTTACATTACAATTTAGCCATTCAGCAGACACTCCCTTCCAGAGCGACCCACAGCTAGTGAATCCTATTTTAAATTACATGGTTTTATTGCTAGTTTGAGTTACCTGGGTTGGCAGAGAGTTCGATTTAGTCATGGCTCTATTTAATATTGTGTGTTTCCCAGCCTTTGTTCTGGACCTAGGAACTGTGTAGAGACCTCTGGTTGCATGTCTTGTGTGATACCGATGAGTGTCCAATCTGTGTGCCAACTGCTTGAACAGACAGTTCGGTAACTTCAGTACATCAACACCTCGCACAAAGACCAAAAGTGATGCAGTCAATCTCTCCCCAACTTTGAGCCAGGAGAGATGGACATGCATGTCATTGACATTCACGCTCCATGTAAATCTACGTGCAATACGTGCTGCTCTGTTTTGGAGCAACTACAATTTGCCTTTGTCCTTCTTTGCGGCAACTGACCACACAACTGGACAGTAGTCCAGGAGCGACAAAACGCTAGTGCCTGTTGAACTTTTCTGATTGACTGAGATATTAAGAAAGCAGAGCAATGCATTATCAAGGACAGACCACTTCCCATTTTAGTAACCATTGAGTCTCCATGTTTTGACCATGATAGCTTGCTATTTAGGGTGACACCCAGCAGTTCAGTCTCTTCAACTTATTACTGTTGCTGTCAGTATTATTACTGCCTTTACTTTCTAAAATATAACAACAGGTTACATTTAAACATTCCAGTTAGTAGCACTATAAATACCCTTCGTTACGTTTTCCAAACCAGCGGGGATGTTGTTGTTTTTACTGGCAGGTCTGACTGGGAGGAAGGGGTGCATCCTGAGACCCAGCTCCCTACTGATGATAACAGAGTGTGCATCTCAAATGGAACCTTATTCCCAATTGGCCCTGGTCAAAAGTAGTGTAGTATATAGGGAATAGGGTGGCTTTTGGGACTGAGCCAGAGAAAGGCGTTCCTCTTTAAAAATCTTTGGAATGTATAAACTCCACATCATACACAATCGTCTAGGGCACATATCTTGTAAATACTCACTGTGAATGTTCATTGAGCTTGAACCCTCAAGCTGCCCCCCATTCCTTAGCATGTTTGCCCTGCCTGGACTGAGGGAAAGTTCCCACTGCCCTTTGTTATGTAGTTCACTCCCCTCATTGATGTACACACTCCCTTATATGGAAACAAAGGTTAGAGACTGTTACCTCTCTCAGCAATTGTTCTGGTATGTGTCTCTAGAGAAGTTGTTTAGAGAGTTGTGCCAAGGTATGGAATGCTGGTTATTTTGTCATTGTCTGTCTGTGCTGAGTGAAACAATGTACAATACAGAACCCCTCACTTAAACTCAGTTAATGTACTGACGCCCCAGGGATGTCTGTACACTGTCTCGCCACAGGATACTTGCCTGTTTCGAGCTGGCATGCGAGTTATGACTGAGGACACAGAATATTAGCCAGGTTCCGGAAAGGTTGAGTCAACAAAATGGCATATTTATGACCCAAAAGTACTTGAGTTGAGTTTATTTTATTTTTTACATGGACACTGCACATTAATCAACGTTTCAGTAAAAGTGCCGGTTTTAGCCAGCAGGCTAATTTTCAACCGCAGTCCCTGGGCAGGTTATTAAAAACAATTACAATATAGACAATAGCAACATAGGACAAGCAAGACATAGCATAGAGACAGAGCAACATAGGACAAGCAAGACGTAGCATACAGACAGAGCAACATAGGACAAGCAAGACTTGGCATACAGACATAGCAACATAGAACAAAAAGCAGCAAGACAAAATTCATAAAAGCAACAAAGTGTTTCAACACCTCACAAGCTATAGACAACAGACAACATGGAAAGCGGAAACACACAGCTAGGGACCATGTTCACAAATTTGATTGACCTTTAGCCATGTCTTCAAGCATTTTGTGAAAGTGTGATGTGTGGTGCAGTTATGTGTGTCTGATGGCAGTGTATTCCAGACATGAGAAGCTCTCACAGAGAAAACGGATTTACTAAAGGTGCTTTTCCTTAAGGGAACTATACAGTCACCTCTCATGGTAGACCTTGTGGATCTGCTGCCATATGTTTGGGTTTTCTGTTTAACAAAAATACTGAGCCAGGCCATTTAGGATCTTGAATACAAGACATGCATTGGTGTATTGCACAAGATTTTCCCAACTTAGGAGCTCATGCTTTCTGAGGATGTAACAGTGATGATTGCTATTGGGCTTCCTATCAAGCACTTCGAGAGCCTGTTTGTAGACAGACTGAATAGTTCTTAATGTTGTACAGCAAGCTTGGGCCCAACTAGTCAAGCAGTATGTTAAGTGGGGGAGTATCATAGATTTGAAGTACAGTTTTGCCACCTCTGCAGTCAAACAATTTCGTATAAATCGGAAATTAGCTAGGTTGAATTTGGTTAAAAGAGAGGTTGGAATCAAGTATGATGCCAAGGTGCTTAAAATCAGATACCACCTGTAGCTTCTCCCCTGACACATGTACATCTGGAATCAAGTATGATGCCAAGGTGCTTAAAATCAGATACCACCTGTAGCTTCTCCCCTGACACATGTACATCTGGCTCTGTTGCCCTCTTTGTGAAGAACATGCAAACAGTTTTTTTCACATTGAGATGCAAACACGAGTCACTGAGCTTCTTTGTAACCTGGACCATTACATTAGTGAGTTCTTGTGCAGCTTGTTGTTTGCTCTTTGCATGCACTGTATCATCTGCACACATTTGAACTTCAGACCCAGTACAGACAGAAGGCAGATCATTAATGTACAGGCTGAACAGGAGGGGCCTCAGTATTGACCCTTGGGGCACGCCCACATCATAGCTAAGAGTGGGCGACAGCTCATTGCTCACTCTGACACGCTGGGTTCCACCTTCAAGGTATGATTTCATCTATCTCAAGGCATCAGGGGAAAAGTTGAACTTGGACAATTTTGTGATGAGAATCTCATGGTTAACAGTATCAAAAGCCTTCCTTAGGTCCAGAAACACAGCCCCAACAATGCCCCCTTTGTCCATCTTGGACTTCACATTTTCCAGAAGAAAGCAGTTGGCCATTTCTGTGGAGTGTTTCGCTCTGAAGCCAAACTGCATGGAGCGTAATGTGAAGGAGCTGTTGTTGAGGTGGGCAATCAGTTGTTCTGCTACACACTTTTCAACAACCTTTGACACCACAGGTAGTATACTAATGGGCCTATAGTTACTCACGTCAGCAGGGTCACCTGATTTAAAGATAGCCGACTTCCATACCCTTGGAAACACCCCGAGACCAATAGATGTGTTGGTGACCTTAGTCATAGGGCCAATGAGTGACTCTTTGCAGTTTTTAAGAAAGGTAGAGGCCAGCCCAAACACATCTTTGGCTTTAGAGTTATTTATTGAGCTAATCACCTTGTTCACCTTTGACTCAGAAACCTCCCTTATGATGAAGACAGGTTGAGCGTCATTCACGAGCACTGAGCCCAAGAAACAAGTGGAGGGGTTCTGTGTCAAGTACCCTGACAGAGTCAATAAAGTAGGAATTGAAGGCTATTGCTATTTCAACTGCATCCTGTGTTAGATTGTTATTCACTATGATTTCTAGTCTTTTTGCAGTGTTACTATGCTCTTTCCCTGTTAACTTGTTTAGATTCTCCCAGATCAGTTTAGAATTTCCTTTTGCTTCACAAATTATGTTAATAAAAAAGTTTGCCTTGGCCTTCAGAGCAGAGACACTGTCATGTGCACAAGTACAGTGAAATGCCTTTCTTGCAAGCTCTAAACCCAACAATGCACTAATCAATATGAATATAGTACTAAAAATATCATGAGGTAGAACAAAATAGATAGAGGTAGATATGTATGTATAGGGGTAAGGTTACTAGGCATTGGGATATATGTAAGTCGCTCTGGATAAGAGCGTCTGCTAAATGACTTAAATGTAAATGTAAAATAAACAGAGTAGCAGCAGCGTACATGATGATTGTATGTGAGTGTGTGTGCATGTGTATAGAATCAGTATAAATGTGTGTGCATGTTATGTGTGTGTGAGCAAATGAAGTGTGTGTGTGTGTGTGCGTGTGTGTGTATGTGTGTGAGCGAGCGAGCATGTAGAGTCCTGTTAGTGTGCATAGAGACAGTGCCAAAATATGGTAAACTCAGATAGTCCGCGTAGCCATTTTGTTTGCTATGGCTTGGGGATAGAAGTTGTTCAGGAGCCTGTTGGTATCAGACTTGATGCACCGGTACCGCTTGTCATGCGAAAGCAGAAAGAACAGCATTGGGTGGCTGGAGTCTTTAACCATTTTCCAGGCCTTCCTTTCACACCGCCTGATATAGAGGTCCTGGATGGCAGGGAGCTTGTCCGCAACACCGTCTGTAGCGCCACGTGATCGAGGGCGTTGCTGTTGCCATATAAAGCAGTGATGCAGCCAGTCAAGATGCTCTCAATGGCGCAGATGTATATTTTTGGGAGGATTTGATGGCCCATGCCAAACCTTTTCAACCTCCTGAGGGGAGAGAGGCGCTGTTGCACCTTCTTCATGACTGTGTGGGTGAGTGAGGATCATTTTGGACTGTGAGACACAGTCACAGACAGCCAGCGCTGCACAATGAGATCTCTTGGTGCAGCCAGCGGGGAAACGGAAGTAGGGGGGTTCGGGCCATTTATCCCGTTCTCTCATGCAGACAAGTGTCCCCGTATTAATCACAACAAAAGGGCGCTAAATTTAGCAAGGGTCAAAGGTCTTGTCATCATTCTTCCTCTTGGGGTCAACTCTGTGGAGACTCCTTTTCCAGACATAAACTGTCTCCGCTTGCTTGGCAGAACAGTTTGTTCATGTCTGAATCATAAATGTGTACTAGACCAACAGGTTCAATGTCCTTCTGTAGCTAACTCTATCCCCTATCCCCATGTCTCGATCTTGTCTGCATCTTGTTTTATGATGGATTCTAAGATGCATTATATGACAGTATATAGTGCCACTGATAACCAATCTCCTCTATCACTAAGATCAGTCAAATTCAATAATATTGGCGTTGTGGCCAGTGTTATGAGCTGGCATTCTAGTGGTTTAAATGAGGTAAACTGATTTTCTTTTAGTTCTTCTCCATCCTGTCTGTGTGTGCATGGCTTACCTAACTCTGTCACAGCTGGAGTTCGAGTTGCACCATTGTCGGATATTCTTGGAGCTCTGTCTGGAGTGGATGATTTCATGCATTGTAGTTTGGGATATGATGTCAACCAGCCAGTTAACGTGGCCGTGTCCTATATTAATAATGTAGGGTGTGGGTGTTGATATTTCTATCCAGTATTATCTTAGTGAGGCTTTATGGCAGACTGAGCAGTCTAGGACACCTCTGCGTCCCAAATGGCACCCCATTACCTATTTAGCGCAGGTTATTGCGTGGCACTCAGATAACTTTGTCAAATAGGTACGTCAAGCTGTGTGTTGTTTACTCGGCTACTGTCGTTCTGATGGGCACAGTTATTGTCATGTTGGTATGAATGATTTGGGAGACAGGCGCAGGAATGCGTAATATTTTTTTTTTATTACACCAGAAGTAAGGCGTGCCGTGTAAAGGCACGGGGACAAAGACCAAACAAACACGTATACAAAACACAGGGTAAAAACACAAAACAAAAGAGCAAGGAGTACCTCAAATAAATAACACAAGCGCACAATGATTAACACATGGGACGAGACCCGTAATCATCTGCGCAATCCACAATGGCACGAAAGCCAAAACACACCGCATAGGTACTCACACACACCAACGGACATTGTAACAATAATCGACAGGACAATGGTAAACCAAGGACATACTTATTCAATTACTAATCACTGGGAATTGGGGCCAGGTGTGTGAGAGACCAGGTTGTTCTGTACTGAACAACACAGTCCTCTTATCATATAGGGTGGGACAATTACAGTTCTACTGTATTCACTGGGGGGGAGGGGTTGCATTTTCATTGTTGGACATAAAAAACTGTATGTAAGAACACCAGGATTTTAATTTTGGAAATCTGTTCCCAGGTATTTCCACGCATAATAGAGAGACACGTGATCATATACAAATGTAATTAAGGTTTGAAATTATTATGTTTTAGTCAGATATTATATCTGTTTGGGCTTCTTGCAGTACATTTTCCGTACACAAATGATTAGTAATTATGTTGCGGCCCCCCGACCATCCGATCAAGAAAAAATCATCCAGGGGCTGAATCTAGTTGATGATCCCTGCCTTACAGGAATTTGTGTTGCTGGCAGAAATCATCCCATAACCATGACCCAATGCCAACTTATTACACAATTCTGAGAAGTGAATTTGGGCCCTGGCTGTGTTTATAACAGATCTTACCCATGGCACCTCTCCAATGGCAGTGGCAAGCCAGCATCTTTTTTATTTACATTTTTTATTTAACCTTTATTTAACTAGGAAAGCCAGTTAAGAACAAATACTTATTTACAATGACGGCCTACCAAAAGGGCTCCTGCGGGGACCGGTGCTGGGATTTATTATTATTTTTTTTTTTAAATATAGGACAAAACACACATAACGACAAGAGAGACACCACATCACTACATAAAGAGAGGCCTAAGACAACAACATAGCATGGCAGCAACACATCAATACTCATCGTATGAACCAGGCCGGCATACCAGACATATTCCTGCTTCTGACTGGCAGTCAGGCAGTCAGGCAGTGGCTCAGAGGGATGGAACACGGAACAGGGCACTGGAACACCGGAGCACTGCACTACCGAGGGATATAAACATTATCAGGGTTAACCAACATTACTGGTGTGTGTGTGTGTGTGTGTGTGTGTGTGTGTGTGTGTGTGTGTGTGTGTGTGTGTGTGTGTGTGTGTGTGTGTGTGTGTGTGTGTGTGTGTGTGTGTGTGTGTGTGTGTGTGTGTGTGTGTGTGTGTGTGTGTGTGTGTGTGTGTGTGTGTGTGTGTGTGTGTGTGTGTGTGTGTGTGTGTGTGTGTGTGAGAGACCTCTTCTCTTTCAGCATGAACTGACATGTTGTCCACCCAATCAAAGGATCAGAGAATGAATCTAGTATTGACCGCATAAGCTACAGCTAGCTAGCACTGCAGTACATAAGATGTGGTGAGTTGTTGACTCAAAGAGAGAGAAAGACAATAGTGGAACAGTTTTGAGATTATGCATTTCTTCAAAAATGAAGGAGAAGCAAAGAGAGAGAGAGCGAGCTAGCTGTATTTTCTTGTCTTTTTTTCACTTTCACTTACTTAGCTAGCGAATGCAGCTAGTCAGTTTACCTACTCAAACACCCGGCTCAAACATAGAGGGTAGCCATGTTAGCCAGCTGTCTATGGCTATCCAACACTGGTGATTTTCCAAGATAAGCTTTTGGTTTTGTTAATGTATTGCTACCGAGGCCCGCCAGTGTAACTGCTAAACTGCATGTGCTGCATGATTATAGCGGGTTTACTAATGCGTTAGTTCTAGTAGCTATGTTGATCATGGCGTTAGCTAATAGGATGACAATGATGTAGGCTGTGTGAAGCGGTTATGATGGTCTGGCTTGCAAAGGTTTTTTCACCTGGTCACAGACAGCTGATGTGTTGTGCACTGAAGTCCACAAGCATTGGGGAAAAGGTGAGAGGAGGAGAGCGTGTCGACGCGAGAAGGAACACCTAGCGTCAATTTCTGCGGCCCCGGGGAAATCAACTAGCATAATAAAAAAATTCACCTGAAAAATGTGTCAGTTTAAGTTAGAGATATTGTTGCGACACCGCATCCGCCGATGTCATGTTTGTCATTTATTATCATGTCTTGTCCCTGTGCTCCCCATTCCGTTTCCCTCTGCTGGTCTTATTGTCTCATTTCCCAGCTGTTCCTATTCCCTAATCATCATTTGACCTGGATCCTTTCCCCTGAAGGTATTTATTCCTTTGTGTTCCGTTCCTGTCCCGTCGGTTCCAGTTTTCAGCTGATTGTGAGCCCTGTCCTGTGTTTTTTGTCAGACCAGTCTGTGGCCGCTTCTCTTGTTATTTCCCTCTACAGACTGATTCCCTGTTTGGACTTGAATAAACTCTGTTTCTGTTAAGTCGACATGAAATTTCCGAATCTGAGGTGAAGGTGACAGAGCTAGAGCGGTGTTTGTCAGACCATGAGACGAAAATCGATCTTCACACAAAATCTATTGTAGCGTCTGAAAAGTTTGGCCTACAAAACTATTGTGAACCCTCTATGGAAAGATGAGACTCTCACTAACACTATGGTGTTCTCAGTTCTGAAGTCGGTACAGCCAATCTGCCAACTTCTGTCAGTAGCGTCCAAACAGTTTGGGCTACACACTAACCTTTCCACCCCTCTGTGGGAAGGTGAGACTCTCATGAATATGTTGGTTGTTTTGCTCTAGGGCGCTCACAAGACTTGTATGAAGGTCTCCCGGTACCCGTTGAAAAGATTTATGGAAGTATTTATGGAGACTATTTAGAGCCAAAAATAAGGGGTTAAATATATGTAAAAAAAAAAAAAATCCTGATCCTTCTTATACTGTATCTCTCAGATATAGATATAGATACTTCCGAACCTACTTCCTTTCAATTTATTTGGGGAATTTTGTTATTCAATGCGTTTTAATTAATAGGCCATGTGTTTTAAAATTCAAAATCTAACAGCTAAATTATCCTGAGTATGACGTTCTTAAAACAATTCCATACAGTTTAGTAGAACCCCCCTCCCCCAGCTTAGACAGGGCGTATACTGTGGAGGGATATATTAACGAGCAAAGTGATCGTGCTGTTTGTATGTGGCTACTATGAAGGTTACAATTAGTGTTAGGGTTAGAATTAGCTTTAGGGTTAGGAGCTAGGGTTAGGTTTAGGGTTAAGGTTAGGTTTTTTGGTTAAGGTTAGGGTAAATATAATTTGAATGGGACTGAATTGTGTGTCCCCACAACGCTACCTGTACAAGAATATGTGTGTGTGTGTGTGTGTGTGTGTGTGTGTGTGTGTGTGTGTGTGTGTGTGTGTGTGTGTGTGTGTGTGTGTGTGTGTGTGTGTGTGTGTGTGTGTGTGTGTGTGTGTGTGTGTGTGTGTGTGTGTGTGTGTGATCTCCTGACGGTAACACAGGTGCATTCATCAGTTCACTCATTGGCCTGTGACTGAAAAACACACAGCAACGCTTGACTGACTTTTAAAGCCTATTATAAAGAGGAGCTCTTCAAGGGGGTTCCAATCCAGTTTTAGTGTCAATAAAAGTCTAATACCTACAGTTATGGGAAATAGGCTTAATAAATCATCTAGCGGAGTAGGGTTTACCAGAAAAGGTTTTGTGTTTTCGATGACAAAAAGGGGAAAAAAAACTAATAAGCTTTTTCAGTTTTTCTGGGATGAGTTTCATAACCCTCAGGGAGCCTGGCGCAGAAGGCAGGCAAGAGAGATCGGGCAACTTTTGGCCAGAGATTCTGGAGGCAGCACTGGCACGCACAGAGCAGGCAGAGCTGTAGAGCTTGTTTCCTCTTTCTCCCTTTGTCCTCCTCTCCCCCAGGGACAGGCCTGAACATGCAGATTAAATGACTGTGCATCGCTCCCACACACAGCCTGGGCACCCAGGCAGGCAGTATTACACAGAACCGGCTCAAACCGGCTGCTGCCGGCTCGCCTCTACCTCTGATCACGGCTGGTTGCACTAAGACGGCCACGAGGGCCATGGTGCATCTGTCTTCACATCACTATCCAATCAGAGTCTGAACGCCAAAGACACATCAAGGCAACACATGATCAGGTACCTCATTAGGGTCACTGCATGGTCCTAGGGGGTCAAGGTGACATTCCAGACTAGGGCACCATCCCAAATGGCATCTTGTACCCTATATAGTGCACTACTTTGGTCCAAAGTAGTGCACTATGTAGGGAATAGGGTGCCATTAAGGGTGCATCCTATAATTATAGGTGTGAATAGCGTAGGACTGTACCAAATCGTGTCAGAAGTAAAAAAATATATATATCTTTAAAAAAAATGTTGCTTTGTCTTGCATGGAACACACAAGAACATAAATGGGTATCAGTCAAACTTAATGTCTCTTGATATCATACAGTTTCAGTTACAACATAATAACCACTAAAACCAGAACAAAAACTGACACATTGTTGCTGTCTATGTGTATCACTACAGATGTTCCGGTTTTCAGGGGAAATGGAACGAGAGCCTGTGACACGACTTTTGCTTATGGATGTTAACAAGGCGACACTCCATCTTAACTTGTCCTCCACATTTACTGGATTGGTTGAACAGTGCAGACGAGAACCTCCCCCAACATTTATTTTCTTCGCATCAAGACCAGTGTGTAGGGGGATCTAGTTTCAGGCTTTTCTTTTACACCTGCTAAGTTAGGTTAGGTTACCTGTGACGAACACTGTTGTTGTGTCTTTGAGATCACCTGTGGGTCATGTGCCTTACTTACCATCTCCATGGCAATGCAGGGACACGAACAGGAAAGGTGAGGGGGAAGGGATTTCCAACAATACCACACGCTGAGGTGACAACAAGATCAGGTGAATGGGGGAGAGGTGAGAGGGGGGGGGAGAGGTGAGAGGGAGTAGGAGGGTAGGAGGGCAGGGTGAATGACATCAGTACGTTTGACTGTGTCAACAATCACTATAGTAATGCAGTCCCACTCACAGCTCAGTCAGAATGGTTAGTACATTAGAATGTGGCTTCCTGTCACGGTGACAAATGGTTTTGGCCATTTTATCCAAGCACATCAGAGGGATATGGCATCCCTTTCTTCCCACTTATTATGTAAGTGGTTTTGGATAAGATGTTGGCAAGTGGGCGGTCACGTGTGTTTGAAAGGCAGAGGATCTGAGATCGAGTACCAGTAAGGACTTTTTTAGGAAGGAAGCTATACTGTTAGGCACGCACAGGAACGCCAGTTACAATAGCGATGGACACAATTACTTGAGTAACAATCAAACTGACAGCATAGGTCCTGCCAAGAACAATTTTATCTTTGATCTGTCCTAATGGCCCTGCTGACCTAACATTGAGTCTACAATCCCATGGGGAGTCGTTTGGACTGGCGCCAGGTGAAGGACAGGAAAGTTCCAGAGGAGAGTGGGAGAGGCTCCGGGAGGGACAGGCCCATTGTTCATCCTGGCTGGAGGACAAGGTCAGAGCAGGCAGACTTGAGGCTGGTGCTCCCTCCCCAGGGCTCAGTCTTGCCGACTCCCCTCTCTCCACCCCATGGCTGGGGCCTCCACACTCTCCGCTCCTGGAGCTCCCTCCCCCTGTCCTCACGACTAGAGCCTCCCAACTCCCTATACTCTCCATTTCCCTCTCCCCACCATTGACTAGCTCCCTCCTCACTCAGTGGTGTAAAGTCCTTAAGTAGTACTTTAGAGTATTTTTACTTAAGTCGTTTTTGATGGTATCTGTACATGACTATTTATATTTTGGACAACTTTTACACACTACATTTCTAAAGAAAATAATGTACTTTTTACTCCATACATTTTCATTGACAGCCAAAAGTACTCATTGCATTTTGAATGCTTAGCAGGACAGAACATTTTTCCAAATTAACACACTTATCAAGAGAACATCCCTGGTCATCTCTGCTTTGTTTGTAAATGATGTCTGAGTGTTGGAGAGTGCCCCTGGCTATCCGTAAATTTAAAAACCAAGACCATTGGGCCGTCTGGTTTGCTTAATATAATGAATTTGAAATTATTCATACTTTTACTTTTAATACTTAAGTATATTTTAACAATTACATTTACTGTTGATACTTAAATATATTTTAACAATTACATTTACTTTTGATACTTAAGTATATTTATAAACAAATACTTTTATACTTTCACTCAAGTAGTATTTTACTGGGTGACTCACTTTTACGTGAGTAATTTTCTATTAAGGTATCTTCACTTTTACTCAAGTATGACAATTGGGTACCTTTTCCACTACTGGTCATATATGGGCTGGCAGGTAGCCTAGTAGTTAGAGCGTTGGGCCAGTAATGGAAAGGTGGCTAGATCGAATCCCTGAGCTCACAAGGTACAAATCTGTCGTTCTGCCCCTAAACAAGGCAGTTAACCCACTGTTCCTAGGCCGTCATTGTAACTAAGAATTTGTTCTTAAACGACTTGCCTAGTTTATAAAAAATACACTAAATGTTTCGGCTGGGAAGAATGCAGATGCCTTTAATCATCTGCTAGTGTCTGTGGTTCCCCTACCTACTGAGAGCAGCAGGGTATGCTGCAAGCACTGGGCCAAGGGCCCTAGAACCAACAGATTGGCTAAGGGACAACATTACAGCACTTATTTACAGTAACTATCTGCAGACTTTGACAGAAACCCTGGCTAAAGCTTGGGATATCCACATCAGCACTTTCAATGGTCAAGCTCACGCTTCTGAACTCTAAAAAGTAGGGTTGCCCGGTACTACAAAAGAAAACCAATGTGTGGTTTTCATTGGTGTAATGGGAAATTATTATTCATTATCTTCCTGTATGTTATTTACTGTTGATATGGATTGATACGTATTAAACATGAACGTATGTGCGGGAAGACACAGACAGATGCATCCCCCTGGGAGAAGGAAAACAGGAGTTAACCATGTATGTTTACGCACCGTATTTAATCAAGTAGTTTTCACTTGTTAGTCTACAAAAATCTGTTGTAACTAAGTACTGATGTTCTACCTTTGACCTGTTTAACTGCCGGTATCAAATGTCTGCCCGTGTTGAATGTTGTGGTTAAAGTTTGACGCCCGACTGGATTCAAGGGAACACTGATAATGTGTCTGTGACACTGTGTGATTCTGTAGCAGCTGATGTTGTGACTTCCTCTCGGGGCTGGTGGGGCTGGTGGGGCTGGTGTTTACAGAACATTTGGGACTGTGCGTTTAATATATAACGATCTTCTCAGAGAAGGATCGTTAGACATGTTCTCGGCTTCTGTTCTGGAGGTGTCTCCCCGTCGCAACTTGTAATAAACCACTTTTTTATTTTTTATTGATATTATCAACGACTGCTCTCCTTGTCCACCTGGAAATCCCCTTTACAATCGGGCAACGATCAAAGTGGAGCAAAGCTAGTGTAGAGGAGTTCAAGTTACGTCAGACAATCTACAGCTGTTCCACAGCATAACAGAAAGTGTGACAAATGTTAGTGTCTGTATTGTTTCTATAAAGAATGAATGAATATGACCAACATTTATTACCATTCTCCACACCAAAATATGATAATTAAAATAAATAGGTCATCCAACCAGACAGTACCTCATATTATACAACCTGCAGTGGGGTGTATTTATTAAAATGCAAATCCTACAAAACACCAATGAGATTTACACATAGTAATACGTAACAATAGTCGAATAATAAAAACAGAAGGATTGACCACAACAGAGCTGTCTTGCGACTGGCTCCGCAGGAAACAGTGTGAGCTCAGAGAGGTTTTATTGTGCTTAGCGTGGCTGCTTGGATGAGGAACTGAGAGCCGACAGCTCGGCCACGGACTAGCCGGGGCCTAGTGCAGTCGGTTCTATGCTGGTTCAAACTGGTCAGCCGGAAAAATAAACCAATCTTGCAGATGACTTAACTCACTACAAAGCAGGGCTTTGGATATCCACCAGCATAGCATCCGTTCTAGGGCCAGAACATGGAGAAAGCAGGTCAGAGAGGTACAGCAATATCAGTATCAGCAGCTCACCATACAGAGAGAGACAGGCCGGGAATAACATTCAACCATACCAACAATTATTCTCCCAGCATCTCAAGGATGATTAGAAAGTGCACAAGCTCTCCTGGAATTGTATCATAGAATGACGGATAGTGAGGAAAGAGAAGAACAGAAGTAGGTCAAACAGACATGACTCTCCAACTCCACCCACAATGAGACTAATTCTATAAAACCATTCACGTGTGTTTAACTCTTTCTAAATTTAGCCGAGAAGACAGGAGGCTTATTGTAAGAGATAGTGTTTTCGGAGCAGAATAGACCATGTGTTGTAGTAGGCAACATTATCCCTGCTCTGTTGTTTAAGCCCCACACGTGCAGTCGGCTACTCTAGCCCAGTGGATCATTCCAGTCTAGCATGAACTTTCAATCTCTCAGCTGACTACTGTTGTTTGCGTTGTTCTGGAGTTCCTCCTTTTCAGCCATCTTGGTCAAGGCTGCATCTTCCAATCTGGTGACATTAGCAAAACTCCACGGTAACCGCGTCTGCAGACCAGCACCACAGACAGACAGACAGGAGCGGTGTTTGATAACATCCATTGTAGACTGGGCGGATCGACAAATCACATTAGACTGAAAAACATCTACAAAACGTATTGCATCCTCAATAACGCGTTTTGACAAAAGTCATGCTGTCTGACGTAAGACAAAGCACCACAGAGCCTCATTTTTTTTTTTACGGCTCAGCCCACAGCATTGTGTTACACAAAAATAACTAGACAGTGAATACAAATGAAGGCTCTACTGAGCTTCAGTCATATCATTAATAATCATGCAAATTCTGTAGGTTATATTAGAAATCCCCTAGTTTCAAAGCTTTAAAAGGATGCCTAAGTTATTTATATTAAAGCTGTATGCTATTAAGAATTCAACCTGGACCACACATGCAAATGTTTTCTGCAGTGGCAGTTCCTCATTTGTATAGTTCCTCACAGTGACTTTCAGCACCGCAGTCTGCACCAACACGCATTAAACCAAGCAGCAATAAAATACATGCATAGACAGCTCTCGTTTGTCATGATAGCAATAGGCATAACACTGCAATCCGTTTTACAGGACAGGCTTCAGCTTCAGAAGGCAGATTTAACCTCCTTCAGAGACAGGGAATCATGAATCATGCAACATGGTGTGTGTTGGAGAAAGAGTTCCGCATAAAAAGATCCAATCGCAAATTCGAGCATAATCTCCCCGTCTCCCAAAACTGTCTGAGATTTGTCTGATTTGTCTTTCTTTATTGGTGACATGCATTGTAAATGGTGCATACAAATCCAATTATAAAACAATGGTGCACAGTCCTGCCACACACTTTCCCTCTGTCATCAAGGACAAAAAAACAAAGAACAGATTGCCATGTCCCTGGCAAGGCTCCAACCACAGAGATGCGCAAACAAACCCAGCCAGCTGTCCTCTTTTTGCCCTGTGCTCATATCTGCCCCGGGCAGGCAGACAGAGCAGAGAGACAGGCAGAGAGGTAGGGAAGAAGGGAGGTAGGCAGAACAGAGCAGGCAGAGAAGGCATGCAGAGGCAGGAAGAGCAGAGAGACAGGCAGAGCTACAAACTCTCACAGTCTCACGTCAAAATTAGACGTTCATCCATGTTTGTCAAACGTCAAATTTCAAAGTGGTTAAGGTTATGTTTAGGCATGATCTCCTCATTTTTAAGGTTAATCATTCACTCCGAATGGTTATGGTAAGAGCTAAGGTTTGGGACAGGCTTAAAGCAAGAATATGAAAACAACTTTCTATCGCTGGATTTGAACATGCAACCTTTGCTTACACCCATACGCCATCCCTGTCCGCAACGCCAAAACCTACTTGAAGGTAATAGCACCCACTGATGCCCCTAGTTGCTGAATTCCACATCAACTTCCGACGTCCTCAGACATGAACGGACGTCGAATACTGACTTGTATCACGGGTGACCTGCCTGGGCAGGGAGGCAGGCAGGGAGGCAGAGCAGGAAGAAAGGCAGGCAGAGAGGCAGGCAGGGAGGCAGAGCAGGAAGAAAGGCAGGCAGAGAGGCAGGCAGGGAGGCAGAGCAGGAAGAAAGGCAGGCAGAGAGGCAGGCAGGGAGGCAGAGCAGGAAGAAAGGCAGGCAGAGAGGCAGGCAGGGAGGCAGAGCAGGAAGAAAGGCAGGCAGAGAGGCAGGCAGGGAGGCAGAGCAGGAAGAAAGGCAGGCAGAGAGGCAGGCAGGGAGGCAGAGCAGGAAGAAAGGCAGGCAGAGAGGCAGAGCAGGAAGAAAGGCAGGCAGAGCACGCAGGCAGCTGAGCTGAGCTCCACTGTGGACTGCAGTGATTCACTTGGCATGAGAGCCTGAGGTATTATGAGGAGAGATTGCCCTCTTGTGGTGCTATATTTTCCTCACAATTTTGTATTTATTTTACTCTCAAAGGTTAGTTTCTCCTAACAGACAAAAACAGCTTACATGAGGACAACAGGACTCACATGAGTAAAATAATATAATAACATTATGATGACTCAGTGATTGGTCAGTGTGGTAAGTGGTGAATATTGCTTACATGTCATTTAAATTTTCTGTTTAAATGTGTACGATGTTTTGAAAAATATATCGAGATAGATACCAAATCAAATGTTATTTGTCATATGCGGCAAATATATATATTCTCATTGTACCCTTAGTCACAATATTACAGAGATTAACTAAGTAAATACATGTGTTCATACAGTACTTTTCACTTTATAGTGCACTACCGGTCAAAAGTAGTTTACTTTATAGGTAATAGGGTGCCATTTGGGAAACACAGGCACTGTAGCAAGTCGTGTGTACACTAGCTATGACTAACAGGAAGTGGCCATGAACACCACTGGGCAATGAAAAACAAACTCCATCACTGACAGGCTGGGGCCGCCCAATAAGGTGTGGCCTGTAGATGGTATCACATGAGCATGCAACCAGGTAACCCATTAAGCCCCTCAGAACATCACTTGTGTTTCAGTAGCTGTCTGCACTTCGACAATGACACATACACGTCTATTGTGGATCTTTACCCTAACTGCCTCCCTCAATCTCTCAGGTAAGTCATTGGATACACCCGTCTCCTCACAGCACAATGGCACAGGTTAAGCCCTAGTCAGCCATATTCAAAGGGCACTTCATTCAGACTGGTTGCATTAACAGTACAGTGAGTATACAGTGAGTATACAGTGAGTATATAGATACAGAGAGAAAAATCGCTAAATTTTTTACTGCTATATTGATCGTAAATGTAGCAATTGTATAACAAGGGAACAACATTCCCACCTTTTCATTGTCAATGATTCCATTTTGCCCATATTCTTGATGTTAATAAGTTAGAGAAAACAAATAAACCAAATCCGCTGAACAGCACAGCAAATAGCTCTATATTCAAAATACTGACTGAAGAAGAATTGTTCAGAGATTAAATGATTTAATCACTTTCTACTGTGTTTTTACAGTTTAAGTGATTTATTTTTTTACTCAGGCACCCTCAACCCTTTCAAAACCTCCCACTACAACAGTCAAGAATCACCGATTCATAGTGATAAATCCTTAGCCAAGTCTCATTCTCAATGCGACTATTGGGAAACATCACTTTAGTAGTGTTAGTCAATTATGACACGCCGGGTGCAGTATGGATGGAATGACAAGACAGAGATTATTGCATTATCTGGTAAACTCAAACTGATTGTGGTGGACATCGCCCATATGTCAAAACCTTGTGCTGTGGAAGTGTCTGGAAAGGAGATGACCAATTTAATGACATAATTCCCAATGTTCCTCTACGGCCCAATCATGGCTCAATGGGCTAAGGTCAAGTACAAATCAAACAGGCCTGACAGAGGACAAGAAAGGGTCATGAGGAAAAACAAAAAAAAACATATGTCCATGTGTCAGCCCTTGACAAACACTAACAAAACAGCACCTGATCATTAACGAGGGTCAAACAGCCCGTGTTCATCATGTATCTGAGGTATTCATACTGTAGTTTTATTAGACAATGTGTAAACATGAATGAAATGCATTGAATATAAGGAAAGCTGGGGTCATACTGCTGTAGTTCAAGGGTTAAAACACTGCTATGCTGCCATCTGACTGTTCCTTACCAATGGACCAGTCAATGCCTGAAAACAAGGTTCAGCTTATGACACGTTTAGAATAGAATGGGAACAGACAAAGAGGGTCCATTCTTGAACTCTCTCTATCCCTCACGTTCTCTCCCCACAGTGAGTCATGGTCCTCTTGAAGGAGTGAGGGACTATGAGGTGGTCCGACCCATCAGACTACATACTCTGCGGAAAAGAGAAACCGAGGTACATTCGTCTCCTGTTCTTCCTTCCTGCACAGGGGCTGTTTTGCTGTGAAGTACTCTGTAGACATCAATGCCAACCTATTCTTTGTTAACAATTGTGTTTACTGCTTGTAACAAAGTGGTATAAGAGACCATGTTAATATACTGAGGAGAGATTATATCTATGGTATCAACTAATCCTAATCCTCTCTCTCAGTCATCCAGGCCAGAAACGTTGAAGTATGCAATGAGAGTGGGTGGGAGAGACATTGAGATGCATCTGGAGAAGAATAGGTATGTACTCTGGCAAAAGACTCCTATCTCATTCTCCAAAATGTTGACCTCTCACACAAGTAGGATTATCACATGCTTCTTCTTTCCCCTAAATAAAGAACGGCACTATGTGGTGAACTGTCTTTCCACAGTCTTATCTTAGTTGCCATTTGTAGCCACACACTGCATCCTCAAATATATATTTTTTTAAATACATGAATTTTGTTATCACCTCATGAATTCCTTTGAACATGTAGGTCAGTCTAAGGAAATTATGTAATAAATAACTTTTAAACAAAAAATCCCCTCAGGGAATTACTCACGAAAGACTATAGTGAGACTTACTACACTGAGGATGGCACACCAGTCACCTCCACGCCTCAGGATATGGTAAGTGATTAGAACATACCCTTGATAGGTAGCCGTAGGCTGTTTATAAGTGTCTTGATTAAGGCCCTTTAACCTCGCCTTCTACTTAATTCTCTTCTCCAGGATCACTGCTACTATCATGGCCGTATTGTGGATGACAGTGAGTCTACGGTCAGCATGAGCACCTGCGATGGACTCAGGCAGGCAGCACTACATTTCTATTAGTCCACAGTGAAACACTATTTCATCCCCTAAATCGATTGTATAATGTCTATTGTGTTTTTATTTTAGTGGATATTTCAGAACGGCCGCCCAAAGGTACCTGATTGAGCCCCTGTCAGGGGGGGATGATGGGGATCACGCAGTGCTAAAATACGAGGACCAGAGCTCCAAGCCTATGCTGTGTGGAGTCACTAATTCTACCTGGAACGAAGACTACCCTTTCATTACTAGCAGGAGCCGTTCTCGAGCCTCAGTAAGACATCCAATCCATGAATACGCCTACAATGTCCCTAGTTAAATACAGTCTGATATTCCCTAACAGGAAATGATGTGTTCTGATGAAGGCCAATGATGGCCGAAACAACACCTTTTTAACTTTGCGTGAATGAAACATTGAGATTTTATGATGGTGAGCGAGCGTTGAGCCTTTTCAATGATGATCCCAATCCTTTTTTGGTTGCACCTCAACTCACATTGGGTTTTAGCGCCCTCCACTTCTAACCACAACGTTTTCCTGTTTACTAGGGTCAATCTATACTTCAACAGCAAAAATATGTTGAGCTTGTCCTCGTTGCAGACAACCGTGAGGTAAGAACTGACAATACACCAGAAACCTCGCCTCACCTCTACCCGAATCAACACAATAAACTTCAACATTTCATTCTTTATAATTTATTTGGCCAATATTTTTGACCAAATAATATTTAGGAAAGCAACGTAATATCTCTAAAATAATGTTAATAATCATATCTAATTGGTGAGCAATGCATCGTGACAGGGTGTCCGTTGTTCTCGTGTGCACACTAAAACATATCGCATCCATACCGTTTCAGTACAAGAAGATGGAGAGTAATCGGGGAGAGCTGCGTAAGAGGATATTTGAAGTGGTTAACTTTGTCAACATGGTGAGTCAGTCACATGGTGATGCCAGCTTTACATACCTACGAGATCCCCTTACAGCACCGTGTCCCTGTTGGCCTGGTAACCGAATATCAAACACCTTCACATTTAATCCGTTTATCACCACAACTTTTTGATCTTCTGGATCTGCTTGGACAGTACTTGTTTGCTTCTCTGCCTTATGAAGGTCATTCACTCAAACCGCTCTGTTTTAATTGCTTTCCAATGAACTGTAATGGTTTCCAGGACACCGATTAGGCCTAGTTCTGCTAAACCACCCCTAATTGTTTTAATGGGAAGAGTTTAACCTAACCATGAAACAAATCTGTCTGCAGGTGTATAAGCCCCTCAACACCTTTATTGCCCTGGTTGGTCTGGAGGTGTGGTCAGACAGTGATAAGATATCAGTGACCGCCCCTGCTGGCGCCACCCTGGACGCCTTTACCACGTGGAGGAACAATGACCTGGTCAAGACTAAGCCCCACGACAACGCACACCTCATCAGGTAGGCCATGACGTACACACCTTATTAGATAGGCCCCAACACAAACCTCATCAGGTAAGCCCCAACTCACACCTCATTGGGTAGGCCTGGACACACACATGTCATCAGGTAGGCCACAACGCAGATCTAATCAGGTAACTATAGGACTCAGCCAAATGTCCTCACCTCTATCTCTGACTGGTTTAAGTGTTTCATCTCTGTGAGTCACTCATGGTTGAATATAAGGTAAACAGTGAGTATAAAATAAGAGGCAGATAACATTCACTTTGGACATGAACGCAAGTCCTCCAATGTCTGCCAAACCATGAAATGCTTGGTTTGGGGACACTCTTTTCACACCACTTCGATACAGCTATGACCGGAAGTGATTTTCGTAGCAGGTTAGGTGATCATTTTTTGCTAACCCTAATTCTCCTAACATGCTACGAAAAAGATAACTTCTGTTCGTAGCGGTATCGAAGTGGCGTAAAAATTATTTTTCTCGTTTAGTGTGTGCTTGTCAGACACCTTTATAGGGTCAGCTGATGGTCACCTGATTAGGCCATCTTGGTTTGGAACATCGTTATTCTTGATAGACTCATATTGAATAATTCATAACATGGGTATTTGACATCAGGATCATAATCTTCTTTACTCACCAAGTATATTAAAGCAATAAGGCCTGAGGACGGATGGTATATGGCCAATATACCACGCCTTAAGGCTGTTCTATTGCTCGACACAATGCGGAGTGCCTGCACACAGCCCTAAGCCGTGGTATATTGGCCATAACATTTACATTTAAGTCATTTAGCAGACGCTCTTATCCAGAGCGACTTACAAATTGGTGCATTCACCTTATGACATCCAGTGGAACAGCCACTTTACAATAGTGCATCTAAATCTTTTAAGGGGGGGGGTGAGAAGGATTACTTTATCCTATCCTAGGTATTCCTTAAAGAGGTGGGGTTTCAGGTGTCTCCGGAAGGTGGTGATTGACTCCGCTGTCCTGGCGTCGTGAGGGAGTTTGTTCCACCATTGGGAGGCCAGAGCAGCGAACAGTTTTGACTGGGCTGCGCGGGAACTGTACTTCCTCAGTGGTAGGGAGGCGAGCAGGCCAGAGGTGGATGAACGCAGTGCCCTTGTTTGGGTGTAGGGCCTGATCAGAGCCTGGAGGTACTGAGGTGCCGTTCCCCTCACAGCTCCGTAGGCAAGCACCATGGTCTTGTAGCGGATGCGAGCTTCAACTGGAAGCCAGTGGAGAGAGCGGAGGAGCGGGGTGACGTGAGAGAACTTGGGAAGGTTGAACACCAGACGGGCTGCGGCGTTCTGGATGAGTTGTAGGGGTTTAATGGCACAGGCAGGGAGCCCAGCCAACAGCGAGTTGCAGTAATCCAGACGGGAGATGACAAGTGCCTGGATTAGGACCTGCGCCGCTTCCTGTGTGAGGCAGGGTCGTACTCTGCGGATGTTGTAGAGCATGAACCTACAGGAACGGGCCACCGCCTTGATGTTAGTTGAGAACGACAGGGTGTTGTCCAGGATCACGCCAAGGTTCTTAGAGCACTGGGAGGAGGACACAATGGAGTTGTCAACCGTGATGGCGAGATCATGGAACGGGCAGTCCTTCCCCGGGAGGAAGAGCAGCTCCGTCTTGCCGAGGTTCAGCTTGAGGTGGTGATCCGTCATCCACACTGATATGTCTGCCAGACATGCAGAGATGCGATTCGCCACCTGGTCATCAGAAGGGGGAAAGGAGAAGATTAATTATGTGTCGTCTGCATAGCAATGATAGGAGAGACCATGTGAGGTTATGACAGAGCCAAGTGACTTGTTGTATAGCGAGAATAGGAGAGGGCCTAGAACAGAGCCCTGGGGGACACCAGTGGTGAGAGCGCGTGGTGAGGAGACAGATTCTCGCCACGCCACCTGGTAGGAGCGACCTGTCAGGTAGGACGCAATCCAAGCGTGGGCCGCGCCGGAGATGCCCAACTCGGAGAGGGTGGAGAGGAGGATCTGATGGTTCACAGTATCGAAGGCAGCCGATAGGTCTAGAAGGATGAGAGCAAAGGAGAGAAAGTTAGCTTTAGCAGTGCGGAGCGCCTCCGTGATACAGAGAAGAGCAGTCTCAGTTGAATGACTAGTCTTGAAACCTGACTGATTTGGATCAAGAAGGTCATTCTGAGAGAGATAGCGGGAGAGCTGGCCAAGGACGGCACGTTCAAGAGTTTTGGAGAGAAAAGAAAGAAGGGATACTGGTCTGTAGTTGTTGACATCGGAGGGATCGAGTGTAGGTTTTTTCAGAAGGGGTGCAACTCTCGCTCTCTTGAAGACGGAAGGGACGTAGCCAGTGGTCAGGGATGAGTTGATGAGCGAGGTGAGGTAAGGGAGAAGGTCTCTGGAAATGGTCTGGAGAAGAGAGGAGGGGATAGGGTCAAGCGGGCAGGTTGTTGGGCGGCCGGCCGTCACAAGACGCGGGATTTCATCTGGAGAGAGAGGGGAGAAAGAGGTCAGAGCACAGGGTAGGGCAGTGTGAGCAGAACCAGCGGTGTCGTTTGACTTAGCAAACGAGGATCGGATGTCGTCGACCTTCTTTTCAAAATTTTACATTTACATTTACATTTAAGTCATTTAGCAGACGCTCTTTGACGAAGTCATCTGCAGAGAGGGAGGATGGGGGGGGAGGAGGATTCAGGAGGGAGGAGAAGGTGGCAAAGAGCTTCCTAGGGTTAGAGGCAGATGCTTGGAATTTAGAGTGGTAGAAGTGGCTTTAGCAGCAGAGACAGAGGAGGAAAATGTAGAGAGGAGGGAGTGAAAGGATGCCAGGTCCGCAGGGAGGCGAGTTTTCCTCCATTTCCGCTCGGCTGTATACCACAAACCCCCGAGGTGCCTAATTGCTATTATAAACTGGTTATCAACATAATTAGAACAGTTAAAAAATTAAAATAATTGTCATACCCATGGAATACGGTCTGATATACCACAGTTTTCAGCTAAGCAGCATTCAGGGCACGAACCACCCAGTACATAATTACACATACCCAGTCCACAGACATCATACAGATACAATATCAGTATTTTGGTGACTGAGGACAAAAGTTTGTGAACAAAAACAGCTGGCAATGTGTCTCTAATATTCAGTAGCTCATCCTGAGTAAAAGTAATCCTCATTCGTCGCAAATCCATGAGTAAACAAACAAAAACAACGAATACATGGGCAGCACAAAAACACTGTGGCTTACATGAATACATACCTATGTGGGGTTGACATGTTTCTTGTTCCCTGTGTTTCAGTGGCATTGACTTTGAGGGATCGACGGTGGGTCTGGCCTTTATCGGGACTCTATGTTCAGGTCATTCTGCTGGGGTGGTGCAGGTAATGTACATTCATTAGGTGTACATTTTGCCGACACAATAAGTTGCCAATATTTGAAATGTGGAAGTAGGATAGTTTTTTGCTTGAGGAATTGAAGAAGTAAAATGGGACAATGGAGAGGTTCTACCAAGTATTCAAAATGTGACATTTACAAAGCAGAAAGGGAGAAGATTAAATTGCAAGATTAATTTCTTTAGAAATAGTTGTGAGAAAAATGGCATGGTAATGATATATATTTTACGGTCCCATGTGGCTCAGTTGGTAGAGCATGGTTCTTGGGTTCAATTCCCACAGGAATACAAAAAAAGTACAAAAAAATATATGCACTCACTACTTTATGTCGCTCTGGATAAGAGCATCTGCTAAATGACTCATGTGGGAAAAATTTATGAAAAGTGTAATCATTAGCCCCAGAGAAGTCATTAAAGACTTCTCTGGGTCTAGTTAGGGACCATCAATAAATTACACAATGTAAATGGGACAATATTTTCATGTTGCACAACTTTAGTTGTCTCATTAAATGTTTTCAATATTTGTGTATGAATTTCTACAACTTATAGTTGGTTCGAGGTTTTTAAGTCATTGAAATTTGGAGCTATTGACATCATTTTTATTTCCCATGTACATTGTGTAATTTACTGATGATCCCTAAATAGCCCCATAGGGATATCGAATGTCATTGGGCATTGCGATCGGGTTGCACGCAGCTGCGCTATTAATTGATTATTATTTCGGTGCTGTGGGCTTTTGTGCAGGATTTAAACAAACCCAACCCAAGGGGGGAAAAGTTGCGTACCCTTTATTCTGTGACACACAATTTTTTCCCTAATCTCAGTTTAGGACGAGACAGATTTTATGAGCAAAAGTATCCTATTTACACTTTGTAGTAATGTTTGACAGTAGAATAAATGTTTCTGACTCATATCAAAGCCACGTAGAAATTTTCAAAAGGAGAAGTTGCTTTTTGCTCTTTAACTATCTAATCAACCAACATGCAGAACAATGTCTAAATCAGAAAAAGGACGCTCGATTAGATTTTAGCGCATTTTGATAGAATGAGACAGTGACAGTCATTTTATATCAATTTAATCTCTAACCTATTCATCCAGGTTAGTTTCACTGATAGAACATGTCATCAAACACAGTCAATTCTATTTCATGTTAACTATTTGCCACCTTACAGGATCACAACCCCAGGGCCATAGCTGTGGGGGCCACATTGGCCCACGAGATGGGCCACAACCTGGGCATGAACCACGATGACTCCAGTGTCTGTGCTTGTTCTGGGAATAGCTGTGTAATGGCTGGGGCCCTCAGGTAAGGACTGTTATTATGAAAAGTTTCAAGATATATAATGTTGTGACTAGATTGGAATGCTGTCAATGATAAACCATATGATTGCGGTTTTACAAGCAAGAGGGAACTTGTATTAAAGAATACTTACAGGCATTGTTTTCTCTGCTCATAACACACACAGAGCAGCCATACAGTACTGACCCCTTGGACAGCACAGTGGTTTGTGCTACAGTGGTTATATTGAAAGTCAGTAAATTACCTTATGGGTAACTTAACAGTTTTTCCTTTCAGCTGGGATATCCCAAAGTCATTCAGTAGCTGCAGTAGTTTGAGCTATGACCAGTTCCTGAATAATCGTAACCCTGAGTGCCTACTGAACAAGCCAGACTACCGAAATGTGGAATCAACCCCAGTGTGTGGGAATGGCTTTCTGGAGAGAGGAGAGGAGTGCGATTGTGGCTCCCTGGAGGTGAATTAACCTTCTCATTCTATTCCATCCACCCACCATTTAGATCGAACAATGTAGCAATCAAATCAGACAAAAGTTGGTTCTCGTGGAGTTAATGCAAGTATGTCAAGTGATTACATTACATTTCTGGGAATAACATTTCAGATTTACATGCATGGTCTTGCCTGTTTTCCTTAGCAAGGGGCAAAATGGAGAATGCCTTTAACAAGCACAGGCCTATCCTGATATATATATCCACCACCACCAGCCTTAGAAAAACATACATATTTACCCAGTTTGGGAATGTCTCCTCAAATGAGTACTAACATAGCAGTAATGCAATGATAAGATTCACTAGATGATTCACATTTCCAGACATTGCAGTCTATACATTTCCACACATAGTACGATAGTCATGGCTATATGGTGATCTGGTAAAGGACATTTTGAAAGTAACAATCCATGAACATCTGTTTACATTCCAGTCAGAGGGAGTTACGTGTGCAGAGCAGTTCATTCACGTTCATCTGTCCAGACCTGTTAAGTCAGTTGGATAAGATACCATATTTTTGTGTAACTATCTTGCTAAACTACACCTCTCCTGCCAAGTCGTGTTTGTATTAAATGCTTGTAATTCCTATTCAAAGCCTACTAGGGTATAATGTTTGTTTTAGTTAGTTAGCGTGTCTTACTGCGGTATAATACTCTAGAGGTAAACATGGAGTGGGGAAACCCCAAGTAATCTAGTTAAAGCCTACACATACATAGTGGCTTGACTTTGAGACAACTCACACACTGGATGGACGTACGTTATGTTCTCCATTCCTTAATAACTTTCTGATCCCCCTCATAGCATCATCATAATGACATGTAGGATGTTGATGTTATAGGAGTGTGCAAACCCTTGCTGTAATGCCACCAGCTGCACACTGACCAAAGGCTCAGAGTGTGCTGCAGGAGAGTGCTGTGAAGACTGCAAGGTGAGACCCGACTACATAGCCACCATGCCTCTCCGTCTGCTCTAGACATCCGGATGTGTTCCTTTGATTCTCACAGCCCTCTCGGGAACATGCAGCAGACACGTAATAACTATGTCAAAAGCTTTTTATGACTCGAAGTGCATTTCACTTGCATTCCTTTATTCGGTCAAACTTAAAAAGGAATGGAATTAGTGGAAGCAGAATATTTTCCATGTCATCACTTGAAAACAAATCCTCTTGAATGCGTATTTTGTTTAGAACTAGTCTGGCAAAAGCAACTCGCGGTGTACACGTGGATCTGCGCGTCAGCCAGGCTAAATTAATCTTCTATTTCGGCAATCGGAGTGGATTCAGAGTACAGATGCAGCTTCACATCTCCTTCACCAAGCCAATAGACTATACATTCTATACTCATGACTGTCGGGAGACTAACAAGCTAGTGAACATAGCAACAACCACTCTCCACAGATCATGGCCTCGTCCACAGAGTGCAGAAGGAAACATGACGACTGTGACCTAGCGGAGTACTGCACAGGGAATTCAGCCGTCTGTCCTGAGGATGTCTTCTCTGTCAATGGGATCTCCTGTGACAGAGGGAGGGGCTACTGCCGCAACGGCCAGTGTCCACAGCATCATGACCAGTGTGTGAAAATGTATGGCCCATGTAAGTGTGAAAGCATTTCCCTGTCTCGTCATCACGGAGTCACCTCTCATCAGATCAGGTGATGGAGGTAGCTAGCTCTTCTGATCTTTTTTTTTTAGATCAATTTTCTGTCATGAAATGGTCAAGACAAGTGTATTCTAATGCTAATGTTTAAAGTCTGGAATTTAAAAAAAACTTTTGTTGTTGCAGCCTTTTTGACACGTGGTGGTTCAGCCCAGAAGGGAAACACGAGCGTGGTCGTATCAGCAGATATTGCACCAATTTGATTCAAACTCTACTTACATGCTATTTAAATTTGACCAATTATAAAAATGCTTCTTCAATGCCGGATGTCATGCGCAACCATGCCCTGGTGTCTCTTGCTACATTTGTTGCTGTAACTAGCTGTTACTCGCTATGCTTACGGTTTCTGATATCCCACCACCACCCCAGCCTCCACCTGTGGGTTCTGTTTCTTCCATCGGGGTATCTGATATATATCGTGCTCACTGCCTGTAGTTATATTATCATCTTCATATGACGCTTCGCTCTGGCAGATACCCTGAAGGAGCAGAGCCCTAATGCCTAGACTATGCGTTGTAATATGGTCTAATAAATGGTTAAAGGTACACTTGGTGTTTCCTTGCTGAACTACTCTAATGCATTGTGTAACATTGGGTGTTATTCCCTCCTCAGCTGCTGAAAAGGCAACAACGTACTGCTATAACCAGAACACCAGAGGACTGTACTATGCCTACTGCAGACGGCCTTCACAGGACCAGTTCATCCCCTGCCAGAGCCAGTGAGGCCTAACGAGCAATACCATGTTATTTCAATAGGCTGCTTTTACTACTCAGATTGTGGTGTTGCTTATTTAAGCGGCATGCCACTGATATGACTCCCTCCTGTGGCTCTCCTCTGTAGAGATGTGCAGTGCGGGAAACTCTTCTGCAAGAACGGTAATGATGACCCCAACTATGGTCGCATGGTGAAATTCTCCGACTGCAAAGCCACATTCTACGGTGATCACACCAGTGATTTTGGACAGGTGAACACGGGGACCAAGTGTAATGATGGGAAGGTAAGGTTACTTTTGTCTGTTGCTACTGGGGCTACCTCTAGTTTTTAGAAATGAAATCAAATTGAATGTGTACCTTGTGCCCATTCCTGTCTTCTATTCTAAGGTGTGCAGCGAGAACGAGTGTGTGGATCTTGAGACGGCCTACGGACCCAAAGCCACCAACTGCTCAGCACGGTGCAAAGGACATGCTGTGAGTACAGCACCCCGTCTCTGGTTTGGTATTTGTGAGCTCAGGAAGAAACACTGCTAATAAGGAGCATAGGCCATTGATGAATGTTCTCCATCTCATTCGGTTTGAGGCAAGATTTTCCAGGCCTCACCAGTTGAGGCTGCTTTTTGTCATCTCTGCTTGGACTTCTCTCCTCCAAGTGTTTCTTGGTTGCGTTTTCTTTTTGGTGAAAAAGCCAAACTAATTTTGAATTACATACCTACTGTAGGAAAAGGATCATATTTTCTTTCTAATGATGTCAATTTTTAAATTCTCAACTCCAAATATTGAGCAAATTACTCTTTGGAGCCAATTGCACTGTCTGGATTATTTGACATAGGCTTTGAAAACGCACCCTTACGGCAATTTGCTGCTGGTAAGCTTTCTTGACTTGGACATACATTTTTGCCAACACATCAAAATCAAATCAAATTTTATTTGTCACATACACATGGTTAGCAGATGTTAATGCGAGTGTAGTGAAATGCTTGTGCTTCTAGTTCCGACAATGCAATGATAACCAACAAGTAATCTAACTAACAATTCCAAAACTACTGTCTTATACACAGTGTAAGGGGATAAGGAACATGTACATAAGGATATATGAATGAGTGATGGTACAGAGCAGCATACAGTAGATGGTATCGAGTACAGTATATACATATGAGATGAGTGTGTAGACAAAGTAAACAAAGTGGCATAGTTAAAGTGGCTAGTGATACATGTGTTACATAAGGATGCAGTCGATGATGTAGAGTACAGTATATACATATGCATATGAGATGAATAATGTAGGGTAAGTAACATTATATAAGGTAGCATTGTTTAAAGTGGCTAGTGATATATTTACATCATTTCCCATCAATTCCCATTATTAAAATGGCTGGAGTTGGGTCAGTGTCAATGACAGTGTGTTGGCAGCAGCCACTCAGTGTTAGTGGTGGCTGTTTAACAGTCTGATGGCCTTGAGATAGAAGCTGTTTTTCAGTCTCTCGGTCCCAGCTTTGATGCACCTGTACTGACCTCGCCTTCTGGATGATAGCGGGGTGAACAGGCAGTGGTTCGGGTGGTTGATGTCCTTGATGATCTTTATGGCCTTCCTGTAACAACGGGTGGTGTAGGTGTCCTGGAGGGCAGGTAGTTTGCCCCGGTGATGCGTTGTGCAGTCCTCACTACCCTCTGGAGAGCCTTACGGTTGAGGGCGGAGCAGTTGCCGTACCAGGCGGTGATACAGCCCGCCAGGATGCTCTCGATTGTGCATCTGTAGAAGTTTGTGAGTGCTTTTGGTGACAAGCCGAATTTCTTCAGCCTCCTGAGGTTGAATAGGCGCTGCTGCGCCTTCTTCACGACGCTGTCAGTGTGAGTGGACCAATTCAGTTTGTCTGTGATGTGTATGCCGAGGAACTTAAAACTAGCTACCCTCTCCACTACTGTTCCATCGATGTGGATAGGGGGGTGTTCCCTCTGCTGTTTCCTGAAGTCCACAATCATCTCCTTAGTTTTGTTGACGTTGAGTGTGAGGTTATTTTCCTGACACCACACTCCAAGGGCCCTCACCTCCTCCCTGTAGGCCGTCTTGTCGTTGTTGGTAATCAAGCCTACCACTGTTGTGTCGTCCGCAAACTTGACGATGGCTAACCTTTGTTTAACCAGTTAAACAGCTGCTCTTAGCAAAAATGTGTTTGGGGTTACCTTTCATGCTGATAGGCTGTTAGAATTTACACTTCCTCTAAAAAAATATATGTGGGCAGGTCAAAATAACGAAACTTTCTTACCAAATCTATTCATTTTAAAATGTTGATTACTTCGTCTTTCCATTATCATTCACCTTTTTGTTAATGTATTATGGGGTTGCCGGGTTGCCTGGGAGGGGGTTCCCTAGGCAAGTAAAGGTTGAAGACCCCTGCCTTTATTATAATGTATGCATTTCTGTGTTGTGACACCGCAGGTGTGTAATCACAGAATGGAGTGCCAGTGTGACCCTGGATGGTCACTTCCAGGCTGTGATACAAAGGATGGAAGCTTCACGGGCCTCTCCAGAGGTAGGCCCCTAAAGACATAAATCAGAAAATCGTGTTTAAAAAAAGTTTCAATTGATACAAGGGATAAGCCTTTACTTTATTTACATGTTACTCCAATATTGCTAGAGTAATTAGTGTTACTACAGGAATTTGAGCATCTTTGTGTATAGTTTTGCCAATAGGTTTGGTCTGTGTTTTCATTGTATTCAACTTCTGTATAGACCTTTCCTCAACCTTGCCAACCTCTCTATGTGTGATTGTAGAAGGAGTGATTGGCATTGCGGTGACAGTCTCTCTGCTGCTTCTGGCTGCTATTGCTGGGGCAGTGGCTGTGTTCCTAAAGAAGCGACGACAGTCCCCCACTCTGCCTAGGTTAGTCCACCACGTGGGGCATATATAAACATTCACTGCCAAGAGAATTCTTTGATACATTAAGATGTACTCAATTGTCAGGTCTCCATTGTAAAATATGTATTCTGACATCATTGGGACTTCCTGGATAAAAATACATATCTGTCTGCTCATCCACCAGCCACCATACCCAGAAGAAAATCCACGACGTGGACAACCACATCCATAAACTGCCAATTCCCAGCCAAAATAAAGCTATGCCACAGCAGGTAATGAAATACCTTTTGATTTATACAGTATCATCTCAATGTTGGTCTTGGTTGATAAGGTCCTTGTGTCCGTGCACTGTTGCCTATTCATGAATAGCTTTACTATTTCCAGCCCAAGCGACCAAAAGTAGCTCCGCCCCCACCCCCTCCAGCTGCTAACCAATCACAAGTCCCGGTCTATGACTTCAGGGCCGCACGACAGGTAAGAGACTATTAGCATAATTTTAGATATTACAATGGCACATAGGCGAATTAATCCATTTAGATATGAATGGGAATAACATTTAGTATTAAGTAAATATTTCTCTCTCTCAGGCTCTGAGACCACCACCACCACGTGTCTGATGTCAACATCTAAAGGAGAAGAGTGGAAACATGAGGATCTCAACCCTTAACAAGACCTCAAATGCAGGGCCACAACTGCTTGGCCAGCCAGTGCACAGTCAGTCCAGAGACCTCACTTCTTTGGGATAATTTTACAGAACCCTAGACTAGAGACAAGTTGGCTCTGCCACCACTTCTGAAAAAGCCTGGTCCCAGATCTCTTTGTGCTCTGGCCAACTCCATTGCTCAGTGTTTGGCATGACAACGAGTGACGAGGAATTGGCATGATGGCACAAACAGACTGGCACTCAGGCTACCTATGAAGCCCAAGGAATGTGTTTGTGCCAATGATGTGAATGATGGGTAAACTCAGTATAGTCACAAATATGGAATGTACTGGGGAGTCCTCTTTACGAGGAACGTCTTAAAAAATGACACTTTTTAGTATTAATTTTATACCTGTCATTTATTTGTCATTGCCATGTCAGGGAGTGAGTGTCCAGTATGTGATAATATGCCATTTATTTTCGTACTATTACATTTATCAAAGGTGACTGTATATTCTTGACTTTGACTGAGTACTGAGTCTACAGTAAATATTTTTTATTAATTCAAAGATTTCCTGAGCACAGCCATTGCTGACTAAAGTTCAGTTTTTTTTTTAAATACACATGCTCAATACTGATAAAGTAACTCAATTTTAGATTTAGGAATTCTAGTGAGCAAGAATTTACAGATTTTTTTTTTTTTTATAGAACATTCTTAAATGCTGCACAACTAACTGCAACCACAGTCTGACTGAGAATACAACTGCAAAACTATTCAGACCCCTTGGATTTTGGCAATCAACACAAAATACACGGTCAAAGTCAAGTATTTTTTAAAGATGAATAAAAATGTAACTAAAATAGTCGTTGCACAAGTATTCAGCTCCCCGAGTCACTACATGGTAGAAACACCTTTGGCATAGATTACAGCTGTCAGTCTTCTTGGGGAAGTCTTAAGATATTTACACACCTGGATGACTATGTATCTGGGTGATTTAATACATAATCCACAGTATTATATTAACCATGTTTTAAAAGACATATTCAAAGTCTGGTAGATGGGTAACTAGCAAATCAATCACTGCCCTTCTTTAAAGCGTTCCAAAAGCTCCCTGGTCTCTGTAGTTGAATCTGTGCTTGAAATGCAATACTTGACTGAGGGACCTGAAAATGTATGCATGAGGGACTGAGGAAGGGTTAGTCATTCCAAAATCATGTCAACCCCTATTATTTGTTAAGCCAAAATGTACTCCTGAACTAATTTAGGGGGCTGAATACTTATGCAACAATATATTTAGTACTGAATGTGTTAAAAGAAAATGAAGTGAAATCCAAGGGTTCTGAATACTTTTGCAAGGCACTGTATCTGTGTGTGAACGGGTCTGATTTGCTATTACAGTTTACCATTGCTTTAACAGCCTTTTCTGTAATCACAAGCTCTCTCTCGGATTGTAAAAATATGCCACCTGATTAACATGTCAGGCATAAAATGTTTTTATTTTTGACACGACTGTCCTGCTTCTGTCGAACTTTGACATTTATAAGCAACTATTCGGCGCGCAACATTTTAGACACTGAAGTCTACCAGAGGACACGACATCCACCCATTCAACCAGACGTGTAGAGAATAGATTAGCAACATGTAGTATAATTCAGATCAAGAGATAGCTAGAATGTAGGCCTAACACGAGCAACTGAAGCTAGAAGGTATCTGGCACACTATCCTCAAACCTGCAGAGCTAAAAACTCCAGACAGCCACAACAGGGAGAACAAGAAACATTTCATTTAAATTTTATTTTTTTAAGTGATACATCTACATAGATTTCATGGCCTCGCATGACAAGCACTGGACTTATTTTTCCTCACCCTTTTTTTACAGCTATTAAGAGACTTTAAATTACAAATATTTTTGTACATTCGAGATATGTTTAGAAACTGACAAGAGGTGAGAAATACGGCCCTCCTACAGGGCCTGTACATCCCCTAACTCGGAGCACAATACAGGGAAGAGAAACAAATCACATTTAAATACAAAACAAAAGTATCTGGGCCGTGACAACTCAAATAAACCTGACCCATGTCGAGTTGAAACAGGCGCCAAGATCTCTCCATGACCACTGCTGAACACTAGAATGGGACATTCTGACTTCCCTTCTCCTCACCAGTCACACACAGGTGTTGGCGTGTGTTTTGGTAGTGGCATGGCACATTGAATGCAACTCGTTTAAAAGCCTTACAATATATATTATAAAAGGGAAAATTCACATGAGAATAAAAATCTTAAAAGCTCTTCTTGAATGATAAAACACAATAGAATAACTACATGTGGCGCGACGGGAGGAGTGTCAGACAAGCAGTTGTAGCCCCCAAAAATCTAGGGCTAAAACTAAGCACCGGTTCATTAAGTCACAAGTCCTAAAGAATCAAGTCAAACCTTAAAGGGTTGAGAGCGGGTGTTATAAAAGTAGTGTCAGTTCCTGCCATGGAGGGTCAGTTCCTGCCATGGAGTGTCAGTTCCTGCCATGGAGTGTCAGTTCCTGCCATGGAGTGTCAGTTCCTGCCATGGAGGGTCAGTTCCTGCCATGGAGGGTCAGTTCCTGCCATGGAGGGTCAGTTCCTGCCATGGAGGGTCAGTTCCTGCCATGGAGGGTCAGTTCCTGCCATGGAGGGTCAGTTCCTGCCATGGAGGAACAATTACCATGTATATGTTAAGACCATATAATACTCACAATCAAATTAATTTAGAAGAACCATCAGACATTACTACATGATCAATGTAGAGACACTGTAGGTCCACAGCTTTGATTCTACCACAGATCGTGAAAACTGTCATGGGGGAGATAACTCATAGGATGGACAAAGAGAATGGAAATTCTGATAACATCAATCTTCACAGCATCTCACTGGATGACTCAATCCACTCCTCTTCAGGGTACTGCTTTCCTCAAACTGCTAGCAACTAAAACAGTGAATTGGAGCCAATTTGGAGGCCTGCTTTCCCTTACGTTTCCAACAGTGGAGCCAATTTGAACGCATCTGCATCAAATCAACAGTAGATGGAGACATTGACACAGCTTTGGTCAAGAAACGCCCCAAATATTTCCTTTATGTAGCGTTGACAAGGAAAGCCATATGAAATCAAACTAAGCGTCATTATTATTTCAACAGAGCAATTTGTATCTTAAAACATAAAATAATGAAAACGAAGAAGCTTCAGTTCATTTTGGGACACATCTGTGGCGTTACCATTTGCTCCATGGGGAAAGATTTCCCCACCATCTTGTCACGGAGGGCATTGAGAAGACGACCCCACTGGTTGTTCTTCCCTTGTGTTTAGTATGTTTCTTCACCAAGAGGACTTTCTTCCTTCCACATTCAGCACATCACTCAAGAAGAGTAGGCCGCTCCCCGCTCAATGTCCCAGAAAAGCTAACCAAATGGGGGCACCACACACCCAAGGTACTGGTGGCTGTCTTCAATACATACTGTCGGCCTATATCCCTTTTGAATCAAACTTGGCCTTTGCAGAATATCTACACTGAGTGTACAAAACATTAAGAACACCTGCTCTTTCCATTACATAAACTGACCAGGTGAATGCCATGATCCCTTATTGACGTCACTTGTAAATCCACTTCAAATTAGTGTAGATGAAGGGGAGGAGACAGGTTAAAGGAGGATTTTTAAGCCTCGAGACAACGGAGACATGGATTGAACGGAGTATGGTAATAGGTGCCAAGCGCACCGGCTTGAGTGGGTCAAGAACTGCAACGCTGATGGGTTTATTATGCTCAACTGTTTCCCGTGTGTATCAACAATGATCCACCACCCAAAGGACATCCAGCTAACTTGACAACTGTGGGAAGCATTGGGGTCAACATGGGCCTGCACCCCTGTGGAACGCGGTCAACACCTTGTAGAGTCCATGCCCCGACGAATTGATGCTGCTTTGGAGGGCAAAAGGGGGTGCAACTCGATATTAGGAAGGTGTTCCTAATGTTTTGTACACACAGTGTATATATTATATAAACCCCCCCCCCAACTGACCTCGGTTAAACACACTGTTAGTAACGGTTGGTTAGTGACAGCTTGCAAACAACAACTATCAAAACACTATTTAGAACACCTAGCACTAGAAAAACGAATCACCGCCCATTGATACATCGCATCAATGATCGTAGCAAACTAGGATCAATTCTGTCATGGTCTTTTTTTCATTATTTGACATTATCATTTGGAAATTCTGTGCAGTTTCTCAAGGATTGACTAAAGGCTGTCAAATTAAATCCTGTTTAACCTAACGATAAAATATAGGAGCAACAAGTTGACCCAAAGCAGCATAAATAGCATTCAGTGGTTTCAAGGTTTTTACCAAAGAAATTGGATGAAAGAACAAAACAGTTCTACTGAACTTCTGCTGGAGGTATAAAATAATCTTCTGCAATGGTGTCAAATCGTTCCCTTCATTATTTTCTCTCTACTTAACACATTTTTTAAAAATGGACAACATGTATGAGAGCACACAAACTGTAGATATCTGTAGATTCAGTCAACTTTCCCTTGCAAAGCACATAAAATAACAGTAGTAACACCTGCATTGACTAAGGATAAGGTCTCCTTTACTTGCTACCTCAATCCTCAACTCAAATTTACAAAATGGTCTTTATCTTTGACATTTACCATAGTTATATGCTTATTTGAACATCTTAGAAATGTGTGTGTTCATTCAATTGTAGCATTACATAATATACCTAATATTATTCAATTAATAAATAAAATTGTTTTTTGTTTATTTTCATGGTTGTACTCTGTGGTGGCTGAAACCATTCTCCCAGTGTGGTGGTGTCTTCCCTACCTACATGTCCTGTGCTTGTCCAACTATAGGCCAGCTGGGTGAAGAGTCACAATGGGACAGAGAGAGAGAGAGAATGAGGGAGATAGAAAACAGAGAGCGAGAGAAGATAGTTTTGGTGTATGAGACAGGGCCATGGCCTGTGTCTGGTGAGGATGAGAGGGGGAGGTCACTCTCCGGGCCTAGTCTGTGCCATTCTTGGGGGCATTTGGGTTGACCGGCTGCTGGCCATCCTTGCGTGGAGGCATCCTCTCGTTGACTTTGTCCAGGCTCTGCGCCTCCGCAAAGTCCTTGATCTTCCTCGTGGGAGAGAAGCCTTGAATAGCTGGAAGGAAGAGGAGGGGAAAATTAGAAATCAAAGGAAAAAATGGTTTGAATGCTTCAATTTGAAATGTTTGTGAAAGATATTTAGACATTTTTTTTAAGGATCTGCAATAAGGATCTTCAGGTAAAAACTGCAAAATTAACCTATGTGTTTTGCCTTTATTGTATGTCCTTAGTAAACTCCAGGTCCTTATGCTTACAAATGCAAGTAATAGCTGACCGTCCTTAGACAAACAGTGCAGACATACAACAGCTGTACGTACGGTGAATACACAGTCCTAGTACTGTTGACAAAACCACAGAACAAGCTACAGTACAACACCTCACAGTGAATGTGGGACTTACTGTAAAATTCCAAGTGCCAAGTAAAAACCACAAAGAAAACATGGGCAAACGAGAGATATACTGTAAGTAACTATTCAACAACAACAACATCAGTAAGGCAAAACATTTAGAATAAGAGGAAAATATGGACGTTTTACAGTTGACAATAGGAGAATGTGATCAATGACACTGCACTCATAGAAAACAGATCTGCAATTTTAAATAACATCTTAAGTTAGTTGGTTTGTTAATGAGAAATGTATCATTGCAAGGCAAACATTAGATGTGGTTGAAAGTGCACTACGCAGAAATCTGAAATTGCGAAAATTCTAATAGTCGCCTAATTTCCGTTTGATGGCAAAACAAGCAAGTATATTGTAGATAATCATTGTACCATCTGAACTGTTGTGAAATATCTCTTCCATAAACAAAAATATAGTATTTTCAGCTGATGTACAAAACCGAAGGTAAAACACGCAAAAAAAATAATAATCTGGAAGCCTAGATATAGGTCACCTAGAACAGATCTTCTTAGACTTGCTTTCAATGACAGATCCATAACTCACATTTTTATGTGAATTTGGTCAACTTGCCCAAAAAGTTACATGTTGCAGCTTTAATAGGTGGCTATAAATCAGGGGTCTCCCCAATCCGGCCAGCGGGTTATTTGAGTAAAAGAATGACAATTGAACTACATTCATACAGTTTCTTGACCATGTCCAGCTCGCTAATAATCACCTAAATGAAATTCAGACAGTCAGGGAGCATCGGAAATTCTAAAATCCATGGCTAGAGTATTTTCTTCAGAAAATTTTGACAGAGAGGAAATAAACTTTCAGTGCGGCCCTCCGGGACCTCGTTGAAGACCGAATGTGGGCCCCGGGCCAAGATGAGTTTGACACCCCTGCTATTAAACATGCTCTGACATCAACAAAATATATTTGGACAGAAACCAAACTACCTATTACTACTCCAAATGTGTATGCGATCAAAGAGTATCTGAATGCTAGAACAGTAACATGCCAACAGAAGCAGACGGTGAGAGAGTAGCAACAGCCAAGCAGCGTAACAGGATTAGACCCTGAATATATCCCTGGATAGCCAGGAGGAGGAAGGAGGTGCTCCCTAGGCTAGCAGAGTCTTAGCTGGCTTTGCTCAGGGACAAGCTGCCTGCAGCAGTGGCAAGGAATCTAGCTCCCACCCATGTGACCTCTGCCTACAGCTGTTTGTTAACAAGTCTCTGTTTCTCAACATGTCACTGTTTGGCCAAATGCCCGACTCTGTATCGGTATCTAGATCTGTAGCCTATCTGTGAAGACTGTGTTTAGGCTTTGCCCTTATGTTATCAATGGTCAACATAGTGTAATTAGGACCCAGGAACAATGTAACTATACAGTGCCTGTTGAGGTTCAAGCTAAAGTCCTTCCTGCCAAATGGACTGCCCACTGCATTTGAGTCCTATCATGCATGTACAGTAGTAGCAGGAACTGGTAATGCAAGAGCAGCAATTTTGCAAAGTGAAGTACACCAATCCATGGCAAAACTCACAAATCACACACACACAGTGAATGTACAACAATAACAAAATGAACATTTAAAAAGGGACAACAGGGGTGCATAAAGAATGAGGGCCCTGTTGGAAGGGTTAAAAGTAACAACACACTGAGGGAGGGATCCGGGGACCGCTTGCGTACCTTTTGCCTCCGCTGCCTCAGCGGCGGCTATGTAAATGTGAGTAGTGGTGAGAGGAGAAAAGTGAGTCATCAATGCAGAGAACCAGAGATCATCAACCACAGAACAGACAGTCCGAATCATCCAAACAACCAATCATAGATGAGATCCCCCCCATTATCAACATCACGATCAGAGAAAACACAGGCAGGCAGGAGAAAAACATCCCTGACAAACATAGGCGGTATAATAATAATTATAATAATATAGAATTAGGTTGCTGCTTACAGTGTATTCGGAAAGTATTCAGACCCCTTGACCTTCTCCACATTTTTCCCCCCTCATCAATCTACACACGCAATATCCCATAATGACAAAGCAAAAACAAGTTTTTAGAAAATTTAGCAAAAAACTAAATGATATATTACATTCACAGAAGTATTCAGACCCTTTACTCAGTACTTTGTTGAAGCACCTTTGGCAGCGATTACAGCCAAGTCTTCTTGAGTATGACGCTGCAAGTTTGGCACACCTGTATTTGGTGAGTTTTTCCAATTCTTCTCTGCAGATCCTCTCAAGCTCTGTCAGGTGTTTGATTGGGTTCAAGTCTGGGCTCTGGCTGGGCAATTCAGAGACATGTCCCAAAGCCACCCCTGCATAGTCTTGGCTGTGTGCTTTGGGTCATTGTCCTGTTGGATGGTGAACCTTCGCCCCAGTCTGAGGCTCTGAGCACTCTAGAGCAGGTTTTCATCAAGGATCTCTCTGTACTTTGCTCCGTATATATTTTCCTTGATCCTGACGAGTTTCTCAGTCCCTGTGGCTGAAACATATCCCCACAGCATGATGCTGCCACCATCATGCTTCACTGTAGGGATGGTGCCAGGTGTCCTAAAGACGTGACGCTTGGCATTTAGGCCAATCTTGGTTTCATCAGACCAGAGAATCTTGTTTCTCATGGTCTGAGAGTCTTTAGGTGCCCTTTGGCAAACTCCAAGCGGGCTGTCATGTGCCTTTTACTGAGTAGTGGCTTCCATCTGGCCACTCTACCATAAAGACCTGATTGGTGGAGTTCTGCAGAGATGGTTGTCCCTCTGAAAGGTTCTCCCATCTCCACAGAGGAACTCTGGAGCTCTGTCAGAGTGACCATTGGGTTCTTGATCACCTCCCTGACCAAAGCCCTTCTCCCCTGATTCCTCAGTTTGGCCGAGCAGCTCTAGGAAGAGTCTTGGTGGTTCCAAATGTCTTCCATTTAAGAATGATGGAGGCCACTGTCCCCTTGGGGACCTTCAATTCTTCAGACATTTTTGGGAACCCTTCCCCAGATCTGTGCCTCAACACAATCCTGTCTCTGAGCTCTACAGACAATTCCTTTGACCTCTGGCATGCACTGTCAACTGTAGGACCTTATATAGACAGGTGTGTGCCTGTCCAATCAATTGAAATTTACCACAGATGGACTCCAATCAAGTTGTAAAAACATCAAGGATGATCAATGGAAACAGGATGCACCTGAGATCAATTTAAAATCTCACAGCAAAGTGTCTGAATACTTGTGTAATTAACATATTTATTTGTATAATTTTTTTATACATTTGCAAAAATGTAAAAAAAAAAAAAATTCACTTTGTCATTATGGGGTACTGTTCGAGGAAACATTTTTTAAATCAATTTTAGAATTAGGCTTTAACGTAACAATAAGTGGAAAAAGTCAAGGGGTCTGAATACTTTCCAAATGCACTGTGTATAGTGGTGGAAAAAGTACCAATTGTCATACTTGAGAAAGACACTTTCATAAAAAATTACTCAAGTAAAAGTCACCTAGTAAATCACTACTTGAGTAAAGTCTAAAAGTATTTGGTTTTAAATACTTAATTATCAAAAGTAAATATAATTGATAAAATGTATAAATAATTTCAAATTCCTTATATTAAGCAAAACAGAAGGCACAATTTTCTTTTTTTCCTTCTTTTTTACAGATAGCTTGGGGCACACTCCAACACTCAAGACATAATTTACAAAAACAGCATTTGTGTTTAGTGAGTCCGCCAGATGAGAGGCAGTAGGGACGACCAGGGATGTTCTCTTGATAAGTGTGTGAATTAAACCATTTTCCTGTCCTGGAAATGTTTATCTTGCATATCCCACTCCCCCTGAGACATCCTCGGAGAGTGGGGTCACGGCCAGGGATCAGACATTATTGACGGCGATCCTGGAGCAATAAGTGCTAATTGCCTTGCTCAAGTGCAGAATGAGATTTTTCCTTGTTGGCTCTGGGATTCAATCCAGCAACCTTTCGGTTACTGGCCCAACGCTCCTAACCGCCAGGCTACCTGCCGCATCTACACATGTTATAAATGCTTCTAAAGGCTACTTACAGAGAGACCATACAATTCAAATACACCTCAAACTGTTTTAAGTGTGATAAAATCATCTGCATCCTTAATGGCACGTTATTCCTTTAGAGCCCATAGGGCTCTGGTCAAAATAAGTCCACTATTGGGAATAGAGTGTAATTAAGGACACACCTAGAGTGAGAGATGCCTGCTGGAGTCCTTAAGATGGTGCTTGCTGGTGTTAAAGAGCCATTGGGGCTTAGATGTGGGCAGACAAAGAGATGAGGGGGATTTTGCTGTGCAGTGAGCGCGCGCACACACACACACACACACACACACACACACACACACACACACACACACACACTTATATAGGGTTATTCTGGATCTTGTTATGGGAACCAAATCAATTGATGAAGTCTGCTGGGAGGAGAAGGGAACTGATTTCCTGTGAAGTCAATAAAGGCAGCTCACTACGTCTCACATTGTCATAATGAAGTGTGTTTAGGCTCAGTTTTCAAAAGGATGTGATGAAGACGGATGAGAACTGTGGGGAGATGACAGATTTAATCTTTCTATTTGAGGTGTTCTTAATGAGGTGCTTTGTTACTGGTGTCACTCACAGAATAACTGGTGGTGAATCTAGCTATAAGACCATCTTTCATTTGTTATAGTCATTCAGGCAGCGGGTAGCCTAGTGGATAGAGCAGGGGGGGGGGCAAAGTACAGCCCGCCGGGCACCGCAACCCGGCCCGCAAGACATCCCTTTTTCCCGCCCTAATTTCGTGGTATCTAATTGGTAGTTACAGGCTTGTCCCATCGCTGCAACTCTTGGGAGAGGCGAAGGTCGAGAGCGGTGCGTCCTCTGACACACGATCAAGCCAAGCCGCACTTCTTTACATGCCTGCTTAACCCGGAAGCCAGCCGTACCAACGTGTCGGAGGAAACACCGTGCACCTGGCGACCGTGTCAGCGTGCATGCGCCCAGCCCGCCACAGGAGTCGCTAGAACGCGATGGGACAAGGACCTCTCTGCCTGCCAAACCCTCTCCTAACCCGGACGACGCTGGGCCAATTGTGTGCCGCCTCATGGGTCTCCCAATCACGGCCAGCTGTGACACAGCCTAGGATCGAACTCTGGTCTTTAGTGATGCCTCAATCACTGCGGTGCAGTGCCTTAGACTGCTGTGCCACTCGGGTGGCCCCCGCAAATTGATTTAACAAACAATTAGTCCCTCAAAAAATGCGTCCCTCAAAATCAGTAACAGAAAAGTAGCTGGTTCTAATACCCAAGCTGACAATGTGGAATTTAAAAAAATGAAATACAAATACATTTATTTTTATTTTTATTGGTTGATGTACTCTTGAGCAAGGCAATTTCGATGCAGCTATCCGGTGTGTGTGACAATAAAACATCTTCGAAGGAGTGGAATAGAAATAGCTAGGCTAAGGCATTTCCCTTCTTAATTTGGCACGGCATGTTTTTAAAGAGCACTGCAGTCAAAACTGGACAGCGTATCCCTAAAATGTCACTAGAGTACTGCTAGGAAGCAGTGAAGAGAAACAACAAAACGGGATGTAATGAACCAGAACACACATCTGACTGGAGGGACTGACAGACACAGGGTGCGTCCCCTAAATGGCACCCTATTCTATATACAGTGCAATACCTTTGACCATTGCCTATAGGGCTCTAGTCAAAAGTCGTACACTCTATTGTGAATAGGATGCCATTTGGGACGCATACAGACAATGGCATTCTGGTGAAGGTCATGTCATGTGGTTTCCGTCCGAATGCTCACAGCTCTAACTCTATTCGCTACACCTCTGCCTCGCCTGGGAGGAGACCAGCCCCCAACCCCCAGCATTCCCTTCTCTCCTCCCTGCTGACAGACCAGGTCCTCCTGCACCGTGTGTGTGCATTCCCCCAGCTGGCTGAGCTGGTTGACCTTTAGCTGGGCTGGTTGACCACATCAGTGACAGGCCACTTTGGTCCAGCCCCCCTCCAACTGCCCGCCCGCCCACAGCTCAGTCTCCCTAACCTTCTACCCAACTAGTCTCGAAAACCTGGCCCTAGGCAACACAGTGACTAGGGTCTGGTTTCAATGACTTTTGGCAAAGAAGAACTACAACACTGCCTTCATTATTACTTTATCAGCTTTAATAAAATACTAAATAATAGCTAGCAAGATGGAGAACAAAGAGATTATTTTTTTAACGAGTGCATTAAGTGGCTAGTTCGTATTAAATAAAATTTGTCACATGCGCTGAATAGATCTTATAGTGAACTGCTGGGTAGCCATTTGACTAGATGGCACATCCGCTACCTTAACTAAAAGGCAGTGTATTTTAGGCAGTGACGTAGTTTCTCTATGCCAAGAGAGTCATTGAAACCATTCTCTGTTGCCTCGGGTCGGGTTTTCAAGACTACTACCCAAAGCGGACAGCTGGCTTGACACAGAGCCCCAAGCAGACAAAGTCTGCGTCCCATATGTAGGCTTCAGTGGCAGTGATAGTTTCCCTCTCGACTGCATAATTGAAAACGGAACACAGAGGAGCAGGGTCTATGATTTGTTTTCCATAATGAAATGTACAAATTTAAAAACGTTCAGTGAAGCGTACATCCTTCAGTTTACCGTGCGGTTGGGCTAAGCCTGTGTTAGCGCAGGGAGAACGGCAGTGTTAAATGACACCCCAAGGTCCTCTGTGGGGGTAGGGCATGGGGGACAGGGGGGCTTCAGAGAGAGAGAGAGAGAAAGACAGAGACAGCAGGGTGCGGGAGGAGAGGGGAGTTTGAGGGGGTGAGGAGGGGGAGAGAGACACGTACCGGTATGCAAGGTCTCTTTGCCCCCTGACAACACTCCTAGAGGCAGCGACCCAGTGGGGGTCAGTCCTTTGAGTGTCAGCACACTCTCACTCTCCTCCCTGAAGAAAGAGAGGGAGCGAGAGACACAAACACCTTAGAGATCTAACAAAGCTTTCAGTAACTAAACTCAGCAAAAAAAGAAACATCCCTTTTTCAGGACCCCGTCTTTCAAAGACAATTCGTAAAAATCCAAGTAACTTCACAGATCTTAATTGAAAAAGGTTTAAACACCGGTTCCTATGCTTGTTCAATGAACCATAAACACTTAATGAACATGCACCTGTGTAACAGTCGTTAAGACACTAACAGCTTAAAGACGGTAGGCAATTAAGGTAACCGTTATGAAAACATAGAGGACACTAAAGAAGCCTTCTACTGACTCTGAAAAACACCAGAAGAAAGATGCCCAGGGTCCCTGCTCATCTGCGTGAACGTGCCTTGGGCATGCTGTAAGGAGGCATGAGGACTGCAGATGTGGCCAGGGCAATAAATTGCAATGTCCGTACTGTGAGATGCCTAAGACAGCACTACAGGGCGACAGGACGGACAGCTGATCGTCCTCGCAGTGGCAGACCACATGTAACAACACCTACACAGGTGGGCACAAACCCACCGTCGCTGGACCAGACAGGACTGGCAAAAAGTGCTCTTCACAGACGAGTCACGGTTTTGTCTCACCAGGGGTGATGGTCGGATTTGCGTTTATCATCGAAGGGATGAGCGTTACACCGAGGCCTGTACTCTGGAGCTGGACCGATTTGGAGGGTCCGTCATGGTACGTCACAGCATCATCGGACTGAGTTTGTTGTCATTGCAGGCAATCTCAACGCTGTGCGTTACAGGGAAGACTCCCTCCTCCCTTATTCTGGTACCCTTCCTGGTCCTGACATGACCCTCCAGCATGACAATGCCACCAGCCATACTGCTCGTTCTGTGTGTGATTTCCTGCAAGACAGGAATGTCATTGTTCTTCCATGGCCAGCGAAGAGCCCGGATCTCAATCTCATTGAGCACATCTGGGACCTGTTGGATTGGAGGGTGAGGGCTAGGGCCACCCCCCCCAGAAATGTCCAGGAACTTGCAGGTGCCTTGGTGGAAGAGTGGGGTAACATCTCACAGCAAGAACTGGAAAATCTGGTGCAGTCCACGAGGAGATTACTTAATACAGCTGGTGGCCACACCAGATACTGACTGTTACGGTTGATTTTGACCCCCCCTTTGTTCAGGGTCACATTATTCCATTTCTGTTAGTCACATGTCTGTGGAACCTGTTCAGTTTATGTCTCAGTTGTTGAATCTTATGTTCATACAAATATTTACCCATGTTAAGTTTGCTGATAATAAACGCAGTTGACAGCGAGAGGACGTTTCTTTATTTGCTGAGTTTACATATGTTAAAACACTCATCATTTCTGCTCATACAGAGCTGTATAGCAGCAGCAGCATCCCATGATATCTCTGTATATGGGCCACTGTGAAAGACAGACTGCTCTATATAGAAATAGGCCTACTTCTAGAACAAACTTGAATTCTAGGATCTGTGCTGATCTACATATCTCCCTTTCCCCATTGCAGTTGTGTGGCAGGCTAAATCACAGAGACAGCATTAATCTGGAATCATGTCTAATGGCATTATGCAGCCTCACCGTGTGCTGCCTCGTGACTCACTGTTGCCTGTTCATTCATCCTTATCGAAAAGCAGCACTGTGTTTTCAAACACGAAGTCATTGTGCACTTTCAAATTGACTTCACTCATTTCATAAACTGGACTCATTCTAGTCTCAACTAAAAATAGACACTCCAGTCTATTCCCACCCCTCTCTGCTCCATTCACTCCAAGTCTGACTTTCCCTTTTCAGTATGGTTGAGTCCAAAATGGCAACCTATTCCCTGTATAGTGCACAACTTTTGACCAGAGCCCTATGGACCCTGGTCAAACGCAGTGCACTACATAGTGAATAGTGTGCCATTTAGGTCAGCATTTATGCTGTCGTGTGTGATGACGAGAAAGAGAGAGCGAAAGGCTTTTTCACCTGAGAACAGAGAAGACTCTGGCCATTTTCCCGATGGCTCGGATCTTGTTCCGGATCACCTCCTTGCGCACTGCTGGGATTCCACCATCTTCTCATAAAATACAACAATAAAATATTCTAAGCATTTGGTTGGGCATTGTAATGCGTTCTACTGCTTTAAATAGTCTGAACAACATAGAGCAGAGGAAGGTAAAAAAAATAAAAGTAAGGGAACAGAGGGAAGGAAGTAGAGGGGAATAGGAGGGAGCGGAGGAGAGGGAGCGGAGGAGAGGGAGCGGAGGAGAGAGGAGTAAAGGAGAGGAGAGTACTGTGGAATGTCGAGTTGAGCTCCATCAGATCTCTAGTGACTCCTGAGATGTTCTAGATGAACTCCAGACATGAGACTGTGTGTGTTTGTCTGACAGAGCTGTTATGACATGCTGTGGATGAACCGGCTGTCATGAAAAATTAAGCTACCAGCTTTACCTTCTTAACACTAGTGATAATGTGGAGTTAGGAGGGGTGCGTGCGGGGGTCTTAACGTGCCTCATTAAATTCTGGCTGTTCCTCTTACCTTCACACAGGTCGTCTCCTTCTGACATGAGTTCGTCATCTGAGCAGATGTTCAGCACATTCACCAGCATCTCTGTCACTGTGCGGAGAAGGGAGGTACCACCACAACTCAGCTAGCACCACCACCAAAACGCTCTTTGCTACATCTTTTAGGGTGCAGACCTAGTACTGTTTTTTTGTAGTTGCATTTTTAGCACCAAAACACACCCCTCTCATGCGAGAATTTTCCAATGCTCATTCCTGGAATTCTACTGGCACATTCTTAACTCTGACAAAAACACCGATATGGACAGGGAGCACATACATACCTTTCTCTCCGACAAAGGGCAGAGACCAGGTGAAGACGTCCATGAAGTTGGGCAGCCAGTAGGGGTGGGGGGAGCAGTTGAACTGCCGAATGTTCATCACATTGTTCTCATACTTTAATACAGCAGCTGGAAGTTGGAGTGAGATGTAAAGAACAAAAGAATGATCAAGTTAGCCATTCTGACTAACAAGACTAAATGTATCACTGACAAACAACACTAGCCAATTGTTGTCATATTTTGGGGACAGCCCAAGTGGACCTGGAGGGGCAGAAAGGTCAGAGGGACGGGAATCAAAATCCCAGATTTGTGAAACGTGACCCCCGTGGTTGTATGCCAGCCAGCAGACAACAGCTATAGACCCATTTCCCGGCCCGGTCATGAATAGTTGCCCACACGTGTGTATCAGAAAGTTTGTTTACATGGCAGGAGGATACGATCACATGCAACTTCAAATTCAGCTCGTGCAAGTCAACAAACACGTACTCAGATGGTTATCATCTACAACATCGCAGACGTCGTCAAAAGGGTTGATTACATCGCAAGCCAGCAACGCAAAGTAAAACATCACAAACAGAGCTAGATAAAGCCAGAAGAATAGTACACTTGTGGAACATAGCTATAGCCACCAGTCTTGCATGTTTTCATTGGTCTTCACTCACTCACTGGACGTTTGTCAAAGGTCCCGACATCAACGTTAGCTATCCTGTTACAGAGATGTTTGATGTAGGGATACGCGCCTCACTCGAACGCGACGTTTGATGGTAAACAGAAAATGGCTCTTTACAACAGCACAAAGGCACGTACTACACTATGCATATAACCCATCACAGTCTTGATATAAAGAGTACACACACACACACCTTTGTTGTTGTATACATCTAGGTAATTTGGTGCTGAGAAGATTGTAATTAATGAAGGAAAGCCTGTAGTCTGGCTTTTTCTGTACATCCGATACCTGGGAAGAGAGACAAAATGACCTTAAGTTTGAGAAATAAAATGGTGAAGAGAGAGCAACATTTTTTTTTGTAAGGCCATACAAATGTAATGCACTGTAACAACAGATGTGCTGCTTCACATTTCTCAAAATAGTAAAAAAAATAATAATTGTGTATATATATTAATATATTGAGCGATTCATTTAATTAATATGAATCGATTCTTTAAAAAAAATATTTTTGAGAAATCAAATAATTCGCTTTGCCATTGTAATAGGGTTCTGTTCAATCGAGGTGAATCAAATAATTTGTGAATCGCAAACGGTAAAAGGAAAACATGTTAGCTGTCGCCTTACAGATTGTTGTCGCTGCAAAAAAAAACATATTTTGTAGATATTTTAAGTTGATTTGGACATTTATGGAACATTGCACCAATAGATGCCAGAAGTCAGCCTGAGGTAAGCACTTCTTAGGTAAGATACAGTGTATATATATATATATATAGGGCCCTATAAAATCTGCAATATGGAAAAGGATGCCAAAACAGTCCATTCTAAAGGTTACCCTTAAAAAAAAAAACAACATGCCAATTAAATGTAGGCCTACCTTGCAGAATGATATCATGATGCTTGGGATCAAATCGGGTGCGCAATAGCCTTTATTTCTGTTAATAGTCACACAATGGTCTCTTGCTAGGAGGCAGTTCAATTATTTTTTATTTAACCTTTATTTAACTAGGCAAGTCAGTTAAGAACAAATTCGCATTTACAATGACGGCCTAGGAACAGTGGGTTAACTGCCTTGTTCAGGGGCAGAACGACAGATTTTTACCTCGTCAGCGCGGGGATTTCGATCTAGCAACATTTCAGTTACTGGCCCAACTCTCTAACCACTAGGCTACCTGCGTGGTTAGGGGAACCACTACATTCGCTGAAGAAAAAGGTTGTGCGCTTGCTTCAGCCGTCTTATTTGTATGGTAGTGGGAGACGTGTAGAACTCAAGCTAAATAGTTCAAGCAGAAACTGAAGCAGTTCAGTATAGTAAGAGTAAGTCTAATTAGTTTAGTAGACTGCCATCAGCAGCACATCAATTATTAAAAATGGTAGATCTATGCATCTGTGACTAAAACTGGGTTAGTGGATCTGTCATTCCAAAACCATTATACTATCATGATCCTCGCTATATGAGCAGCGTTACAATTCCCACCAAGAGGGTTTACCCTCTGGACTTTGACCCGGTTTTGATTCCCTGCCACGCCGTCTGCTACATTGGTGCAGAAGTGGGAAGACTGCCAGGAACACACGGCCAGGACGTACTAGGGTGCCGAGTAGTCAAAGCGCAGGGACGTGCCTCCCGTTCGGAGAAGGGCACTGTAGCGATGCTCGCTATATGAGCTACTTTATAATTCCCACCAATTAGATTTACCCTATTGGTGCGATGTGTAGGGTCTTTGCCTTTCACAGACAGCATCCCATGTTCTATTCCCTGCCCCTCCAGTCACTGCAATACCAAAAGGCTAAAATCTCTTGAGGTGTTGTCCTAAGATTGTTTAATATTATTACAAGGTGTACAACTTCTACATTTTTTAATATTATTATTATTTTTTTCCGCCTCACTTTAAATAAAGATCCGTTATACGGTTAAATGTATTACTCTGTAAACAGTGAAACTTACCCTGCATCCTGTGCTTCGTGTGCTCTAATTACCGACAGCAAGTTATTATTTATCAAAAAGTCACATACTGCCGGGTAACTGCAAGGCAAGAGAGAGAGAAAAACAGCCAATTAGAACAGCCAGTGGAGTGAGGTTAAAGCTGGACCTCACAGTCAGTCTTGGCAGCCATGTAGTGTGAGATATGACCGAAATTCTTTGAGGAACAGCGTGTGGCCATTAGAAGCATTTTCTGGCTGTTCTTTACTTTTGGAAATACATTTGGAATTCCTGTCAGTATCTTGCCCTCTGGCCCGCGAGGTAGGGAGGGTTTAATTGAACCACTGAGGCCAGAGCAGAACAGTGCCAAGGAGGGCTGTGGTATTTATGGACTCTTATAGCTGCTCCAGAGGCAGCCAGTAGGCCACAGCCACAGGAGAGCAGACCTGGTGTGAATCCCAAATGGCACCCTATTCCCTAAACAGTGTACTTCCTTGATCAGAGCTCTATGGGCCATAGCCGAAGGTAGTGCACTTTATAGGCAATAAGGTGCCATTTGGAAAGCAGCCCATCTATGTGGCTGACCGGCTTTTACTTGGGTTTCTACAATGACCCCACCAGCCTACTCCACCTCTCATCAAAGACTGCTCGGGCAATTAGCCAGACACCTGCATTTAGTTAGCGTGGCAAAAACCAATCAACAGCGGAAGGAGATATACAGTGCATTCGGAAAGTATTCAGACTCATTCACTTTTGTTACATTACAGCCTTATTCTAAAATGGACTAAATACTATTTTTCCCCTCATCAATCTACACACAATGCCGCATAATGACAAACCAAAAAGGTTTAAAAAACTGAAATACCTCCTTTACATAAGTATTCAGACCCTTGCTATGAGACTCGAAATTGAGTTCAGGTGCATCCTGTTTCCAATGATCATCCTTGAGTTGTTTCTACAACTTGATTGGAGTCCACCTGTGATAAATTCAATTAATTGGACAATATTTGGAAAGGCACACACCTGTCTATAAGGTCCCACACTTGACAGACAGTGCACATCAAAGCAAAAACCAAGCCATGAGGTGGAAGGAATTGTCTGTAGACCTCAGACAGGATTCTGTCGAGGCACAGATCTGGGGAATGGCACAAAAACATTTCTGCAGCATTGAAGGTCCCCAAGAACATAGAAGCCTCAATCATTCTTAAATTGAAGAAGCTTGGAACCGTCAACTCTTCCTAGAGCTGGACGCAAGGCTAAACTAAGCAATTGGGGAAGAAGAGCCTTGGTCGGTGAGGTGACCAAGAACCCTATGGTCACTCTGACAGAGCTCCTTCCAGAAGGACAACCCTCTCCAATCAGGCCTTTATGGTAGAGTGGCCAGACGGAAGCCACTCCTCAGTAAAAGGCACAGGACAGCGGACTTGGAGTTTGCCAGAAGGCATCGACATGACTCAGACCGTGGAAAACAAGATTATTTGGTCTGATGAAACCAAGCGTCATGCCTGGAGGAAACCAGGCACTGCTCATCACCTGACCAATACCATTCCTACGGTGAAGCATGGTGTTGGCAGTGTCATGCTGTGGGGATGTTTTACAGCGACAGGGACTGGGAGACTAATCAGGATCAAGGGAAAGATGAACAAGGCAAAGTACAGAGAGAACCTTGATGAAAACCTGTTCCAGAGCACTCAGGACCTCAGACTGGGGGGAGGTTTACCTTCCAACAGAACAACAACCCTAAGCACACAGTCAAGACAACGCAGGAGTGGATTCGGAACAGGTCTCTGAGCGCGGACTTGAACCCGATCGAACATCTCTGGAGAGACCTGAAAATAGCTGCTCCTCCTCCAACCTGACAGAGCTTGAGAGGATCTGCAGAGATGAATGGGAGAAATTCTCCAAATACAGGTGTGACAAGCTTGTAGCGTCATACCCAAGACGTCTCGAGGCTGTAATCGTTGCCAAAGGTGCTTCAACAAAGTACTGAGTAAAGGGTCTGAATACATATGTAAATGTGATCGTTTTTTTATTTTGAATACATTGAAAAAAATTATAAAAAACAGTTTTTGCTTTGTCATTAAGGGTATTGTGCGTAGATTAATGATGATTTTTGAAAATCAATTTTAGAATAAGGCTGTAACATAAAATGTGGAAAAAAATTCTGAATGCTAGTACTGCTAGGGAGGCAATGGACTGGCGCTTCCTAGGGTCAATACCTTACAGTACACTCCCAAACTGGACAGTACAGAGGCCTATACTTCAACTAACTAAAACACAGATCTATCCCTGGTGGGTCACCAGTAGCTCTTCAAGTAGCAAACCGTATTATTTTCAACTTATGGCCAGTATTATTGCCCATATAAGCGTCTTATGTAGCTGAACCTTGATATAGAGCAGGTAGCATACCTGAAAAAGTAGGAGCAGCCTCGAACAGAGTTGTGGTTGAAGTGTTCTGCTGTCTTCTCACTGCCGTAGTCCTCTCCTGGGTCAGCCCAGATCAGGTCACACATCGGTCCGAATGCTGGAGGCTCCTTAAACCTGTCTAACTGTGGAGCGCACACACACACGCACAGCACCATGCGTCAAAGAAAGTTGATTGATCACAGATTTTTTTTTTATCCACTAAACTCTGAAAAATAAAGAAACGTCCTCTCACTGTCAACTGTGTTTATTTTCAGCAAACTTAACATGTGTAAATATTTGTATGAACATAAGATTCAACAACAGACATAAACTGAACAAGTTCCACAGACATGTGACTAACATACATGGAATAATGTGTCCCTGAACAAAGGGGGGGTGAAAATGAACAGTAACAGTCAGTATCTGGTGTGGCCACCAGCTGTATTAAGTACGGCAGTGCATCTCCTCCTCATGGACTGCACCAAATTTGCCAGTTCTTGCTGTGACATGTTACCCCACTCTTCCACCAAGGCACCTGCAAGTTCCCGGATATTTCTGGGGGGGAATGGCCCTAGCCCTCACCCTCTGACCCAACAGGTCCCAGACATGCTCAATGGGATTGAGATCCGGACTCTTCGCTGGCCATGGCAGAACACTGACATTCCTGTCTTGCAGGATATCACGCACAGAAAGAGCAGTATGGCTGGTGGCATTGTCAAGTTGGAGGGTCACGTCAGGATGAGCCTGCAGGAAGGGTACCACATGAGAGAGGAGGATGTCTTCCCTGTAAAGCACAGCATTGTGATTGCCTGCAATGATAAGCTCAGTCCGATGATGCTGTGACACACCGCCATAGACCATGACGGACCCTCCACCTCCAAATCGACCCCACTCCAGAGTACAGGCCATGGTGTAACGCTCATTCCTTCGACAATAAACACAAATCCGACCATCACGCCTGGTGAGACAAAACCATGACTCGTTTGCAAAGAGCACTTTTATTTGAGGGCCTATAGGCCCTCAGTCCAGCCTCTCTCAGTCTGTTGCAGACAGTCTGAGCACTGATGGAGGGATTGTGCTTTCCTGGTGTAACTCGGGCAGTTGTTGTTGCCATCCTTTACCTGTCCCACGGGTGTGATGTTCGGATGTACCGATCCTGTGTAGGTGTTGTTACACGTGGCCTGCCACTACGAGGATGATCAGCTGTCAGTCCTGTCCCTCTGTAGCGCTGTCTTAGGCGTCTCACAGTACAGACATTGCAATTTATTGCCCTGGCCACATCTGCAGTCCTCATGCCTCCTTGCAGCATGCCTAAGGCACGTTCACACAGATGAACAGGGACCCTGAGCAACTTTCATTTGGTGTTTTTCAGAGTCAGTAGAAAGTCCTCTTCAGTGTCCTAAGTTCTCATAACGGTTACCTTAATTTCCTACCGTCTGTAAGCTGCTAGTGTCTTAACGACGTTCCACAGGTGCATGTTCATTAATGGTGTATGGTTCATTGAACAAGCATGGGAAACAGTGTTTAAACCCTTTACAATGAAGATCTATGAAGTTATTTGGATTTCTACGAATTATCTTTGAAAGACAGGGTGCTGAAAAAGGGGCTTTTCTTTTTTTGCTGAGTTTAAATTCATCCAAACTTAGTTTGTAGTCAAACACGGACTTACTTTCCTAATGTCGTCTAGGCAGTTGATTTCTGGTGAGAGCCCACCATGTACACACAGGAACTGTTGGTTGAGGAGAGCAGCGAGCGGCAGGCAGTCAAAGGCTTCCATGCAGGCATCGTACACGCGCTCTGAGTACTTGATCTTACCTAAACATGGAACAGGGGATTCACATAAGATATGGTTCACTATCGCTTTCAGAGCACATCTGCTTGCGCTTGCTAAACTCTTGATTAAATGAGGCAGTACCACTTCAATTGTAACCAAGGTCAAACTAAGCTTCACTACATGCCAGGTTTTATATATATTTTTTGAATACATTTTCGGGATAGGAAAACTATTTCAGTGTAAACTTTATGACTAAAATCATATATAATGTACGTAGAAAAGATAATAGACCTAGATACTGTGTACAAAACATTAGGAACACCTTCCTAATATTATGATTTTTTTGCCTTAAGAACAGCCTCAATTCGTCGAGCATGGACTCTAAGGTGTCGAAAGCGTTCCACAGGGATGCTGGCCCCGACTCCAATGCTTTCCACAAATGTGTCAAGTTGGCTGGATGTCCTTTGGCTGGTGGACCATTCTTGACACACAAACTCAAACCAGTGAGCCTGAATTCAGGAGTATAATGAGTATAATGTAGGGTTAGGGTTAGAGTATAGGGTTAGGGTTAGAGTAAAGGGTTAGGGTTATAAGGAGTATAATGTTTAAGCATTGAATTTCAGAAAATAAATTGCTTTAAAACTGCAACATTTTCTCTCAGCTCCATGGCAAAATGTGTAAAATTGCAAAAGGTTTGCTTTAAAAACACAGAAATGCTCTCCACAGCAAAGATGGGGGGCCTCAATAATTGGGGCTGACCATTGCCCCCACTCACCACCTAAGCCACTTTTTGATCCAGAAAAACCATGCATGCCAAAATAACTGCTAGGGAATCATCTCAATTAGCTATAGCCTGGGTTTTCAGAGGGTGCTGTTGTTTTTGTAACCTATATGGTGGTAACCTATATGTTTTCAACCACTAACTCCACAGTTACTTGCTACTTCGCAGGGGATGTCGTGTTCTCCTAGGTGATCCACACCATGTTTAAAACTTCAAAAGACAAGATAACCCATCCACCTGACAGGTGTGGCATATCAATAAACTGAATAAACAACATGATCATTGCACCTTGTGCTGGGGACAATAAAAGGCCACTCCAAAATGTGCAGTTTTGTCACACAACACAATGCCACAGATTGGCATGCTGACTGCAGGAATGTCTACAAGAGCGGTTGCCAGAGAATTGAATGTTCATTTCTTTACCAAAAGTCGCCTCCAACGTCATTTTAGAGAATTTGGTCCAACCCGCCACACAACCGCAGACCACGTGTAACCACGCCAGCCCAGGACCTTCACATCCGGCTTTCTTCACCTGCGGGATCGCCTGAGAACAGTCACCCGGACAGCCGATGAAACTGAGGAGTATTTCTGTCTGTAATAAAGCCCTTTTGTGGAGAAAAATGTATTCTGATTGGCTGTGCCGGGCTCCCACCCATGGCTGCACCCCTGCCCAGTCGTATGAAATCCATAGTTAGGACCTAATGAATTTATTTAAATTGATTGATTGATTTCCTTATATGAACTGTAACTCAGTAAAATCATAGAAATTGTTGCGTTTTTATTTTCACAAGACATCTCTGTGGCCAAGCTAGCAACCACACAATGCCAGTCAAAGACCAGGTAAAATGTTAACAACCAAAGAGGAACAAACTGCAAGATGGAGAGGTCCTCAACTGGCCAAAGCCTAATGATCCAGCAGACCCACCACCCTCGGATGAGATTGATGGTATAGACACCGACCCACCAGTTGAAGCAGAGGTCCAAGCAGCCATCAAGGCTATGAAGAGTGGCAAAGCACCAGGGATTCTCTCAACAGGCTGAGCTACTTAAAGCTGATGACAACACAGCTACCAAGGTGCTTACTGATCTCTTCAGCAAGATCTGGGAGCCACAAGACTGGAGAAAAGGCCTCATCTTTAAACTGACAAAGATCGGAAACTTCAGCGAATGTGACAACTGGCGAGTTAAAACACTTGTTTCCACCCACAGCAAAATCTTTGGTGGACATTCCTGCAGTCAGCATGCCAATTGCATGCTCCCTCAAAGCTTGAGACATCTGTGGCATTGTGCTGTGTGATCAAACTGCACATTTTAGAGTGGCCTATTGTCCCCAGCACAAGGTGCACCTGTGAAATGATCATGTTGTTTAATCAGCTTCTTGATATGCAACAACTGTCAGGTGGATGGATTATCTTGGCAAAGGAGAAATGCTCACTAACAGGGATGTAAACAAAGTTGTGCGCAACATTTGAGAGATAAGCTTTTTGTGTGTATCTAAAATGTATTTTATTTCAGCTCATGAAATGAACACTACAGGTTGTGTTTATATTTTTTGTTCAGCATAAAATGCTTAGTGCTGGACAAGGGCCATTCTCATTGAGAGCTCAAGGAAAGCAAGATAATCTGTGAGTCCCTGGGGTGAGAGAGAGTAGCTAGCATTCAAATGATTCCAAGGGTAGGGAAGTGAGAGAGCACGGCACCGCACCGCAGTCCCTTCATTTGGCCTTCAGGGTTTGAAGTCAGTTAGTATGGAACTCATGCTTCCTGATATGGTTCAAATGTTCAGAGGCCTTTCTAGCAACACAGAAGTTAATTTATCAGTCTTGCAATAGCCTTGCACAAACCCAAAGGATGAAGAACCAACCAAAACAACAACAGTCAAACAGCAAGTCTCTTTGAAATACTAGGGCTAGACAATAGCCAAGCTAATTTAATCTACAGCTGAAGATGTAACCCATCAAGTGAAAAAGTCATGTATCTCCCCAAGGTGCATAAAGGACCCAGAGATAAACTGTCAGTTACATGAACTCCTGGCTACGTAAGAAGGACATCCGGAGAGGAGAAATAATAAGGTCCTGACAGATGGGGCTGGACCAGGGCTGCCGTTACAAGACCAGGCTTTAGTAACAACAGACAGACACGGACTGACTGGGCTCAACGGTTAGGCGCAGCCTGTGTCCCAAATGGCACCCGTAGGGCTCGGGTCAGAAGCAGTGCACTACATAAGGAATAGGGTGCCATTTCGAACGCGCACAGTGGCTTAGACCTGTCGCTTCTCAAAGTGCCTGAGAAACATACAGGCACACCCTCTCTCTCCAGGGGTGTTCGAGGTCATATTTTCTCAGATGATTCAATCTCACGACACCTGGAGAAACATCCCAGAAACCACATTAACATGATCTAGAAATCTTCGGCTGTGCAGCGTGACTGCTCAACGACGACCTGGAACGCCACCTAAATCTAAAGCAGGAGGGGAGCAGTCTATTTTTTACAGTATGTTGACTTTCATCCTGAAGAAAAGAGCAACACTTATCAGTGGAGCCATCTGCTGCTTAAGGCTAACTGCCTATGTCAGCCCAGCGCTTGTCAATTAGTTTAAATGCATGCTAATGAATGCATTCATTATAAACTAATTAGACTGAAGCATCTTTCTTTCCAATCGGTTCTTCCCATTCAAATGCTGTTTGCCAATGTTGTTGCTGCCTCTCCTGTCCTGTCCTGTCCGCCAACGCAAGGTTTGTTTCTTTGATGAGGCTTGCATACTAATGCCTAACACCTGTGCCGCCACTTGAATGCACAGCGATAAGGGTTCACTCACACATACCCATACTCGTGCACAAACACACACCTTGTGGGTGTGTCGGCTCTCTTTCATTGTGTGTAACGGTCTGAATAACGTCATCTGCATGGCTGGCTGCTCTCCATGTCCCAGCAGCTCGCCGTCTGGCTGCACCGTGAAGAGGAGACGTGGTCTCTATGCACGATGGATAAAGACACCTGAACAATGAGATGTTCCTATTGGGAACTGGGGCAGACAGGCTTCCTGATCCTGATATGTCAGAGTAGAGAGAGGCTGTTCAAATCAAGGAGACAGCCACCAGGCACAGGCAGGGAGGGGTCTGTCTGTCTCTTTGTGCCTGTGTGCGTGCATGTCTCTGTCTGTTTATCTCTTGGTTTGACTCTTTATCTGTCACTGACCGGTTGCTAAGCTCACCAGCCAAAAATAATACTGCGCTATAATAAGAGCATCAATAAGCCACAGAGCTAGGGGGAAGAATGTCCCCTTCAAGTATGTACTTCATGTCTGTTTGCAGAGTAGGGCCAAGTCTGCTTCTCTAGGTTGCAGAGGGCCTTTGATCTCTAAGTAGTACCCTATGGTGTTGCATCACATTAGGCTTGCCCTCATTGGTGTGACATATCATGCTGCAGTGACAGTATACTTACATTCCTGTTTGAAGGTGAAGTACTCTGTGAGGTGCCGGCACTCGTGGTTCCCTCGCAGGAGGAAGAGTGTGGTCGGGTGATTGATCTTGAGTGACCAGAGGTACAGCACACACTGTGAGAGGAGAGAGCGAGTGAGGGACACAAGGCAACCAGGGCATGAAAGTCAAGCACACAACCCCAACGTAGATCCTGAATGCCCAACATGAATGATAAAATCACAAATCTCTATACAAAATAAAGATTTACATTCTGTTGAGGCTGAGAAGATGAAAAAACACAAAATGATAGAAGAACCACAGGACCAGGCCCCTCAGATTGTAAGGACGAGGAGAATTGTCAACTGCAACAGGTAGTTTAAAACGGATACGCTCCAGCCAAAAGGTTTGCCTACACCTCTTCAACCAACCAGATGGCCTGTGTCTACAGTACAGAGCAAAAATAAAAACAATAAAACAGCGCATTAAAACTGGGGTCGTATCCACAAAGTGCCTCAAGAGTAGAAATCGGTTGTAAGTGCTGAGAATAAAGACTTTACACCTATCCTTATGGGTAAAAATAAAAGCAATACATTAAGCCTCTTTAGGCATAAGATTCCCATCTAGGCGACAGATACTGTATTTAGGACACCTGAGCAGTGTGCCACACGCAAATGCTTTGGAATTGTTAAAGGGCCAATTTTTTATCTCAATATAGGATAATTAGTGCCTTAGTGTTATTTTTTTAATTATTAAAATGGTTAAAAATAGCTTCTTAGCAAAGAGCAATTTCTTAAGCAAGAATTTTGCTACAAGCGGGAAGAGGACTCCTGCGGGTTCTCATTTGGTTTATATCAGTTGTGTACAGGCAACTGTCTCGTGAACGCTGAGCAGCAGCCAAAACGAACAGTTGCTAGGCTACTCACACGCAGAGCGCCTGTATCGCATTAGTGGAAACGAAGACTTCCCAGGGAATATCTTTCGGTTGTGACTATAAGAAGTGACTTTTCGTAGCAGGTTAGGAGAATTAACGTGGTAGGTTGGGATAATTAGGTTAAGGTTAGGAAAAGGTTAGGGTTAGCTAAAACTGTCTCCAACGCAGCTCGAAAGTATCTAGCTACAACCAGGCTGCGTATAAAAGTTTGCATGGGTCGGAAGTGATTTTTATCGGGATGGGACAGACAAGTATGTGAAAACATTTGACAGGACAAGATGGACAATAATTCATTTTCACTCCTGTGTCAACCTCAGAGTGGTCTGAGTGATAAGCCTAATGAGAGGGATATGTAACCAGGAAACACTGATATTGGCAGAGGTTTAAAACTCTTTGTTATTGGTATATTAACTTGTACCGCCTGGTGATGTCGCCAGATAGGCCAAAACTCCATCCCACCAAAACAGACTGAAATTTCAGTTATTTTCAAACAGCTTTTACACTAAAACGGCATTATCATAATTTGTACAGTTTCACTGAATTATTCCAACCTCAGTGTGGAAATGTACACAGAGTACACCAAACATTAGGAACACCTTCCTAATATTGAGTCGCGCACCTTTTGTCCTCAGAAGAGCCCTTAATTCATCAAGGCATGGACTCTACAAGGTGTCGAAAGCCTTCCACAGGGATGCGGGCCCATGTTGACTCCAATGCTTCCCACAGTTGTGTCAAGTTGGCTGGATGTCCTTTGGGTGGTGAACCATTCTTGATACACACATGAAAAACAGTTGTGTGAGAAAACATGCAGCCTTGCAGATCTTGACACAAACAGGTGCACCTGGCACCTACTACCATACCCCGTTCAAAGGCACTTCAATATTTTGTCTTGCCCATTCACCCTCTCAATGGCACACAATCCATGTCTCAATTCTTACAAGGCTTAAAAATCCTTAATGAACCTGTCTCCTCCCCTTCATCTACACTGATTGAAGTCTATTTTAACAAGAGACATCAATAAGGGATCATAGCTTTAACCTGGACTCACCTGGTCAGTCTCATTCTTAATGTCATGTATACTCAATGTATATAAAACTAAAAGGTAAATCACATTTTTGACTGCACTGGGCCTTTAAAATAATGTGTTGATATCAATATTAGATCAAGCCATAAATAATCTAGGATCTACATGCAACAGTATCTCTTGCACTTTAACAACGATTTCACGAGGCCTATTTCACATGATATGCAATGTTGTATGCAACATTATCAGCTAGTGACTTGATGTTAATGTGTTGATATAACAGTCAAAGTCAAAATTCTGCTTTTAACAACCATCAGAATAGGTTAAACAAAAAGTTATTCCAACATACTGTATTCGTCAATTATTAAGAGTAGGCAAAGTGATTATGCCAGGTGAAAATTATATCAAATGTTTAAAGGGCCAGTGCTGTCGAAAACATGATTTTCATGTGTTTTAAATATATTTCCACACTAAGAGGTTAGACTAGTACTGTGAAATTATGATAATGCCCTTTTAGTGTAAGAGCTGTTTATTTGAAAAGACTGCCTGAAACAGCAGCCTGTTTTGGTGGGATGGAGTTTTGGCCTGCTAGTGACGTCACCAGGCGGTAAAATGAGTTAATAGACCGATATGAAAGAGTTCCAAGTCGCTCTGACAATAACAGCTAGTTTCCCGCTCCCCACCCTGACCACTACCTGACAGTCCTAACAACATTATTGCTTGAGAAATTGTTCTTCGCTAAGAAGCTATTTTTGTTTATTTTACCATTTCAATTGAAAACAAATCCCAGTAAGGTACTTCATTGTTATCCAAAAATGATTTGATATTGAGATAAAAACTGCATTGCACCTTTAACCATTGCAAAATTTGATGTGGTCACATTTACTGTGGTTGTCTGAAGCGTGCTATAGACTTCCCAGCTGGCGATGCCTCATCACAATTCGTTATTCCCCATAATTTGAAACAATGCCAATGAGCACCATCACAATCTTTCCTTTGCCTCAAACTACAGTGACTACCACCTGAGATACACTTTCATGAGTTGATTTTAGTCCTGGCTCAGAGTTGGCCTAGGCAGTGTCTTAACATCGTCCTAAAATCTACTCGGTAAATTATTTTTTTTTTTGTCAAAACAGGTTAACAGGATTCAAAGGACCTTTTTTTCGCTGATTTGTGGCTACGGGCCCAGGTCTCCTCTGAAAAGCAACAACAGACTAGTCATTCTCTCCCCGTTTAGGGCTTTCAATGAGAGAGGATAAAAAAACACCAGATTCAATCAAATTTAATTCATCCTCAGACACTCTTTGATGCAGTACCCAAATAGAGTTCGGGCCGCATTTAATGTGTGACGACAATATGAAAAGCGGGCTACATTTACAATCCAAATGAGATTGCTTCCCCTTCCACTTTCCAGCCTCAGACGACAGACAAACAAGGTAGCAGCACTCATTAGTCTCCACTTGGCTTGCCACTCTCAGTCTCCCTCCATCTCCAGCCCCCTCACTCTTCATCCTCTACTTTAAAATACAGCCAGGCAGGAACACAACCAGAGCCCTACATTAAGTCCCTAGAACAGGATGCCAAGGCAACCAAGGCCAGCAGGTGTCCATTCAAATAATACACAATAGAGAAGTGGGCATTGCGCTACCCATAATTCCGGAGTTTCTAGGAAGGATGGGGTGTTCCGAAGCGGCGAAGCGCAGGTAGGGACTTGGGATTGTTTGTGTCATCATCATGCCAACTCCTTGTCATTCTTTTGCATGTCAAACATCAGTTAACTATGACTAGGGGACTGGTTGACCATGAGGAGAGGTTTAAGCCAGGGAGGGAGCCAGGGTGAGGAGAGGGGCAGTTTAGAGTCAATGAAAGGACCTCTAGTCTGAGTGAGGGGCTTTGAGTGGAGTGCCTCAGGCTGAAGGGCGATTTAATGAGTCCCCCCCCCCCTCTCTCTCCCTCCCTTCCTGCCTGCGTGCGTTGAGCGGGGGAGGCAGACAAAGGCAGCAGAACAGCACGTTGTGTGTCAGACACAAGTGGCTGCTACCTCCCTCACCTCGAAACACACACACTTCACTTCAGACAGCAGTGTGCTGCCTGGTGGTGGCTGGAGGCTGGGAGGGGTCTATAGGTTAGAGCACTTTCCTGCATCAAAGAGGGAGAAAGGAATGAGGAGGCGGTGATGCAAAGGAGGGCCAACAGGAGAATCAAAATGGATGGCTCACACATACTCAATTTAGACCGAGCAAATGTCTGGCCTGAAATGGTAAAGCTACCTACCTTCTACAAAATGATAAGGTCAATCTTTCCATTATTGGCCTTCATATGGAACTAGAACACAGGTTTCTGAGCCCATTTCCACTAAATCAAAATCAATCTGGGTGTACAGATAAAAGTACCTGCCAAAATAAAGAACATACCACCAAGTGCCTTAACAGGGCGTTGGGGCACCACGAGCTAGAACAGCTTCAATGCACCTTGGCATAGATTCTACAAGTGTCTTGAACTCCGTGAGACACCATTCTTCCATGAGAAATTCCATCATTTGGTGTTTGGTTGATGGAAAATGATGTCTCAGGCGCCGCTCCAGAATCGCCTGTGCGTTTAATTGGGTTGAGATCTGGTGACAGACGGTCATGGCATACGGTTTCCATCGTTTTCACACTCATCAAACCATTCAGTGACCATTCATGCCCTGTGGATGGGGGCATTGTCATCCTATGGGGGCATAGCCTGGTAGCCAAAATAATGACTAAGCATGATGGGATGTTAACTGCTTAATTAACTTAGGAACCACACCTGTATGGAAGGACCTGCTTCCAATATACTTTGTAGCCTTTATTTACTCAAGTATCCATTATTCTGGCAATTACGTGTAGGGCTCACCATGTGTCTCCCTATTCCATATGTAGTGCACTACTTTTGACCAGAGCCCTATGAGCCCTGGTCAAAAGTAGTGCACTACATAGGGGAAAAGGGTGCCATTTGGGACGCATCCACCCATAAATCCAGTGAGTTATGATGTGGTCCACCTCTGGCCCATGTCCAATGGTAGATCTCATTACTGGCCTAGTCAACACACTGGTTTAATTTACGCAGCACATCAAAGAGACCTTCTCTTTCTTTGCCAGTCCTTCTAAGAGGGCAAGGCACTGGCAGTACCCTCCTCCTTACCACTAGACTACAGCACAGTCGGTCATCATATTAGCAGATATTTGATGTGTAACAGAAAGCACATGGAGTCATTTCATTCTTGTCATTTTAACCAGGATAGTCAACTAAGTAACACTTGCCACTGTTAGGGCCCTAGAAAATCTGTGTTGCAGAGAATGTGGACAGAATAAAGACATTAAAACTGAATTTTAATTAACACATTTTCCCAAGTTTATCATAAGACGAACAAAATACATCATATTTTACTTCAAATTTGTGAAGAGGCAAAAGCACAGGAATGCCCTAGTTTGTCTGTCTACTTCTTTGTGTAGCCTATAGCGATGATGCTAATTTAATGACAATCGTCTTCTGGTAAAAGGTTCCCAAAAACATGCTCAATTAAATGATAACTACAAAGTAGCCTATGCCTACCTGGCAGAATGATATCATGATTATTTGCATCAATCCAGTGGCCATTTGTTTTGCAAACTCTGCAATCACAAGCGCTACAGAAACACTGCTAACCAAACAGTCTCTGGCTGGTGCTCAGTTGCATTAAAGGTTAACAACACCTAAAATAAAAAAATGTCTGATTTTTCACAGACCTCAAAAGTAGTCTCCTGGTGTGGTTTAAGCATGGTTGTGGACTTGAACATCCACTTGTTGTTTTTCTATTAAAGTGTGATTTTAGAAATTTGGAAAAAACAGAACGAAGTCGGCAAAATAAAATAGATTTTAATAGGGCCTCACACTGTTTTCCTGGGAGTAAAGTGAAAATCAAGTGAATGCCAAACAACGCAGGCTTGACTACACAATAAGCGCTTCAAAAACTTTTTGGTGAGTGAAATGAGCCTTGATTTTTACAGGCACATAACTCCATTGTGCTTCCAGAGGAGTCAGTGATGGACATTAGCCTACCTATTTCCTGTGAGTCCTGTCTGGTTATGAGGGGAAGAGAACATTTAATCTAGAATAGCTGATCAATGGCCCAGGAGTCACCAGTCATTCCCTATGCTCTTTCACCGACACCTTTTCATCTGTGACATTTCACCTACCGCCTCCCATCAAAAGCCCCCCAGAACCACAGACAAAGCAGGTCGATGCTTAGCCCAGTTAGCCATCCAGGCCCTATGGCCCCGTCGACTCTTCCATTCAACCCTCCTCAGCCCTATAGCCCCGTCGACTCTTCCATTCAACCCCCCTCAGCCCTATAGCCCCGTCGACTCTTCCATTCAACCCCCCTCAGCCCTATAGCCCCGTCGACTCTTCCATTCAACCCCCCTCAGCCCTATAACCCCGTCGACTCTTCCATTCAACCCCCCTCAGCCCTATAGCCCCGTCGACTCTTCCATTCAACCCCCCTCAGCCCTATAGCCCCGTCGACTCTTCCATTCAACCCCCCTCAGCCCTATAGCCCCGTCGACTCTTCCATTCAACACCCACAGGTCATAACTCAGCCAGCCCAGTTCTGCACCCTGAGGACTAGTCAAACTCTGCAGAATTTTGTATTCGATACCAGGTTTAGTGTCACGATACTCGATACCATTACAATACTCAAAACCAAAAAAAGCTGGATTATTAGACAAAGTTACAGAATGGTGCTTGAGCCAGACAGATCTTTTGAGTTGAATATCATTACATTTGAAATGTATAATCAATATGACTGTTATTTACCAATCTAACTACATAATGGTAATCACTTATTTGAATAGTACATCTCTAATGATAAACTCAGTAAATCAAGGTGTAGGCCAGCCTAGGCCTATTCACAATACAGGTGTGAGTACATGTAGTGAGTTATTGAGCTCGTTTTGGCTGATTTTATGGGCTATAGATGAAACACAATCTGTTTCCTTTCCATTTGGAACTTATTTATTGTACTGATCGACAATATTTGCATAGAAGAAGCAATCTCTTATTTTATGAGTGTCTCATTCACACATGCATTCACACATGCAGTCAGTTCGAGGCTCGCACAAAGATCATCTTGAAAGGTAAATACGCGAGGCGGGGGAGACTAAGTGAATGAATAAAGTTTGATGACAATCATCTTTAAAATCCAGCAATATTTTGCTGATACTAGGGTAGTGATTTGATGTTAGCTTCAGCTGTATGCAAGCAAGGAAAGTTAGCCTACAAAGCTGGATGCTACCTGTATCTTCTTGCATTAAGTGTTCTAGCCTGTAATGGATATGCTTGTGTGAATAGTAATTCCATAATAAAAAATAAAACACATCGTTACATTATGCTGCTTGAATAAGTGTTGAATCTGAATCAGCCCAGACTCCCAGGGAGTGTAGCGGTTCATCAGGACAGGCTAGAGATAGCAACGACTAAGAGGAGCAGGCATGGTGCACTCGCTAGGATTGAATACTTTCCCGGTATTTTACAAATGTTCCATCCTGACAATAAATCACTTTCCTCCCGGGTAACCCTCTATTCTTGCTAAAAACCCGAAGTGTCATTCTAAAGCATATAAATAGGCCTGTCTGGATTTGATTAGAGCATTGATAGAAAATGCATGCCTGATGTTAACTGAGCCTGATGAGCCATACAATAAATACATTTCATGAGCCCTATAATAAAATACATTTAATATCTTTATTTTTTAAAACTATTTTCTGCATAGTAGAATAAAGGTGAAGACATCAAAACCATGAAATAACACATATGGAATTATGTAGTAACCAAAAAAGTGTTAAACAATTCAAAATATATATTATATTTGGGATTCTTCAAATAGCCACCCTTTGCCTTGATGACAGCTTGGCATTCTCTCAACCAGCTTCAAAAGGTAGTAACCTGTAATGCATTTCAATTCGAAAGGTGTGCTTTCTTCAAATTTTATTTGTGTAATTTCTTTCATTCTTAATGCATTTGAGCCAATCCGTTGTGTTGTGACAAGGTGGGGGGGGGGGTATATAGAAGGTAGAACTATTTGGTAAAATACCAAGTCCATATTATGGCAAGAACAGCTCAAATAAGCAAAGAGAAACAACAGTCAATCATTACTTTAAGATAAGAAGGTCAGTCAATACGGAACACTTGAAGAACTTTGAACGTTTCTTCAAGTGCAGTCGCAATAACATTTACATTACATTTGTCATTTAGCAGACGCTCTTATCCAGAGCGACTTACAAATTGGTGCATTCACCTTATGACATCCAGTGGAACAGTCACTTTACAATAGTGCATCTAAATCTTAAAGGGGGGAGGGGTGAGAGGGATTACTTTATCCTATCCTAGGTATTCCTTAAAGAGGTGGGGTTTCAGGTGTCTCCGGAAGGTGGTGATTGACTCCGCTGTCCTGGCGTCGTGAGGGAGTTTGTTCCACCATTGGGGGGCCAGAGCAGCGAACAGTTTTGACTGGGCTGAGCGGGAGCTGTACTTCCTCAGTGGTAGGGAGGCGAGCAGGCCAGAGGTGGATGAACGCAGTGCCCTTGTTTGGGTGTAGGGCCTGATCAGAGCCTGGAGGTACTGAGGTGCCGTTCCCCTCACAGCTCCGTAGGCAAGCACCATGGTCTTGTAGCGGATGCGAGCTTCAACTGGAAGCCAGTGGAGAGAGCGGAGGAGCGGGGTGACGTGAGAGAACTTGGGAAGGTTGAACACCAGACAGGCTGCGGCGTTCTGGATGAGTTGTAGGGGTTTAATGGCACAGGCAGGGAGCCCAGCCAACAGCGAGTTGCAGTAATCCAGACGGGAGATGACAAGTGCCTGGATTAGGACCTGCGCCGCTTCCTGTGTGAGGCAGGGTCGTACTCTGCGGATGTTGTAGAGCATGAACCTACAGGAACGGGCCACCGCCTTGATGTTAGTTGAGAACGACAGGGTGTTGTCCAGGATCACGCCAAGGTTCTTAGCGCTCTGGGAGGAGGACACAATGGAGTTGTCAACCGTGATGGCGAGATCATGGAACGGGCAGTCCTTCCCCGGGAGGAAGAGCAGCTCCGTCTTGCAGAGGTTCAGCTTGAGGTGGTGATCCGTCATCCACACTGATATGTCTGCCAGACATGCAGAGATGCGATTCGCCACCTGGTCATCAGAAGGGGGAAAGGAGAAGATTAATTGTGTGTCGTCTGCATAGCAATGATAGGAGAGACCATGTGAGGTTATGACAGAGCCAAGTGACTTGGTGTATAGCGAGAATAGGAGAGGGCCTAGAACAGAGCCCTGGGGACACCAGTGGTGAGAGCGCGTGGTGAGGAGACAGATTCTCGCCACGCCACCTGGTAGGAGCGACCTGTCAGGTAGGACGCAATCCAAGCGTGGGCCGCGCCGGAGATGCCCAACTCGGAGAGGGTGGAGAGGAGGATCTGATGGTTCACAGTATCGAAGGCAGCCGATAGATCTAGAAGGATGAGAGCAGAGGAGAGAGAGTTAGCTTTAGCAGTGCTGAGCGCCTCCGTGATACAGAGGAGAGCAGTCTCAGTTGAATGACTAGTCTTGAAACCTGACTGATTTGAATCAAGAAGGTCATTCAGAGAGAGATAGCGGGAGAGCTGGCCAAGGACGGCACGTTCAAGAGTTTTCCATCAAGTACTATGATGAAACTGGCTGTGTAAGGGCTATTTTACCAAGATGGAGAATGATGGAGTGCTGCATCGGATGACCTGGCCTCCACAATCCCCCAGCCTCAACCAAGTGGAGATGATTCGGGATGAGTCAGACCGCAAAGTGAAGGAAAAGCAGTGCTCAGCACTGGTGGGAACTCCTTCAAGACTGTTGGAAAAGCATTCCAGATGAAGCTGGTTGAGAGAATGCCAAGCATGTGCAAAGCTGTCATCAAGGCAAAGGGTGGCTATTTGAAGAATCTCAAATATAAAATATATTTGTTTGTTTAACACTTTTTCAGTTACTACATGATTCCATGAATGTTATTTCATAGTTAATGTCTTCACTATTATTCGACAATGTAGAAAATTATAAAAGGAAAAACCCTTGAATAAGTAGTTATTTAAAACTTTTGACCAGTAGTGTATGATATAGGCTATTTCACATTACACACAACAGAAAAACATAAAAGTCCATAGATGTAGCTAGATATACAGTCGTGGCCAAAAGTTTTGGGAATGACACAAATATTAATTTTCAAAGTCTGCTGCCTCAGTTTGTATGATGGCAATTTGCAGATACTCCAGAATGTTATGAAAAGTGATCAGATGAATTGCAATTAATTACAAAGTCCCTCTGCCATGCAAATGAACTGAATCCCCCAAAAACATTTCCACTGCATTTCAGCCCTGCCACAAAAAGGACCAGCTGACATCATGTCAGTGATTCTCTCATTAACACAGGTGTGAGTGTTAATGAGGACAAGGCTGGAGATCACTCTGTCGTGCTGATTGAGTTCAAATAACAGACTGGAAGCTTCAAAAGGAGGGTGGTGCTGGGAATCATTGTTCTTCCTCTGTCAACTACGGTTACCTGCAAGAAAACACATGCCATCATCATTGCTTTGCACAAAAAGGGCTTCACAGGCAAGGATATTGCTGCCAGTAAGATTGCACCGAAATTGACCATTTATCGGATCATCAAGAACTTCAAGGAGAGCGGTTCAATTGTTGTGAAGAAGGCTTCAGGGCACCCAAGAAAGTCCAGCAAGCACAAGGACCGTCTCCAAAAGTTGATTCAGCTGCGGGATCGGGGCACCACCAGTACAGAGATTGCTCAGGAATGGCATCTGGCAGGTTTGACTGCATCTGCACGCAAAGTGAGGTGAAGAATTTTGGAAGATGGCCTGGTGTCAAGAAGGGGAGCAAAGAAGCCACTTCTCTCCAGGAAAAAGACTGATATTCTGCAAAAGGCACAGGGATTGGACTGCTGAGGACTGGGGTAAAGACATTTTCTCTGATGAATCCCCTTTCCGATTGTTTGGGGCATCCAGAAAAAAGCTTGTCCGGAGAAGACAAGGTGAGCACTAGCATCAGTCCTGTGTCATGACAACAGTAAAGCATCCTGATACCATTCATGTGTGGGGTTGCTTCTCAGCCAAGGGAGTGGGCACACTCACAATTTTGTCTAAGAATACAGCCATGAATAAAGAATGGTACCAACACATCCTCCGAGAGCAACTTCTCCCAACCATCCAGGAACAGTTTGGTGATGAACACTGCCTTCTCCAGCATGATGGAGCACCTTGTCATAATGCAAAAGTGATAACTAAGTGGCTTGTGGAACAAAACATCGATATTTTGGGTCCATGGCCTGAAAACTCCCCAGACCTTAATCACATTGAGAACTTGTTGTCAATCCTCAAGAGGCGGGTGAACAAACAAAACTCCACAAATTCTGACAAACTCCAAGCATGGATTATGCAAGAATGGGCTGCCATCAACCATGTGGCCCAGAAGTGAATTGACAGCATTCCAGGGCGGATTGCAGAGGTCTTGAAAAAGAAGGGTCAACACTGCAAATATTGACTCTTTGCATCAACTTCATGTAAATTGTCAATAAAAGCCTTTGACACTCATGAAATGCTTGTAATTATACTTCAGTATTCCATAGTAACATCTGACAAAAAATATCTAAAGACACTGAAGCATCAAACTTTGTGGAAATGTATATTTGTGTCATTCTCAAAACTTTTGGCCACGACTGTATACTCTCTTGGGTAAATGGATTATACTAGTCGGCTAATATTTTGAGCTTGAACTGTATTATACTGCATTACATGGACTGGAATTACGCACATTGTTCAAACCATTCTAAAACAAGGAGAGAACATGGGATTCTGGTGCAGCACATGGGTTGGGCAGTCATTGTAAATAAGAATTTGTTCTTAATTGACTTGCCTAGTTAAATAAAATGTTAAATCAAATAAAAAAGGTTTTAATAATATTTCCCCTAATGTTCTTAGCCTAGTAGGCTCTTTTGCTCTAGATTGTTGCTTAACCTCTTCCTCTCTTTCAACAGTTAAATGAAATAAGTTTTGTTGTCCTGATCTTCATCATTCTAATGACATCCTTAATTATTATAGGACTAGAATCAGATGCAGAAGTCTTTCCCTTCTCACGAAGATTGAATGGTTATGGGTCTGAAATTATAACTGCTTTTGCCTTTCTCCATCACGTGTTCACTCTTTCAAACTACCAGTGATTTCAAGTGGCTGCTTTATTTAACATTCAGCAAACAAGCTTGTGTACCTCTGAGTCTATTGGTATGAGAAATGCTAAAATATTATGTCCAACGAGGTCTAGCTTTTCCTGCATGGGACTTGATGTTAATGACAAGATGGCACCAATAGAGATGGCAGCTTCGCTTCTAGTCCTTAGGAAACTGTGCAGTATTTTTTTTAAATGTATTATTCCTTACATTGTTAGCCCAGAAAACATTAAGTGTCAGAGAGACATCAACTTAACAGCACTACGATCAAGAACAAGACTTTCCCAAAGCATATCCTTTGTCTGCACCGCCCAGGGCATTTGAACTGATTCCAGAGGCTGACCCAAAACAACACCGCCGGAGGAGGGGGTGCCGGAGCGGTCTTCTAGTGAGGCTTCCGAGTATATTACTAATTGCTCATTTCCAGTCCCTAGTTAACAAAGTAGATGAAATCAGGGCAAGAGTTGCTTTCCAAAGAGATATCCGGGATTGTAACATACTCCGTTTCATGGAAACATGGCTAGCTAAGGACATGCTATCGGAGTCCACACAGCCAAAAGGATTTTCAGTGCATCGCACCGACAGGAATAAACATCTCTCCGGTAAAAAGGGCAGGATGTATGTTTCATGGTGTAATTATAACAACATACAGGAACATACAGGAAGTCCTTTTGTTCAATCATATGCAGACTTTATTATCTGCCAAGAGAACTCTCCTCGGTTATCACAGCCGCGTACATCCACCCACAAGCGGAAACCAAGACGGCCATCAAGGAACTTCACTGGACTTTATGCAAACTGGAAACCATATATCCCGAGGCTGCATTTATTGTAGCTGGGGATTTTAACAAAGCTAATTTGAGAACAAGGCTACCTAAATTCTATCGGCATATCGATTGTTCTCCACGAGCCAATAACATGCTCGACCATTGCTACTCTAACTTCTGTGATGCATACAATGCCCTCCCCTGCCCTCCTTTTGGCAAATCTGACCATGACTCCATTCTGTTGCTCCCCTCCTAAAGGCAGAAACTAAAACAGGAAGCGTCCGTGCTTAGGTCTATCTAACACTGGTCTGACCAATCGGATTCCACGCTTCAAGATTGCTTAGATCACGTGGACTGGTATATGTTCCGGGTAGCCTCAGATAATAACATTGACGTATACGCTGAAAATCGTTGAGCGAGTTTATAAGGTAGTGTATAGGAGATGCTGTACCTACTGACTATTAAAACCTTCCCTAACCAGAAACTGTGGATTGATGGCAGCAATCGCGCAAAACTGAAAGCACATACTACAGCATTTAATCATGGCAAGGCGACTGGAAATATGGCCGAATACAAACAGTGTAGTTATTCCATCTGTAAGGCAATCAAACAAGCAGAGTATCAGTATAAAGACAAAGTGCAGTCGCAATTCAACGACTCAAACATGAGACGTATGTAGCAGGGCCTACAGACAAATCAGATTCACATCAATGTCTTGCTTCTAGACAAATTAAACAACTTCTTTGCGCGCTTTGAGGACAATACAATGCCATTGACGCGGCCTGCTTCCAAAGACTGTGGGCGCTCCTTCTTCGTGGCCAATGTGAGGAAAACATTTAAACGTCTTAACCCAGCCCAGATGGCATCCCTAGCCGCATCCTCAGAGAATGCGCAGACCAGCTGGCTAGTGTGTTCACGGACATATTCAATCAATCTCTATCCCAGTCTGCTGTCCCCACATGCTTCAAGATGGGCACCATTGTTCCTGTTCCCAAAAAAATCAAAGGTAACTGAACTAAATGGCTATCGTCCCATAGCACTAACCTCTGTCATCATGAAGTGCTTTGAGAGACTAGTCAAGGATCATATCACCTCCACCTTACCAGTCACCCTATACCCACTTTAATTTGCTTACTGCCCCAATAGGTCCACATACAATGCAATTGTCATCACACTGCACAATCCCATCTGGAAAAGAGGAATACCCATGTAAGAATGCTGACAGCTCAGCATTCAACACCATAGCACCCTCCAAGCTCATTATTAAGCTTGGGACCCTGGGTCTCGACCCTGCCCTTTGCAATTGGCTCCTGGACTTCCTGATAGGCCTCCCCAGGTGGTGAAGGTAGGAAACAACATCTCCACTCCACTGATCCCCAACACTGGGGCCCCGCAAGGGTGCGTTCTCAGCCCCCTCCTGTACTCCTTGTTCACCCACGACTGAGTGGCCATGCACGTATCCAACTCAATAATCAAGTTAGCAGACGACACACCTGTGGTAGGCTTGATTACCAACAATGACGAGACAGCCTACAGGGAGGAGGTGAGGGCCCTCAGAGTATGGTGTCAGGAAAATAACATCTCAATCAATGTCAGCAAAAGAAAAGAGACGATCGTGGACTTCAGGGTGCACACCCCCTATCCACATCGACCTGACAGCAGTGGAGAAAGTGGAAAGTTTTAAGTTTCTCGGTGTACACCGACAAACTAAAATGCTCCATGCACATAGACAGCGTGTGGTGAAGGCGGCACAACAGCGCCTCTTCAACCTTTTGTCTCATCACCAAAAACCCTGACAAACTTTTACAGATGCACAATTGACAGCATCCTGTCGGCTGCATCACAGCCTGGTACGGCAACAGCACCGCCGTCAACCGCAAGGCTCTCCAGAGGGTAGTGAGGTCTGCACATTGCATCACCGGGGGCAAACTACCTGCCCTCCATGACACCTACAGCACCCGATGTCACAGGAAAGCAAAAGAGATTGTCAAGGACAATAACCACCCGAGCCAATGCCTGTTCACCCCACTTCCATCCAGAAGGCGAGGTCAGTACAGGTGCAGCAAAGCTGGGAGAGATAGATTGAAAAACAGCTTTTATCCCAAGGCCATCAGATAGCACAAAGAGGTGGCTGCTTACCTACAGACTTGATATCATTGGGCACTTTAATGAATGGAACACTAGTCACTTTAAGAATGTTTACATATCTCGCATTACTCATCTCATATGTATATAATGTATACTGTATCCTTCACCATCTATTCTTTATAGTCAATTGCATCTTAGCCACTGTCACTGCTCATCCATAGATTTTATACCTATATATTCTCATCCCATTCCTTTACTAGATTGTGTGTATTAGTTTTGTTGTGTTATTTGTTAGATAGTGCTGCACTGTCAGATCTAGAAGCATAAGCATTTAGCTGCACTCGTAATAACATCTGCTAACCATGTGTATGTGACCAATAAAATTTGATTGGACTTCAAGAGCTAAGGAGAGTGTAAGGAGAGAGGCCTGTGGAGCACATGTGCATGCATATTGTGCAAGAGACTGAGGCTATAAGTTAGAAGCTTATCATGCATAACCCATCATTAATTAGCTAACAATAAGCCTAATACAAAATTGAATAGATTACCTGGAAGAGGTAGGCTGGGACATTTGTATATAGGGTTATACAGTATATCAACTAGAACAGAATTATCTATTTCTGCAACAGAACGTTCTCCACTGCGTTTCCAGACTCTGTCAGGTCTGTTACATGTGCTCAGTGTGAACCTGCTTTCATCTGTGAAGAGCACAGGGCGCCAGTGGCGAATTTGCCAATCTTGGTGTTCTCTGGCAAATGCCAAACGTCCTGCACGGTGTTGGGCTGCAAGCACAACCCCCAACTGTGGACGTCGGGCCCTCATGGAGTCTGTTTCTGACCGTTTGAGCCGTTTGAGCAGGCACATGCACATTTGTGGCCTGCTGGAGGTCATTTTGCAGGGCTCTGGCAGTACTCCTCCTTGCACAAAGGCGGAGGTAGCTGTCCTGCTGCTGGGTTGTTGCCCTCCTACGGCCTCCCCCACATCTCCTGATGTACTGGCTCCTGGTAGCGCCTTCATGCTCTGGACACTACGCTGACAGACACAGCAAACCTTCTTGCTACAGCTCGCATTAATGTGCCATCCTGGATGAGCTGCACTACCTGAGCCACTTGTGTGGGTTGTAGACTCAGTCTCATGCTACCACTAGAGTGAAAGCACCGCCAGCATTCAAAAGTGACCGAAACATCAGCCAGGAAGCATAAGAACTGAGAAGTGGTCTGTGGTCACCACCTGCAGAACCACTCCTTTATTGGGGGTGTCTTGCTAATTGCCTATAATTTCCACCTGTTGTCTATTCCATTTGCACAACAGCATGTGAAATTTATTGTCAATCAGTGTTGCTTCCTAAGTGGACAGTTTGATTTCACAGAAGTGTGATTGACTTAGAGTTACATTGTGTTGTTTAAGTGTTCCCTTTATTTTTTTGAGCAGTGTATTAAAGACTATGCTGCAACATATGTTGGACTACCTGCCACAAGAAAAAAATGTTACCATGATGAGATGATCGATCGACACATTATGAACTGCGCTCCAATCTGAGATGGGCTGTCTGTCCTCACCCTGAGCATTGAGGATTCATCATGCTGAGGCCGTAGAGAATCAAATCAAATTTATTTATATAGCCCTTCGTACATCAGCTGATATCTCAAAGTGCTGTACAGAAACCCAGCCTAAAACCCCAAACAGCAAGCAACGCAGGTGTAGAAGCACGGTGGCTAGGAAAAACTCCATAGAAAGGCCAAAACCTAGGAAGAAACCTAGAGAGGAACCAGGCTATGTGGGGTGGCCAGTCCTCTTCTGGCTGTACCAGGTGGAGATTATAACAGAACATGGCCAAGATGTTCAAATGTTCATAAATGACCAGCATGGTCAAATAATAATAATCACAGGCAGAACAGTTGAAACTGGAGCAGCAGCACAGCCAGATTTAGACAACCCATATCATTTAACAGTTCCATTTCACGCCATGCTGTTCATATTAATAATACATTATAATTTATTAGTTTCTTGCAGTTATTTATCCTGGGAAAAAAGGGAGTGGTTTTGGGCAGTAAATCTCAGTTACCGCGTTCCCACCATTCAACCCTAGTGCTTGGGCAGTAAATCTCAGTTACCGTGTTCCCACCATTCAACCCTAGTGCTTGCGTTGTAAAAAGGGAAGATTGGCTGTGATGGTAGACAGACTTGATCCTCTCACAATCAGTAGACGACATGAAACATTTGACATAAGTATCAAAGTAACAAAACGTCTAGCACCAAACTGTTTTTCATGTTCTAGTATCGAAACAGTTAAGACATTTCGGCATACAGTGCAAAACTACTCTGCTGTGACGATCCAGGTTTCCATTCTAGGGGTCAAGTCTACCCGTTTCTGCTCTTCTTAGTAGTGGCTGCAAAATCCATTATTTAAATCCTCTATCAACGTAATAATGGAAATGCTTTAATCCACTTTACATGACAACGGCTCCTGGACAGAAATGTTCGTTTAACACTAATTTCAAACTAACAGAAATGCTAAATCATGCAGTTACCATGATGACCATTCAGAGAGCACAGGAAATCAGCAGAAAGAAAACCCATTAAAAAAAAAAAAAAAAATCCAACAGCAGTCTCATTTTCGTTTTTTTCTAGTTTCAGCAGACCCAATTTCAGGAGGCCAAAAAAGCTATATGGGGATACAAAAATGGGTCTGATCTACATTAACCAAATCTGTCACGGCAAAACATGTCAAATCAGCACTCAATAGTAAGCTTGGGCTGTAAGCATGCATCCCAAATGTCACCCTATGCCCTATAGTGCTGGAATTAGTTTCCTAAAGCTTCATATTACCCATTACTTCAAAGTAACGTGCTACGTTACAAAATTACTTTCTGTGCAGATTAATGAGTTCTATTAATTGTCATATTACTTATAGTAAAATATAACTGAATGAAATTGAAATATATTTTTCAACTTGAGGAAAGCATGGAATCGCAGTTATTCTACAAAGTGATATTTTTAACGAAATTCCATCTGCTGGTTATTGTCAAGCAAATAACGGTCAGTCTCACGTTAATTCACCGTTAATTAACAAACACATTTTGCATCTCTTGGCTTCCACAAATAGCCTACAAGCCATTTTAAAAAGTAGAATAAATCCATGGAATATAGCCTACACCTTCACAATAAATCCATTATTTATTTTAGACAAGTCTAAAGAAACATGATATGAAAAAAAATGTCCTTATGTTAGGTCCTGATGTGGCTATGCCAAATGACTGTGTGCTACAACAGTTGCTTTAGCATACAATATTTGCTTATAATCTGTGGTATTATAGTATGAATACAATTAAACAAAACTTTAAATATATATTTTTCTCCAAACGATGAGGGAGTACGCACATGCGGCTATTCTGTGTTGAGCGGCTAACAAAGAAATATGTACTCCCATATGCTTAATTTAGAGTTATTCATGTAACTTTAGTTGTTCTAAAACAACAAAAAATATCCCGAAAAATATTGGGCTATATGTTTAGATTTTTAATACATTATAAGGCTGCATGATGATGAGACTAAAGACTATTTGAAAAAAGTTGCTTGAAAGGCATGAGCTTTGTATATACAGTGCCTTCGGAAAGTATTCAGACCCCTTGCCTTTTTCCACATTCGGTTATGTTACAGTCTTATTCTAAAATTGATTAAATTGTTTTCCCCCCTCATTAATCTACACACAACACCACATAATAACATAGCAAAAACAGGTTTATAGAAATGTTTGCTAATTAATTCAAAATAAGACAGATATGGCATTTCCTTAAGTATTCAGACCCTTTACTCAGTACTTTGTTGAAGCACCGTTGGCAGTGATTATAGCCTTGAGACATTTGGGGTATGACGCTACAAGCTTGGCACACCTGTATTTGGGGAGGTTCTTCCATTCTTCTCTGCAGATCCTCAAGCTCTGTCAGGTTGGATGGGGAGCGTCGCTGCTACTTTCAGGTCTCTCCAGGGATGCTTGATTGGGCTCTGGCTGGGCCACTCAAGGACATTCAGAGACTTGTCCCGAAGCCACTCCTGCGTTGTCTTGGCTGTGTGCTTAGGGTTGTTGTCCTGTTGGAAGGTGAACCTTCACCCCAGTCTGACGTCCTGAGCGTTCTGGAGCAGGTTTTCATCAAGGATCTCTGTACTTTGCTCCGTTCATCTTCGCTTCGATCCTGACTAACACCCAGTCCCTGCTGCTGAAAAACATCCTCACGGCATGATGCCGTCACCACCGCGCTTCTACGTAGGGATGGTGCCAGGGTTCTTCCAGACATGACGCTTGATATTCAAGCCAAAGAGTTCAATCTTGGTTTCATCAGACCAGAGAATCTTGTTTCTTATGGTCAGAGTCTTGACCATAAGCAGGCTTTCATGTGCCTTTTACTGAGGATTGGCTTCAGTCAGCCACTCTACCATAAAGACCTGATTGCTGGATGGCTGCAGAGATGGTTGTCCTTCTGGAAGGTTCTCCCATCTCCAGGCCGAAGGAATTGTCCGTAGAGCTCAGAGACAGGATTGTGTCGAGGCACAGATCTGGGGAATTGTACCAAAACATGTCTGCAGCATTGAAGGTCCCCAAGAACAGTGGCATCAAACATTCTTAAATGGAAGAAGTTTGGAACAACCAAGACTCTTCCTAGAGCTAGCCGCCTGGCCAAACTGAGCAATCGGGGGAGAAGGACCTTGACCAGGGAGGTGACCAAGAACTGACAGGGCTCACTGACAGGGCTCCAGAGCTCATCTGTGGAGATGGAAGAACTTCCCAAACGTACAACAATCTCGGCAGATCTCCACCAATCAAGGTAAGGTATGATACAAAAATTGTGGGAGTTTTTTTTATTAGACTTCAGTGCATGTTTTGACATCATTGATCACATGGAAAAATGTCGCTGGAAAAACGTATTGGCTTTACACCCCCAGCTATATTGTGGATCGCAAGTTACCCGTCTGAACAAAACACACAAGGTGTTCTTTAATGGAAGCCTCTCCAACACAATCCAGGCAGAGTCAGATATTCCCCAGGGCAGCTATCTAGTATGGGAATCCATAATAAATAAATACAAAAAGGCTGTCTTGCAATGATCAACAACCAACTTGAAGAATAGCTTGAAGAATATATATTTTTTCTAAAGTGCAAATATTGTACAATCCAGGTGTGCAAAGCTCTTAGAGACTTACCCAGAAACACTCACAGCTGTAAATCACTGCCAAAGGTGATTCTAAGATATACTGATTGACTCAGGGGGTTGAATACTTGTCAAATCAAGATATATTACATGCGGACCACACAGCTCGCATAGCAAAATAAATGTTACTCAATCATTGCACCCACACTGCTCGCACACGTGAAGAAGCGTCTGCGTAGCCAGGCACTAAAATAGAACCTGGTTATATTTGTGACGCAAGAACCGCTGCAAGTCCTGCCTCTCCCATATCCTCTTTGGTTTATAGAAGCATATACCCACGTGGGTGATTGAAAGATGAATTGAGGTCCACACTCCAATCCAGTTAGTAGTGCACCTTACAGTTGGTTGTCAACTGTCATATAAAGTCCAAAGAAGAAACAGCCTGAAGGAGGAGAGATTTAATTTCTAATACTCTGTTTACTCTTATCTGTGGATTAATTGTCCAAGTAGAGGACCTTGTGCATTTCAGGTAAAATAACAACCCAATGTTTATATCCCAGGACAAATTATCTTACAGCAGCATGCTAGCTAGCTAAATTGCCATAAATGTTTTTCAACCTGTCCCCAAATTAATATAGCTGGATCAGAGTTGTTTTTTTTATTTCAACCTGCGTGTCCTGATCGCGTCTGGTGTGGGTGGACAAAATCAACATGCGCTCGATGGTGGACGCACGCACGTGAGCGGTCTGGTCAGCATGATAGTATTATATATTTTACAAACGTTATAATTTTTCTTCCAGTTTCAAATTATTATTAGGTGTAATCGTTTACAAAAAATGTCAATGGGTGTGAATACTTTCTTAATAAGGCACTGTAGGCCATTTTTGTGGTCTACACACCCAGTTTACCCAGAATAATCTAGCTAACTAACTAGAGGACACTGACCCCAATTCACATGCTCTGCCTTGAGAAGAGCAACAAAAGTATGACCACGAACCAAAATGGCAGCTATTAAGGTTTTGACTATGTGATGTAACAAAAGACTTAGCAAACTTGACCCTGAGCAACATTCAGACATGACATAATTCCACGTGAGAGCACAGCAGAGTGGACGTCCCTCAATGGGCTTGAGAGGTAAATACAGAGCGAGAGATGTCTAAATTAAACATGGCACACTAGTCCAGCAGGGCCAGACACACATCACCATGTTATACAGTTGAAGTCGGAAGTTTACATACACTTAGGTTGGAGACATTAAAACTTGTTTTTCCACCACTCCACAAATTTCTTGTTATCAAACTATAGTTTTGGCAAGTCGGTTAGGACATCCACTTTGTGCATGACAAGTCATATTTCCAAAAATTGCTTACAGACAGATTATTTCACTTAGAATTCCCTGTATCACAATTCCAGTGGGTCAGAAGTTTACATACACTAAGTTGTGACTGTGCCTTTCAACAGCTTGGAAAATTCCAGAAAATTATGTCATGGAACTAGAAGCTTCTGATAGGCTAATTAGGCTAATTGGCATAATTTGAGTCAATTGGAGGTGTACCTGTGGATGTATTTCAAGGCCTACCTTCCAACTCAGTGCCTCTTTGCTTGACATTGTGGGAAAATCTAAAGAAATCAGCCAATACCTCAGAAAAAAAATGTGTAGAACTCCACAAGTCTGGTGTATCCTTGGGAGCAATTTCCAAATACCTGAAGGTACCACATTCATCTGTACAAACAATATTACGCAAGTATAAAACACCATGGGACCACGCAGCTGTCATACCGCTCAGGAAGGAGACGCGTTCTGTCTCCTGTTCTGTGAAGGGAGTAGTACCCAGCATTGTACCAGATCTTCAGTTTCTTGGCAATTTCTCACATGGAGTAGCCATCATTTCTCAGAACAAGAATTGCCTGACGAGTTTCAGAAGAAAGTGCTTTGTTTCTGGCCATTTTGGGCCTGTAATCAAACCCACAAATGATGATGCTCCAGATACTCACCTAGTCTAAATTGGCCAGTTTTATTGCTTCTAGTCTAAAGAAGGCCAGTTTTATTGATTCTTTAATCACAACCAGAGTTTTCAGCTGTGCTAACATAATTGCAAAAGGGTTTTCTAATGATCAATTTGGCTTTTAAAATGATAAACTTGGATTAGCTAACACAACGTGCCATTGGAACACAGGAGTGATGGTTGCTGATAATGGGCCTCTGTACGCCTACGTAGATATTCCATTAAAAGCAGTTTCCAGCCACAATAGTCATTTACAACATCAAAAATATCTACTGTATTTCTGATCAATTTGATGTTATTTTAAATGAACCAAAAACAAGGAATTTTCTAAGTGATCCCAAATTTTTGAACGCCTTCAAACACAACACAGGGAATTTCCTCCTGCAGCGGGATCTAAATAAGGCCAATCGTATTTATCCTCTCCTTTTGAGTGCTCTGGATAGACTCACCAAGCAGTCGCCAAACCTGATCCCCAACTTTTTATTCACTCCTCCCCCTTCACCTCAATTCCGATTCTCCTTTTTCATTGGCAGACTCAAGGAGACGGGGAAATTGGGTCAGTAGGGTAAAATCACCTCAATACTGAAGTAGCCTCGGTCTACGTAGTCTCCAAGGAAAAGATAACGTGTGTTGCTGGGCGAGCCTCCCACTTCAAACAGCTTCATTAGGTCAAAGAACTGGCCGTGGACATCTCCACACACTAAGGACAAACAAACAACACTGTTAGGGAAGGAAACAAATAGGTCATTATCCTCTAGTACAGGAGAGACATGGTCTGATATGACAATACTTTGATATGCACAAGAGTGAGTGTAATTTCAGAGTTACCCAATTCTGTCTATGACAAAGTAATCTATTCATATACAGCGAAGACATGTAGGCCTATTTGCATGCGATTGAGGCTGTGTGTGAGCACTAGCATGGTGCAGAACAGATATGCTAAGCTGGACCAGGACAGTAAGGACAGCTGTGTGAAACTGGGAGTTCAGTTCAAAGGCATTTGATGACAGCCATAACTCAGGCCAGCAAAACGGGTCCACTCCAATACACCTTCTGTTAACAGATACAGTTAACAGTTGTGTGGTACCATGGCATAGTGCCCAGGCATGTGCTGTGTTTACTCTTGGCCTGGTTGGGCACTATTCCATGGCACTGTGTGAATGTCTGTCTGCTGGGTGCCAGAGAAAGAGTTGGGCATGTACTATCCTCACTCACTCAGCATGTGTGTAGGCCAGAGGGAGCAGGCTAGCCAGCAGCATACCACCCTGCATCCCAATGCTGGCTTGCTTCTGAAGCTAAGCAGTGTTTGTCCTGGATGGGAGACCAGATGCTGCTAGAAATGGTGTTGGAGGGCCAGTAGGAGGCACCCTTTCCACTGGTACATTTTTTGTTATCCCAATGCCCCCGAGCAGTGATTGGAGACAATGCCCTGTGTAGGGTGGCGTTTTTCGGATGGGACGTTAAACGGGTGTCCTGACTCTCTGTGGTCACTAAATATCCCATGGCACTTATCGTAAGAGTAGGAGTGTTTACCCCGGTGTCCTGGTTAAATTCCCAATCTGACCCTCATACCATCCCGGTCACCTAATCATCCCCCCCTCTCCCCGGTAACTATTCCCCAGGTCGTTGATGTAGATGAGCATGTGTTCCCAGTCAACTCAACTGGTAAAATACATTTAAAAAATAAAACCCTGATGGAACCGGTCTAAATCCCTGCGTTCTCACCATTCTATTTCACTTGTGCAGTAAAACAATGGAGAGATCAGACTGGTTTCACCAGCCGAGGAGAGTTACGTTTTATGAGTCGTATGTACGGTATACACATGGTATACACTGTCCAATGAAATGCTTACTTGCGGGGTTCCTTCTCAAAAATGAAACAATAAGAAATAATAAAAGGATAGTACGAACAAAGTAAAAGCCTCAGTAGAATAGAATACAGTTGAAGTCAGAAGTGTACATACATCTTTGCCAAATACATTTAAAAAACTGTTTCACAATTCCTGACATTTAATCCAAGTAAAAATTCCCTGTCTTAGGTCAGTTAGGATCACCACTATTTTAATAATGTGAAATGTCAGAATAATAATAGGAGAGAGAATGATTTATTTAATATTTTATTTATTTCATCACATTCCCAGTGGGTCAAAAGCTTACATACACTCAATTAGTATTTGGTAGCATTGCCTTTAAATTGTTTAACATGGGGTCAAACATTTCAGGTAGCCTTCCACAAGCTTCCCACAATAAGTTGGGTGAATTTTGGCCCATTCCTCCTGACAGAGCTGGTGTAACTGAGTCAGGTTTGCAGGCCTCCTTGCTCGCACACGCTTTTTCAGTTCTGAGGTCAGGGTTTTGTGATGGCCACTCCAATACATTGACTTTGTTGTCCTTAAGCCATTTTTGACAACTTTGGAAGTATGCTTGGGGTCATTATCCATTTGGAAGACCCATTTGCGATCAAGCTTTAACTTCCTGGCTGATGTCTTGAGATGTTGCTTCAATATATGAACATAATTTTCTTTAGTCGTGATGCCGTCTATTTTGTGAAGTGCACCAGTCCCTCCTGCAGCAAAGCACCCCCTCATGATGCTTACCACCCCCGTGCTTCACGGTTGGGGTGGTGTTCTTTGGCTTGCAAGCCTCACCCTTTTTCCTCCAAACATAACGATGGTCATTATGGCCAAACAGTTCTATTTTTGTTTCATCAGACCAGGGGACATTTCTCCAAAAGTATGATCTTTGTCCCCATGTGCAGTGGCAATCCGTAGTCTGGCTTTTTTATGTCGGTTTTTGGAGCAGTGGCTTCTTCCTTGCCAAGCGGCCTTTCAGGTTATATCGATATAGGACACATTTACTGTGGATATCGATACTTTTGTACCCGTTTCCTCCAGCATCTTCACAAGGTCCTTTGCTGTTGTTCTGGGATTGATTTGCACTTTTCACACTAAAGTACGTTCATCTCGAGGAGGCAGAACGTGTCTCCTTCCTGAGCGGTATGATGGCTGCGTGGTCCCATGGTGTTTGTACTTGCGTACTATTGTTTGTACAGATGAATGTGGTACCTTCAGGCGTTTGGAAATTGCTCCCAAGGATGAACCAGACTTGTGGAGGTCTACAATTTTTATTCTGAGGTCTTGGCTGATTACTTTAGATTTTCCCACAATGTCAAGCAAAGAGGCACTGAGTTGGAAGGTAGGCCTTGAAATACATCCACAGGTGCACATCCAATTGACTCAAATTATGCCAATTAGCCTATCAGAAGCTTCTAAAGCAATGACATAATTTTCTGGAATTGTCCAAGCTTTTTAAAGGCACAGTCTACTTAGTGTATGTAGACTTCTGACCCACTGGGTAAAAGTGGCAATCTGTCTGCAAACAATTGTTGGAAAAATGACTTGTGTCATGCACAAAGAAGATGTCCTAACCGACTTGCCAAAACTATAGCTTGTCAACAAGAAATTTGTGGAGTGGTTGAAAAATGAGTTTTAATGACTCCAACCTAAGTGTATGTAAACTTCTGACTTCAACTGTACATTTTTGTGCATAAGTGTAATACAGGAAGGCACAATTTATAGTCCAATATTTACATGTCTTTTGGGGAAGGGGAAATTGGGGAAATTATTTAGCAATCATAAGTCTGGTTGCAGCAGTTGATGTGTGTTTGTGCGTGCTAATGTGTGGAGAATCAGATCAGGTGGTCAGTCCAGTTCAAGAGTTCAGCAGTCTTATGGCTTGTAGATCAAAACTGTCTCTGAGCCTGTTGGTATCAGACCTCATGCTTCAATAAAATGTGCAATAAATATGCAATAAAATGCAAATTAATTAATTAAATCGTACAATGTGATTTTCTGGATTTTTGTTTTAGATTCCGTCTTACAGTTGAAGTGTACCCATGATAAAAATTACAGACCTCTACATGCTTTGTAAGTAGGAAAACATGCAAAAATCGGCAGTGTATCAAAAACTTGTTCTCCCCACTGTATGTCTCAAACGGACTAATAAAGTACTATTCTTCCCTTACCTGTGATGGGTGCCTCTACCTCCAGCATGCATTTCTCCTGTCTCAAGATGTTGGCGCCGTCGTTGATGACCCGGAGGGCCACCTCTTCCTCCAGCCGGCCCTCCTTCACTAGGTGGGTGCGGAGCGTCTCTGCGTTGGGCTTGCCATCCTCAAACAGCTCCTTCATAGAGAGACGCTGCTGGGGAGGGTACGGCACGGCTTGACAGGGGAAAAGGAGGGTAAACAATATTAAGGTTGTGTCCCCCCCAAAAAAAGCACCCTTTTCCTATTTAGTGCACTACTTTTGAGCAGGGCTTTGGTACAACCTAGGTCCACTGGGTCCCACCCAGAGATTTCTCTTGCATTTAGCTTTAATACCTCCATGAGTCAGTCAGAGTGCAGTGATCTACAATGCATTATGTCTGACAGTGTTCTACAGATTGCTCATTTGTGCTGGCAAACCGCATACCATCTAAACTCAGCAAAAAAAGAAACATCCCCTTTTCAGGAATCTGTCTTTCAAAGATAATTTGTAAAAATCCAAATAACTAAACAGCTCCTCATTGTAAAATGGTTTAAACACTGTTTCCCATGCTTGTTCAATGAACCATAAACAATGAATGAACATGCACCTGTTGAATGGTCGTTAAGACACTAACAGCTTACAGACGATACGCAATTAAGGTCACCGTTATGAAAACTAAGGACACTGAAGAGGCCTTTCTACAGACTCTGAAAAATACCAGAAGAAAGATGCCCAGGGTCCCTGCTCATCTGCATGAATGTGCCTTAGGCATGCTGCAAGAAGGCATGAGGACTGCAGATGTGGCAAGGGCAATAAATTGCAATGTCCATACTGTGAGATGCCTAAGACAGCACTACAGAGAGACAGGAGGGACAGCTGATTGTCCTCGCAGTAGGAGACCACGTGTAACAACACCTGCACAAGATCAGTACAGCCGAACATCACACCTGCGGGACAGGTACAGGATGGCAACAACAACTGCCGAGTTATACCAGGAACGCATATTCTCTCCATCAGTGCTCAGACTATGCGCAATAGGCTGAGAGAGGCTTGACTGAGGGCTTGTAGGCCTGTTGTAAGGCAGGTCCTCACCGGACATCACCAGCAACAACGGGACTATGGGCACAAACCCACCGTTACTGGATCAGACAGGACTGGCAAAAAGTGCTCTTCACTAACGAGTCGCGGTTGTCGTCTCACCAGGGGTGATGGTCGGATTCACGTTCATCTCTGAAGGAATGAGCATTACACTGAGGCCTGTACTCTGGAGCGGGATCGATTTGGAGGTGGAGGGTCTGTCATGGTCTGGGGCGGTGTATCACAGCATCATCGGACTGAGTTTGTTGTCATTGCAGGCAATTTCAATGATGTGTGTTAAAGTGAAGACATCCCCCTCCTCCTTTGACCCCCTTTTGTTCAGGGACACATTTTTTCCATTTCTTTTAGTCACATGTCTGTGGAACTTGTTCAGTTTATGTCTCAGTTGTAGATTCTTGTTTATGTTCATACAAATATTTACACATGTTAAGTTAAGTTTTCTGAAAATAAACGCAGTTGACAGTGAGGACATAACTTTTTTTTGCAGAGTTTACATATATACGTGAACACAAATTCGCCTATAGAGCCCACATCTTAGGCAATAAAACAATAACCCATCAAGTAGTAATTTAAGACAAACTGATGGAAAACCGTTCCCATCTGTATCCAGTGTCTACCCCAGCCATTAATAGATTCTATGGCAGCAGGCAGCCGCATCCCGTGGTAGGCTTGTCAGTCAGTGTCAAATTGCACACCTGGCCCGGGCGGTAATCTGTTCTACAGTCCCACAATCCTTTGCAGAGTGCAAAAGGTTATAGTGTAAAACCCTTTATTGTTTTAGATACTGGACTCTCAGCTGTCAAAACAATTATAAGAGAGAAATGTCCATCTTTTGTTTTGTTTTTAAACTAGGGTAAATTGTATTGATGAGGGGGAAAAAAATACAGTTACATCACAATATTATTTTGGACAATATTATATAGATACTTTGACTATCAATAGCATTAACTAGTGCTAGTCGACTGTACCTGCACCAATACACCGGTATTTTTAATCCTTTAGATTGTTCTCTTTAAATAGTGAGCCAACATGTTTTCAGCACATATTTCCATGACTGATCAAAACTAATTTTAAATTATGCCTCTCTCGTGTCTCGGCAGCTGACATACACAGAGTATACAAAACATTAAGAGCACCGGTTCTTTCCATGACAGAATGACCAGGTGAATGCTATGATCTCTTATTTATGTCACTTGTTAAATCCACTTTAAATCAGTGTCGATTAAGGGGAGGAGACAGGTTTAAGGGATGATTTTTAAGCTTCGAGACAATTGGGACATGGATTGGGTATGTGTGCCATTCAGAAGGTGAATGGGCAAGACAAAATATTTAAGTGCCTTTGAACAGGGGATGGTAGTTGTTATTTTCACGCTCAACAGTTGCCCATGGTCCATGCCCCGACGAATTGCAATACATTGTATTGCCACCTATCATGATAATATTGAATTGTGAAGTCCCTGGCAATTCCCAGCCCTGCTAAATTGCGTAGCAACTAGAGGTCGACCGACTATGATTTTTCAACGCCGATACCGATTATTGGAGGACCAAAAAAGCCGATACCGATTAAATCAGCCAATTTTATTTATTTATTTTTTGCACATTTATTTGTAATAATGCCAATTACAACAACACTTATTTTAACTTAATATAATAAATCAATAAAAATCAATTTAGCCTCAAGTAAATAATGAAACATGTTCAATTTGGTTTAAATAATGCAAAAACAAAGTGTTGGAGAAGAAAGTAAAAGTGCAATATGTGCTAAGTAAGAAAGCTAACGTTTCAGTTCCTTGCTGAAAACATATGAAAGCTGGTGGTTCCTTTTAACATGAGTCTTCAATATTCCCAGGTAAGAATTTTTAGGTTGTAGTTATTATAGGAATATTATTTCCCTCTATACCATTTGTATTTCATTAACCTTTGACTATTGGATGTTCTTATAGGCACTTTAGTATTGCCAGTGTAACAGTATAGCTTCCGTCCCTGTAGTTAGCATGCGCTAACTAGCTAGCCATTTCACTTTAGTTACACCAGCCTCGTCTCGGGAGTTGATAGGCTTGAAGTCATAAACAGCGCAATGCTTGACGCACAACGAAGAGGTGCTGGCAAAACACACGAAAGTGCTGTTTGAATGAATGTTTACGTGCCTGGTTCTGCCTACCACCACTCAGTCAGATACTTGTGTGCTGAGTCAGATTATATGCAATGCAGGACACACTAGATAATATCTAGTAATATCATCAACCATGTGTAGTTAACTAGTGATTATGATTGATTGTTTTTTATAAGATAAGTTTAATAAGATAAGTTTAATGCTAGCTAGCAACTTACCTTGGCTTACTGCATTCGCGTAACAGGCAGTCTCCTTGTGGAGTGAAACGAGAGAGAGGCAGGTCGTTAATTGCGTTGGACTAGTTAATTGTAAGGTTGCAAGATTGGATCCTCCGAGCTGACAATGTGAAAATCTGTCGTTCTGCCCCTGAACAAGGCAGTAAACCCACTGTTCCTAGGCAGTCATTGAAAATAAGAATAATAATCATTTAAAATTGGCAAATCGGCGCCCAAAAATACCGATTTCCGATTGTTATGAAAACTTGAAGTCGGCCCTAATTAATCGGCTATTCGGATTAAAATCTGTCGACCTCTAGTAGCAACACCTGCAAGCAATTAGAAAATATTATGACAATGATGCTGCTTTTAGGTGTTGACTATACTACTACTATACATATGGAACTTGGAAGTGGGTCGGCAGTTGGAATACAGGAAGCAACCATCTCCATTCCTTAAAACAGAAAAGCAGTGTGTTTTCATTTTAGAATTCAACAGCCAGCCACCCAGACAGACAGGGTCGTGATAAGGCTTTTACCACATATTTGTGCCCAGGCTATTATTTCCAGTGTGGCAGGTACTGTAGGTAGGGCCTAACATTCCCTTCGTCCTGGTTGTTACATTGGTAGCAGGTCAATTGACCTCGAAGCTTTCATAGAGCCACAGTCTATTCATCTAACCTACTACTAGCACAGGGGAGTAAAGACTAGAGACATTGGTCTTCTTTAGAAAACAATGACCAAATCAGACACATCGAATCAATCTTAGATCTGTCTCTCAACTCTAACCTGCAGGTGAATGGAAATATTGTATTGCTGTCCCACCTAGTATGACAAAGCATGAGCATACAATGCATCAACAATGAGCTTAACAGGGCTCTAGACTTTTTCCAAAAAAGGTTTTCAGTTGATGGCACCAGCACATATGGTCGCACCAATTTTTCACCACTGCAAGGTGATTAGCGAAATGCTTGTGCTTCTAGTTCTGACCATGTAGTAACATTTAACAAGTAATCAAACAATTTCACAACAACTACCTTATACACAAAAGTGTTAAGGAATGAATAAGAATATGTACATATACATTTATGGATGAGCGATGGCCGAACGGCATAAGCAAGATGCAGTAGATGGTATAGAGTACAGTATATACATACGAGATGAGTAATGTAGGGTATGTAGACATTATATAAAGTGCCATTGTTAAGTGACTCGTGATACATTACATCCAATTTTTAGTTATTAAAGTGGCAAGAGATTTGAGTCAGTAAGTTGGCAGCAGCCACTCAATGTTAGTGACGGCTGTTTAACAGTCTGATGGCCTTGAGATAGCTGGGACTGAGAGACTGAAAAACAGCTTTGATGCACTTGTACGGACCTCGCCTTCTGGACGATAGCAGGACGAACAGGCAGTGGCTCGGGTGGTTGTTGTCCTTGATTATCTTTATGGCCTTCCTGTGACATTGGGTGGTGTAGGGGTCCTGGGGGCAGGTAGTTTACCCCCGGTGATGCGTTGTGCAGACCTCACTACCCTCTGGAAAGTCTTACGGTTGTGGGAGGAGCAGTTGCCGTACCAGGCGGTGATACAAGATACTCTTGATTGTGCATCTGTAAAAGTTTGTGAGTGTTTTTGGTGACAAGCCAAATTTCTTCAGCCTTCTCCTAAGGTTGAAGAGGCGCTGTTGCGCCTTCTTCACCACGCTGCGTCTGTGTGGGTGGACCATTTCAGCTTGTCCGTGATGTGTACGCCGAGGAACTTAACTTTCCACCTTCTCCACTACTGTCCCGTTGATGTGGATAGGGAGGTGCTCCCTCTTCTGTTTCCTGAAGTCCACGATCATCTCCTTTGTTTTGTTGATGTTGAGTGTGAGGTTATTTTCCTGACACCACACTCTGGGGGCCCTCACTTCCTCCCTGTAGGCAGTCTCTTTGTTGTTGGTAATCAAGCCTACCACTGTAGTGTCTTCTGCAAACTTGATGATTGAGTTGAAGGCGTGCATAGCCACGCAGTCATGGGTGAACAGGGAGTACAGGAGAGGGCTGAGAACCCTTGTGGGGCCCCAGTGTTGAGGATCAGCGGGGTGGAGAACCGACACCTGTGTCCCATAATGTGCCTGCATTCCATACAGAACCAGGCTAATAACGACAAGCCATATTTTAAATTAGCATGCCCTTGCAGGGCTTGACATTCAGGTAAATTTGCCAGTGGCAACCCAGGCCAGTGCCAACTGAAAGCCATTGCCCCGAATGGAAAAATATATATACTGCCCCGGAAAGTTCGCAGCATTTAAATGTATGTTTAATTTGTGGGTTGAGCAAATAGCCTGTAATGACCTACCCCTCCATACACACAATTACATTTTAACTTGACAATATCATAATTACAATTGATTGTTTGGCAGAAAAAATAAATTGAGTTCGCAATCTCAAAAAAGGAGGTTATTGTTAGCGATTTTGAACAGTCACTCTACAGTTGTAGGGCCCTATAAAATAAGTTTGATAGTTTGGTAAATTTTGTTGTATTTTTCTCCAGATCTCAGAGTTTTAATCAGGTTTTTGCTCTCAAAATAATTCATAAAATAGTCCACAACCATGCCGAAACCAGATCAGGAGACCACTTTTGAGGTCTGGTAATAATCCCCCCTCAAACATGTGGAGGGTGTAGCTGCTCTTTAATTTAATTGCACACATAGCAAGATACTTGTTTGGCTAGCAGTGTTCTTGTACTGTACAATGTAGACTACAATGTAGACTACAATGTAGACTACAATGTAGACCGATTTCAAGTTTTCATAACAATCTGTAATCTGCATTTTTGTAGCCGATTACATTGCACTCCACGAGGAGACTGCGTGGCAGGCTGACTACCTGTTACGCAAGCGCAGCAAGAAGCCAAGGTAAGTTGCTAGCTCGCATTAAACTTATAAAAAACAATCTTAACATAATCACTAGATAAACTAGTAATATCAACCATATGTAGTTATCTAGCTTGTCCCGCATTGCACATAATCGATGCGATGCCTGTTCATTTCTCATCGAATCACAGCCTACTTCACCAAACGGGTGATGATTTAACAAGCGCATTCGTGAAAAAAAGCACATTCGTTGCACCAATGCGTACCTAACCATAAACATCAATGCCTTTCTTTAAAATCAATACAGATGTATATATTTTTAAACCTGCATATTTAGTTAAAATTGCCTGCTAACATGAATTTCTTTTAACTAGGGAAATTGTGTCACTTCTCTTGCGTTCCGTGCAAGCAGTCAAGGTATATGCATATGCAGCAGTTTGGGCCACCTGGCTCGTTGCGAACTGTGTGAAGACTATTTACTCCTAACAAAGATGTAATTAATTTGCCAGAATTGTACATAATTATGACATTACATTGCACCACCTTCAATGTTACGGCAATATTTGGACTTAGGGATGCCACCAGTTAGATAAAATACAGAACAGTTCTGTATTTCACTAAAATAATAAACGTTTTGTTTTTGAAAATATAGTTTCCGGATTTGACCATTTTAATGACCTAAGGCTCGTATTTCTATGTGTTATTACGTTATAACTGGTCTATAATTTGATAGATCAGTCTGACTGAGCGGTGGTAAGCAGCAGCAGGCTCGTAAGCATTCATTCAAACAGCACTATTGTGCATTTGCCAACAGCTCTTCGCTGTGCTTCAAGCATTGAGCTATCAACTCCCGAGATTAGGCTGGTGTAACTGATGTGAAATGGCTAGCTGGTGCGCGCTAATAGCGTTTCAATCGGTGACGTCACTCGCTCTGAGACTTTGAAGTAGTTGTTCCCCTTGCTCTGCAAGGGCCGTGGCTTTGGTGGGGCGATGGGTAACGATGCTTCGAGGGTGGCTGTTGTCAATGTGTTCCTGGTTCGAGCCCAGGTAGGGGAGAGGAGTGGGACGGAAGCTATACTGTACACTGGCAATACTATAGTGCCTATAAGAACATCCAGCAGTCAAAAGGTTAATGAAATGGTACAAATGGTAGAGAGGGAAATAGTCCTATAATAACTACAACCTAAAACTCTTCCCTGGGAATATTGAAGACTCATGTTAAAAGAAAACACCAGCTTTCATATGTTCTCATGTTCTGAGCGAGGAACTTAAACGTTAGCTTTTTTACATGGCACATATTGCACTTTTACTTCTCCAACACTTTGTTTATGCATTATTTAAACCAAATTGAACATATTTCATTATTTATTTGAGGCTAAATTGATTTTGATGTATTATATGAAGTTAAAAGTGTTCATTCAGTATTGTTGTAATTGTCATTACAAATACATTATTTATTTACTTATAATTATTTTATTTTTTTTAAATAAAAATCGGCAGATTAAATCGGTATCGGCTTTTATTGGTCCTCCAATAATCAGAGTTGAAAAATCATAATCGGTCGACCTCTAGTGTAGACTGCATGTGATGGCAGAGTTTGAAAACAAATGCCCCGCGATTGATACAAATCATCATGGTATCATTCTGCCAGGTACCCCTACTTTTTAGAAAACATTTAATTGGGAAGGTTTTTTGGAAAAGCCTTTAGAAATTTTCATTAAAACAGCGCATGATGACAATTGCACAAGATTTAACCAAGACTTCGGACCAAACTTCTTTAATAAGCTACCTGGTCTGCATACAAATTGTGGCACACATTGCAGTTTCAATAAAACTTGATAATAAAATAAAGCTAATTGTGAATCAAAAACTAACATGACCAGCAACAAAATGTAAATCACTGGCAACCAATAAAAAAACATTGGTGTTGCACTGCCAAGTTAAAGGGACGCAGCTTTGAACCCTGCTTAACACACTTACTAGAAACTGGAACCAGCCACGTTGGGTGCGTGAGCATTGCAAAATAAATACACATAAATACACACGGGAATTTCCGTCAAAGGACCCATGAGCATAAACATGTGAAGTTCATAGGGGCATATACAAATTGGGTGTCAAACTAAAGCGAAGAGTCTATATTTTGGGAGAATTAAAAGCATGGATACATTTTTCAACCATTTTCCAGCTTAAAAATTAGGCATAAGTAAAGGCTTTGGTTTCTGGATAAACAGATGGAAAAGGGATATTTGAAAACATTTACCAGAAAATGTCTTAACTTCTTTGGGATAGGGGCCGGTATTTTGACGTCTGGATGAAAAGCGTGCCCAAAGTAAGCTGCCTGCTACTCAGGCCCAGAAGTTAGGATATGCATATAATTGGTAGATTTGGATAGAAAACACTCTAAAGTTTCTAAAAACTGTTGAAATGTCAGAGCATAAACAGAACTTAAATTGGCAGACGATACTCAGAGGAGAAAGCATCCAGGAAAATAAATAAAAAAATTGAGATCACGGTTTCTATTGGTTTCCTATAGGAAACTAGATTTGTGGCATTTGGTTGCAGTTTCTATTGCTTCCACTAGTCAGTCTTTAGAAATTGGTTGATGTTTTTCCTTTGAGAAATTAAGAAGCAGAATGACTGTAGAGCCAAGTGTACTCTTGTTTGGTGAGCGCGCCAGGTTGATTTTATCCTCTATTGAACACTTTTTTCCATCTTAAATGTAATAGATTATTTACGTTTTAGGATACCTAAGGACGGATTAGGAAAGTTGTTTGAAATGTTTGGACAAAATTTACAGGTAACTTATTAGATATTTTGTAGTCATGTTGGGCAAGTTGGAACCGGTGTTTTTCTGAATCAAACACCAAATAAATTGACATTTTGGGGATATAATAAAAGGAATTTATCAAACAAAAAGGATTATTTGTGATGTTTCTGGGACATATTGGAGTGCCAACAGAAGATATTCAAAGGTAAGGCATGAATTATATTGTTATTTCTGACTTTCGTGTTGCACCTGCTTGGTTGAAATATGATTTAATGTGTTTGTATGATGGGATACTGTCCACAGATTATCTCATTGTTTGCTTTCGCCATAAAGCCTGTTTGAAATCTGACACGGTGGCTGGATTAACAAGAAGTTAGGCTTTATTTTGGTGTATTGCACTTGTGATTTTATGAAAGTTAAATATTTAGAATATTTGAATTTGGAGCTTTGCCATTTCACCAGATGTTGTCAAATCGATCCCGCTAACGGGATTTGATCCCTATGAAGTTTTAAAAAGGTATCAGAAATACACCAAAACACAATGTTGACAGAATGAACCCTGCCAGCTAACACTTATATTTAGTTTTGGATACATTGTTTACCTTCAGTAAGTTTAAGAAATATTTCATTGTAATTCAATTACCAAAAACCCACAAGATATATTTCTAATTTACCTCCCTCATGAGGGAGAATAATGAAAGTTCACAGAAGTAACAAGTAATGGTAGAGCTACCAAATGGTGATTTTACTGATAATAAACAAGTGATAAATGTGCAATTCCGCTACCAATTACCAAACAAATCAGTAATGGAATTAATGCAACTGAATTGGCTACAATGGGAAGTCATAAACCACAGTTTGGTCACCAACTACTGGCCTCCCTTCCAGTGGCATACTGTTACAGTGCAGTCGGAAAGTATTCAGACCCCTTGACTTTTTACACATTTTAAATTTGATTAAATTATTTTCCACACAGCATGCTGTTGCCACTACCGTGCTTCACTGTAGGGATGGTGCCAGGTTTCCGCCAGACGTGACGCTTGGCATTCAGACCAAAGTGTTCAATCTTGGTTTCATCAGAGACGACAATCTGGTTTCTCATGGTCTGAGAGTCCTTTAAGTGCCTTTTAGCAAACTCCAAGCGGGCTCTCATGTGCCTTTTACTGAGGAGTTGCTTCCGTCTGGCCACTCTACCCTAAAGGCCTGATTGGTGGAGTGCTGCAGAGATGGCTGTCATTCTGGAAGGTTCTCCCACCTCCACAAGAGAAACTCTGGAGCTCTGTTAGAGTGACCATCAGGTTCTTGGTCCCTCCCTGACCAAGACCCTTCCCCCCGATTCCTCAGTTTGGTCAGGCGGACAGCTCTGGAAAGATTCTTGGTGTTTCCGAACCTCTTCCATTTAAGAATGATGGAGGCCACTGTGTTCTTGGGGACCTTCAATGCTGCAGACATTTTTTGGTAACCTTCCCCAGATCTGTGCCTGTACACAATCCTGTCTCGGAGATATACAGACAATTCATTCAACCTCGTGGCTTCGTTTTTGTTCTGACATGGACTGTCAACTGTGGAACCTTATATAGACAAGTGTGTGCCTTTCCAAATCATGTCCAATCAACTAAAATTACCACAGGTGGACTCCAATCGAGTTGTCGAAACATCAAGGATTTTCAATGGAACCAGGATGCACCTGAACTCAATTTCAAGTCTCATAGAAAAGGGTCTGAATACTTATGTAAATAAGGTATTTCTCTATTAAAAAAATAAAATAAAAAATACATTTGAAAAAAATACAAATAAAAACTTTTCGCTTTGTTATTATGGGGTATTGTCTGTAGATTGTGGAAACGTTTTTATTTAAACCATTTTAGAATAAGGCTGTAATGTGGAAAACGTCAAGGGGTCTGAATACTTTCAAAATGCACTGTATTTTCAACTCATAGCCGTTTTCTTTGTCTTTCTGTTGTCTGGTGGTCAAACCAAGTGTTAAAACAGTCTTGAGTATGGACAACCCCCCTCTCTCTCCAGTTAATGCCACCTCTCCCAGCTCTTTGACACCTACCCATGAGGCCCCTCGTTTTCCATTTACTGTAACCAGCATCGTCACCCACTGAGCACTGACCGACACCGTATGTCCATGGATGTTGAAATCTGGCCAGTCCACCCTGGCCTTGATAATGTCCACAGATGGACCGGACCAAATCTGAACCTATCATAGTTGTATGTTTGGATAATACAGTACTCTACAGTGACTAGAACAGTGCAGCACTGTACAGTGAGTAGAGTACATTCTAATACAATAACACAGTACAATACAGCACAGAAAAGTAAGGTATATTGTACTGTACTCAACTACACAGGACTCTACCATACTCTGCTCTGGTGTGCTGTATTGTACTGCACTTGTCTCTACTGTGCTGTCCAAACTTGTGAAACATGAGATATGCATTTACGTGTTGTATAGATCAGGGACCCATAATGTAATTCCTTTATCGTAATTCCGTTTCCGGGTGTAAATCCACTTCTCTTCAATAACCAAAAGAGATTTTTTTCAAACTCAAGGTGCCATGTCATTGTTGACACATTCTTTCTGCAGACAATTTTATTATTATTTACCATAATTCCGTTACCAAAGTTGGTATCTGCACAGTTCTTGCACTGAATAAGTTTTAGACTTTTTCTGTGGAAATTGTTAAAAGTAGTCCTTGAGCATAGTTAAACTTGAAATCAATGATTTTTGTTTGGCATACATTTTAAAATGAAAAAAACTGAGTCAAAGCTCCCCGAGTGGCGTGTCACTGCAGTACCTGGTTCGAATCCAGGCTGCATCACATCCGGCCGTGATTGGGAGTCCAATAGGGCAGCGCACAATTAACCCTGCGTCGTCTGGGTTTGGCCGGGGTAGGCCGACATTGTAAATAAGAATTTGTTCTTAACTGACTTGCCTAGTAAAATAAAGATTACGATAAAAAAATGTATATCATTTTCTACCGTGGAATTGCCCACATACAGTACATGTTATTCAGTAATTTCATCCAAACTGCTCATGCGCGCTTCTACAGGCATCTGCGTAGCCAGGCGCTAAAATAAAAATTGTTTCTTTTTTAGACGATTGATGCCCTGCAAGTCCGGCATCTCCCATCTACTCATTTTTTTTAAACTCCTTTTTTGTAATATCCAAATTGGTAGTTACAGTCTTGTCCCATCACTGCAACTCCAGTACGGACTCGGGAGAGGAAAGGTCGAGAGCAGTGTCCTCCAAAACACGACTCTGCCAAGCCGCGATGCTTCTTGACACACTGTACACTTAACCTGGAAGTCAGCCGCACCAATGTGTCGAAGGAAACACTACAACTGGCAACCGTGTCAGCGTGCATGCGCCCAGCTCGCCATTTTAACTTACGTGCCATGAATGCGTCTGGTGGGGATAGACAAGAATCAAAATGCGTACAATGACACATGCACAGAGACGGTTTGGTCAATGTGTTAGGATCACATACACATTCCAGGCGGGGCCATGTCTGGGGTGTAGGGATGCACATTTCTGTCAACGTTGCTACAAACTGCCTCCACATTTCTATGGTTGGATTTTGGCAAGGCTACTTTGAAGCAAGGCAAGACATTCCTCATTATTTGAAGTAAAGCAAAACGTTCACGTTTCAAACAATTATACTGCATCCAGCTCACATTGAAAGTGGTGGGTGATACGCTGACAGGCGTATGGTAGGCAGGTATGCACGCTAACGGCAAATAGGAAGCAAGCTTTAATTACAAGTTGTGTAATAAGAATAGTAGCTCTTTTTAAACCGTGGCCATCAAAAAAGTTTAAACCTATATAGACCGATAATGTATTGTCAGCGTCAAACCGGTTAACCTGTTCAACCTATGGGGGCGCTATGTCATTATTGGATAAAAAAGACGTGCCCGTTTTAAGCGCAGTATTTTGTCACGAAAAGATGCTCGACTATGCATGGAATTGACAGCCTTGGAAAGACAAAACAATGACGTCTCCAAAACTGCAAAGATATTATCTGTGAGTGACCCAGAACTAATGCAACAGGCGAAACCAAGATGAAGTTTCATACAGGAAATGCCCCAGATTCTGAAGGTGCTGTGTTCCAATGTCTCCTTATATGGCTGTAAATGCGCCAGGAATGAGCCTGCGGGTTCTGTCTATTCCCCGAGGTGTCTGCAGCATTGTGACATGTTTGTAGGCATATCATTGGCAGATTGACCATAAGAGACTACATTTACCTGGTGTCCCGCCCGGTGTCCTGTGTGCGTAATCTGTAGGTCCATGCGCGTTACAATTCTTCAGAAGAGAAAATAAAATGCCACGATGGATTTTATCGTCGATAGATAAGTGAAAAACACCTTGAGGATTGATTCTAAACATCGGTTTGCCATGTTTCTGTCGATATTATGGAGTTAATTAGGAAAAAAGTTCGCGTTTTAATGACTTAATATTTATATATATTTTTTCCCCAAATGTGATGAACAAAACGGAGCGATTAGTCGACACAAGTAATATTTTTTTGTAAAAACGGAACATTTGCCATCTAACAGAGTCTCCTCATTGAAAACATCTGAAGTTCTTCAATGGTAAATGATTTTATTTGAATGCTTTTCTGGTTTTTGTGGAAAATGTTGCATGCTGAATGCTAACGCTAAATGCTACGTTAGCCATCAATACTGTTACACAAATGCTTGTTTTGCAATGGTTGAGAAGCATATTTTGAAAATCTGAGATGACAGTGTTGTTAACAAAAGGCTAAGCTTGAGAGCAAATAGATTAATTTCATTTCGGACAAAACAGAGATGCTTGTTCTAGGTCCCAAGAAACAAAGAGATCTTCTGTTGATTCTGACAATTAATCTTAATGGTTGTACAGTAGTCTCAAATAAAACTGAAGGACCTCGGCGTTACTCTGGACCCTGATCTCTCTTTTGAAGAACATATCAAGACCATTTCGAGGACCGCTTTTTTCCATCTACGTAATATTGCAAAAATCGGAAACTTTCTGTCCAAAAATGATGCAGAAAAATTAATCCATTCTTTTGTCACTTCTAGGTTAGACTACTGCAATGCTCTACTTTCCGACTACCCGGATAAAGCACTAAATAAACTTCAGTTAGTGCTAAATACGGCTGCTAGAATCCTGACTAGAACCAAAAAATTTGATCATATTACTCCAGTGCTAGCATCTCTACACTGGCTTCCTGTCAAAGCAAGGGCTGATTTCAAGGTTTTACTGCTAACCTACAAAGCATTACATGGGCTTGCTCCTACCTATCTCTCTGATTTGGTCCTGCCGTACATACCTACACGTACGCTACGGTCACAAGACGCAGGCCTCCTAATTGTCCCTAGAATTTCTAAGCAAACAGCTGGAGGCTGAGCTTTCTCCTATGGAGCTCCATTTTTATGGAACGGTCTGCCTACCCATGTCAGAGACGTAAACTCGGTCTCAACCTTTAAGTCTTTACTGAAGACTCATCTCTTCAGTGGGTCATATGATTGAGTGTAGTCTGGCCCAGGAGTGGGAAGGTAAACGGAAAGGCTCTGGAGCAACGAACCGCCCTTGCTGTCTCTGCCTGGCCGGTTCCCCTCTTTCCACTGGGATTCTCTGCCTCTAACCCTATTACAGGGGCTGAGTCACTGGCTTACTGGGGCTCTCTCATGCCGTCCCTGCAGGGGGTGCGTCACCTGAGTGGGTTGATTCACTGTTGTGGTCATCCTGTCTGGGTTGGCGCCCCCCCCCCTGGGTTGTGCCGTGGCGGAGATCTTTGTGGGCTATACTCAGCCTGGTCTCAGGATGGTTAGTTGGTGATTGAAGATATCCCTCTAGTGGTGTGGGGACTGTGCTTTGGCAAAGTGGGTGGGGTTATATCCTTCCTGTTTGGCCCTGTCCGGGGGTGTCCTCAGATGGGGCCTCAGTGTCTCCTGACCCCTCCTGTCTCAGCCTCCAGTATTTATGCTGCAGTAGTTTGTGTCGGGGGGCTAGGGTCAGTTTGTTATATCTGGAGTACTTCTCCTTTTCCTATTCGGTGTCCTGTGTGAATCTAAGTGTGCGTTCTCTAATTCTCTCATTTCTTTCTCTCTCTCGGAGGACCTGAGCCCTTGGACCATGCCCCAGGACTACCTGACATGATGATTCCTTGCTGTCCCCAGTCCACCTGGCCATGCTGCTGCTCCAGTTTCAACTGACCTGAGCCCTAGGACCATGCCCCAGGACTACCTGACATGATGATTCCTTGCTGTCCCCAGTCCACCTGGCCATGCTGCTGCTCCAGTTTCAACTGTTCTGCCTTACTATTATTCGACCACGCTGGTCATTTATGAACATTTGAACATCTTGGCCATGTTCTGTTATAATCTCCACCCGGCACAGCCAGAAGAGGACTGGCCACCCCACATTGCCTGGTTCCTCTCTAGGTTTCTTCCTAGGGAGTTTTTTCTAGCCACAGTGCTTCTACACCTGCATTGCTTGCCGTTTGGGGTTTTAGGCTGGGTTTCTGTACAGCACTTTGAGATATCAGCTGATGTACGAAGGGCTATATAAATCAATTTGATTTGATTTCATTTGCGATTTTCATGAATAGTTAACGTTGCGTTATGGTAATGAGCTTGAGGCTGTATTCACGATCCCGGATCCGGGATGGCTCGGCGCAAGAAGTTAACTGTGGGTTCATGAACAACTGTCTGCTAAACCACACCCCTGACAATCTGTGCCATTAGATCCATACCACTGTCCAGACTGTTACCTCAGGTGCCTGAGAAGAAGGCACAGGCGGGGTTAAAGTCCGGATCAGGGGCCACTTAGTCTCCACATGGCTCAGGTTGTAGCACCGCACAGAACATCAGAGATTCGAGGCCACATGGCAGGCTCACGAAAGCCACACAAACCAATGGCTGGAATATGGGTGAGCTCTACTGAGCTTTTGTGCAGGTGTGTTTAAATCAGTGTGGCAGCACCTGACTGTCCAGAGGACCAGAGGCAGCCTGATGCATTAGGCTACAGCCTAACCGTACCTACTATCATCAGTCACAGGTTTCCAGGAGGTTGACGCCGGTCTGGAGAGATGAGGGGTTTGGTTGACTTGTGCAATGTGTCAGCAGCAGAATCAATTGATAATATTACCTGTCTGAGAAGCAGTCTGACACACCATTTGTCATGCTGAAACAAAATGCCACGTCTCTTTACTCCACTGGCATCTTCGACAGGTTTTGGAGCAACAAATCAGTCAAATGCAAGTCCATCCTATTCCCTACATAGTGCACTACCATTGACCAGAGCCTTGTGGATAGCCTACTATGAGTCCAGCAGCCTTGTTTTGGTGTGCAGCACAGGTAGGGTGTAGGCTGGCTGTGTGATGAGCTGGCTTGGGATGGGGAATGGGGGAGGGGGATTACTGGCACAGACCTGGCTGGCCTGCAGTGGGATTGCACCAGCAGAACACAGTGAGCTCCAACTTGGTCAGCCTATGATCAATACAAGCTGTCATGCTCTGACAAGTGTGGTATAAATAAACAGTAAGCGTTCCTGGACCTACAAGGCAAGCAATGAAAGGAACTGTAAGCTGGGTACAAGCGTTAAGAGATTAGGCAAAGCCTCTATTAAGCAGGGGATTCGAAGTTCAGACTCTGTTTATTTAGAAGCCTAGCTAGCTAGCCCCACTGATGGCAAGATCCTGGCCACAAGGATCCAAGAAAATATGGATGGATGGCAACTCAGTGAGGTGCGAAGGCAAGGCAGGCAGTAGCTAGCATGTGTCATGGGCTAGGCCTATTGGCCAGTTATTGGGAACAACAACACCATCTCAGTGAAACTGACTGGAGCAAGAGGGCTGGATCACACGTCGCACAGATCAGCCATAGTATTCTAGGGTCACCTGCACATGATCCCAGTCTACTGTGGTGGTGACTAAATCCACTGCAAAATTAGTGTTGGAGACGAGATTCAAACTGCTATTGGTCAGGAGGACCAAGAGTTTGGAAACAAAATCATAGGTTAGGATAAGCCTAAACTGAGTTTATACACTACATGACCAAAAGTATGTGGACACCTGCTTGTTTAACATCTCATTCCAAAAATGGGCATTAACATGGATTTGTTACCTCCTTTGCTGCTATAACATCCTCCATCCACTCTTCTGGTAAGGCTTTCCACTCGATGCTGGAACATTGGTGCAGGAACTTGCTTCCATTCAGTCACAAGAGCATTAGAGAGGTCAGGCACTGATGTTAGGCGATTAGGCCTGGCTCGCAGTCGGCGTTCCAATTCATCCCAGCGATGTTTGACAGGGTTGAGGTCAGGGCTCTGTGCCAGCCAGTCACGTTCTTCCACACCGATCAACAAACAATTTCTGTACGGACCTTGCTTTGTGCATGGGGGCATTGTCATTCTGAAACAGGAAATGCCCTTCCAACTGTTGCCACAAAGTTGGAAGCACAGAATTGTCTACAATGTCATTGTATGCTGTAGCGTTAAGATTTCCCTTCACTGGAAATAAGAGGCATAGCCTGAAACATGAAAAACAGCCTCAGACCATTATTTCTCATCCACCAAACTTTACAGTTGGCAGTAGAGGTCGAACGATTAATTAGGGTCGATTTCAAGTTATCATAACAATCGGAAATCGGCATCTTTGGGTGCCGATTTTTTTTATATATATTTTTTTTTATATACCTTTATTTAACTAGGCAAGTCAGTTAAGAACACATTCTTATTTTCAATGATGGCCTAGGAACGGTGGGTTAACTGCCTTGTTTAGCGGCAGAATGACAGATTTTCACCTTGTCAGCTCGGGGGATCCAATCTTGCAGTCTTACAGTTAACTAGTCCAACGCGATAACGACCTGCCTCTCTCTCGTTGCACTACACAAAGAGACTGCCTGTTACGCGAATGCAGTAAGCCAAGGTAAGTTGCTAGCTAGCATTAAACTTATCTTATAAAAAACAATCAATCATAACTACTAGTTAACTACACATGGTTGATGATATTACTAGATATTATCTAGTGTGTCCTGCGTTGCATATAATCTGACTGAGCATACAAGCATACAAGTACATAAGTATCTGACAGTGGTGGTAGGCAGAAGCAGGCGCGTGTTCTGAGCAAGGAACTGAAACGTTAGCTTTTTTACATAGCACATATTGCTCTTTTACTTTCTTCTCCAACACTTTGTTTTTGTATTATTTAAACCAAATTGAACATGTTTCATTATTTACTTGAGGCTAAATTGATTTTATTGATGTATTATATTAAGTTAAAATAAGTGTTCATTTAGTATTGTTGTAATTGTCATTATTACAAATACATTTAAATTTTTTATAAATCGTCCGATTAAATCGGTATCGGCTTTTTTGGTCCTCCAATAATCGGTATCGGCATTGAAAAATCAGAATCGGTCGACCTCTAGTTGGCACTATGCAGTTGGGCAGGTAGCGTTCTCCTGGCATCCACCAAACCCAGATTAGTCCATTGGACTGGCAGATGGTGAAGTGTGATTTCATCACTCCAGAGAACGTGTTTCCACTGCTCCAGTGACCAATGTGGTTGAGCTTTACAACACTCCAGCCGACGCTTGGCATTGTGCATGGTGATCTTAGGCTTGTGTGCGGCTGCTCGGCCATGAAACCCATTTCATTAAGCTCTCGACGAACGGTTCTTGTGTTGACGTTGCTTGCGGTTTGGAACTTGGCAGTGAGTGTTGCAACCGAGGACTAACGATTTTTACACACTCTGCGGTCCCTTTCTGTGCGCTTGTGTGGCCTACCACTTCGCGGCTGAGACATTATTGCTCCTAGACATTAAAACTTAACAATAACAGCACTTACAGTTGGCAGGGACAGCTCTAGCAGGGCAGAAATTTGACTACCTGACTTGTTGGAATCCATCCTATGACAGCAGCACATTGAAAGTCATTGAGCTCTTCAGTAAGGCCATTCTACTGTCGGTGCTTGCCTATGAAGATTACATGGCTGTGTGCTCGAGTTTATACACCAGTGTCAGCAACGGGTGTTGCTGAAAAAACTGATTCTCCTAATTTGAAGGGGTGTCCACATACTTTTATATGACAAACAAGACATACGACTTAATGACAAACAAGACCTACATCTCACCCAAATTGGCATAACAAACAAGACAAAGGGCCAATATTTATTCAATATTTGTTTCAGATTTGGATCCTGCCCGTATAGAAATAGTCGTTCTATTAATTGTATCAAACACTCACAAAAGAGGACAATGGCACACTGAATGATTAGGCTATAGAATCAGGATGCCAGCAGCATACCACCCTGCATCCCACTGCTGGCTTGCTTCTGAAGCTAAGCAGGGTTGGTCCTGGTCAGTCCCTGGATGGGAGACTAGATGCTGCTGGAAGTGGTGTTGGAGGGCCAGTAGGAAGCACTCTTTCCTCTGGGCAAAAAAAATCATATCCCACCCTGTGTAGGGTGCTGTCTTTCGGCTGGGATGTTAAACGGGTGTCCTGACTCTCTGAGGTCATTAAAGATCCCATGGCACTTATCGTAAGAGTAGGGGTGTTAACCCTGGTGTCCTGCTAAATTCCCAAGCTGTCCCTCATATGGTCACCTAATCACCCCCAGCTTACAATTGGCTCATTCATCTCCCTCTTCTCCCCTGTAACTATTCCCCAGGTTGTTGCTGTAAATGAGAACGTGTTCTCAGTAAACTTTCCTGGTTAAAAATATGGCTCAGGTAGCTGTTATGTTGTCCTCCCATCCGAATTGCCCTAATCACTGAACACATTACTCAGCCAAATTAGATAATTACAGTGTAGATATGGACAAAAATCCAAATTACCATGAATTGATACGTTAACGGATTTTATAGGGCCCTAAAATATCCTTTAAATTACTACTACTAGTTTGATGGTTGTAGACATTGATTGTCCCATTAACAATAACCCATATTACCATACTTACTTCATTTCGAACTTCACATCTCTCTAGTATAGGCTACTTATCGTAATAAATGATATGAGCAAAATGCCTGCGATAAGTGTCGATCATTTCTGGCTTATCGTCCCAGCTCTAACACAGAGTGGTGGTCCTCTCTGCCACTGAGTCAGTGACATCACATGCTCTGTGCATGGCACAGGACCAAGCTGGGCCTCTCCCTTTCAGACAGGCAGACATGGTTAGCATACACTCTGGTTCAATCTTCAATTACCAAATTCCTGATATTTGAGGCTACCCCTAAATCACATAAATGAAGTGAAGCGCAAAATATCAAATCACCAATAAAGAAAAAATTATGAATATCTGTCATTTTCCATCTGGACTACAGTTGAGGTACAAGTAGAGCACTTGTACAACACATCCCATCCACCTCTTTAATAATGTAGGCAGGCTATACACAAAGGAGAGGATTTCATATTGAAAACAGAAAGTGTCAGTTTTAGTGTGAGACAACGGAAAAAGGTGGATAGTACCACTATCGGAAGATTAGCAGCATCATTCTACTCATCAAGCCTCGGTACAGTTAACACAGCCATGCCGGGACCCCACTGGTCCTGACTGGATGTACAAACAAATCTCTTTCTCCCACTCTTCCTCCCTACTCTGCACTTTCTCCCACAATCCCACACCCCGTGGCTAGACAATGTCGGCCACATTACTGGGGAGATTCTTTCCGCAATTAACTCACCCTCTCCCTACTGGCATACATATACATTTTGATCCCCTGCCAGGGCATTCTCTTGCTCCTGGCCCTCTCAACCTGAATTGGTGGGTAGCGCTGGGCTGGCCGAGGGGGAGAGCTGGCTTGTGCTCAGCTGCACAGACCCTTCAGGCCAGGCAGTGCTAACAAGGTCCACAAGAGCTGAGTTAAGAAATCCACCTTGCTAGCCTAATCACAGCAATAGCAAACCTCTCACGGCCCACTCTCCCTCAGTGGCCCTTGTGTTGCACACTGCACACAGTCACTACATTTCTCATGATGAGATATCATTGGCCTATCTAGACTACCCCACTGAAACATGCCTAATGATACCAAGTACCTTACATCACTTTCCATGACCATAGACTAAGTAGACCTCCTGGAAGAACGTGTCAGACCACAACCACAAAGCTATGCCCTGGTGATTTAGAGCCAGGGGTCACATGTGCCTCTTGATTCACCTCTGGTCACAGTAAAGCTTCATGGCAGGCCTGCTATAAACCATGTCTTGAAAATATACTGGCCACTATCAATCCTTTCTCAAACCATTATGTGTATGTCGTCGTGCCTGTTGACTTCTATATGTGGGGAGTGAGTTATATATATATTAACAAGTTAACTTGTGTCCTACTGTTACTTAGCGAAATTGAACATTGTGACAGAACTAAATTAAACTAAGCTAGTTTCTGCAGCCAAGTAGATATTGTTCTGGTTGGTTCAATATAACGTTAACTAGTTAATTACTGTAGCATGTTCTTGCAGCTTCATTTGGTGTAACTACAGTAACGTTGCCTAATTTGTCAGCTAGCCAACATTTGGAATGTTAAAACAGAACGTTGGATAATTTACATAGCGAGCTAACGGCACTGTAGTTAGCTGCGTTTGCAAAATCGACTCACCTTTTACGAGCCGCTCAGTTGTAGATTGTTTTTCTCCGGCGTTCTCCTTGTCTTTGTCTTTTCCAGACATGTTAGTTCCGTCTGGTCTCCACTCAGGACCAAGTTTGATGAGCTAGTTTTACTAGCTAGTTTGCAGCGCTAGCTGGTTACTCCGTCTTGAAGTTATGAGAGTGAATAGAGATTTGTTTTCTTTCCGAGAGGATTGATTTGATTAGGTTCGATTACTAACAGCGTTAATCCGTGTCAAAATGTCACAAATTGATATGGACCATAGAAAACAGAGAAGTGGTGATTGTCCCGTGTAACAAAAGTCTTCACTATTTACTTAGTGGATAAACTTAATTCGATTTTAAGAGTTAGCTAGCAAACGAGTTGGGTATCAGATTGACAAATCACTTGAAATCCATTTGAATGCTAATATAAACGTTAGTCAGTAACCTCATCATCAAATTGCTTGGATTTACTTAGATGACTCATCCATAAAACCTGTCGCTTTTAAACCAGCGTTTCCTCGCGGTTATCGAGCCCTGTTCCAGGTGTAACTAGCTATTGTTCCCGTTCTGACCGTAACCCCACGGATTAAACTCTAATCTGACAGCGCACACAGACGGTCGTCCCTATTTACCACAACCACAAAGTAATAAACCCCTCCTATTTCTAAAATGTATCTTCTTACAATCTGATTTTAAACTTAACCCTAACCACAATGCTAACCTTATGCCTAAACTCAAATTAAGACAAACAAAGCAACACAATATTAATAATACATTTGTACGATTATAGGAAATTTCGCCTTTGTGACTGTGGTAACTAGTGGCAACCCAGAGACGGATTTCCTACAATATGGCGGAGGCGGAATTGACTCCCTAACGAAATGACGTAGCTATGGTAACGTAATGCGTACCCGTCAAATCAAATCCAATTGGATTTGTCACATGCGCCGAAAACAGCAGGTTTGGACTTTACCGTGAAATGCTTACTTACATGCCCAACAATGCAGTTTTAAGAAAAATAGAACATATTTACTGAATAAACTAAAGTAAAAAAAACAAAAGAGCAACAATATGATAACAATAACGAGGCTACATACAGGCCGTACCGAGTCAATGTGCGGGGTACAGGTTAGTCAAGGTAATTGAGGTAATAGGTACAGTACCGGTCAAAAGTTTGGACACACCTACTCATTGAAGGGTTTTTCTTTATTTTTACTAATTTCTACATTGTAGAATAATAGTGAAGACATCGAAACTATGAAATAACACACATGGAATCATGTAGTAACCCCCCCCCAAAAAATGTTAAACAAAACAAAATATAATTTAGATTCTTCAAAGACCCTTTGCCTTGATGACAAGCTTTGCACATTCTTGGCATTATCTCAACCAGCTTCACCTGGAATGCTTTCCCAACAGTCTTGAAGGAGTTCCCACATATGCTGAGCACTTGCTGGCTGATTTTCCTTCACTCTGCGGTCCAACTCATCCCAAACCATCTCAATTGGGTTGAGGTCGGGTGATTGTGGAGGCCAGGTCATCTGATGCAGCACTCCATCACTTTCCTTGGTTAAATAACCCTTACACAGCCTGGAGGTGTGTTTTGGGTCATTGTCCTGTTGAAAAACAAATGATAGTCCCACTAAGTGCAAACCATATGGGATGGCATATCGCCGCAGAATGCTGTGGTAGCCATGCTAGTTAAGTGTGCCTTGAATTCTAAATAAATCACTAAGTGTCACCAGCAAAGCACCCCTACACGATCACACCTCCTCCTCCATGTTTCATGGTGGGAACCACAAATGCGGAGATCATCCGTTCACCTACTCTGGGTCTCACAAAGACATGGCGGTTGGATCCAAACATCTCAAATTTGGACTCTTCAGTCCAAAGGACCGATTTCCACTGGTCTAATGTCCATTGCTCGTGTTTCTTGGCCGAAGCAAGTCTCTTCGTAATATTGGTGTCCTTTAGTAGTGGTTTCTTTGCAGCAATTGACCATGAAGGCCTGATTCACACTAGAGGTCGACAGATTAATCGGAATGCCCGATTAATTAGGGCCGATTTCAAGTTTTCATAACAATCGGAAATCTGTATTTTTGGGCGCCGATTTGCCGATTTCTTTTTTACATTATTTTTTTATACCTTTATTTAACTAGGCAATGACGGCCTAGGAACGGTGGGTTAACTGCCTTGTTCAGGGGCAGAACGACAGATTTTCACCTTGTCAGCTTGGGGTATCCAATCTTGCAGCCTTACAGTTAACTAGTCCAACACGATAACGACCTGCCTCTCTCTCGTTGCACTCCACAAAGAGACTGCCTGTTACGCGAATGCAGTAAGCCAAGGTAAGTTGCTAGCTAGCATTAAATTTAGCTTATAAAAAACAACCAATCATAACTACTAGTTAACTACACATGGTTGATGATATTACTAGATATTATCTAGTGTGTCCTGCGTTGCATATAATCTGACTGAACATACAAGCATACAAGTATCTAAGTATCTGACTGAGCGGTGGTAGGCAGAACCAGGCGCATAAACATTCATTCAAACAGTTGTGCGTCAAGCATTGCGCTGTTTATGACTTCAAGCCTATCAACTCCCGAGATGAGGCTTGTGTAACTGAAGTGAAATGGCTAGCTAGTTAGCACGCGCTAATAGCGTTTCAAACGTCACTCGCTCTGAGCCTTCTAGCAGGTGTTCCCCTTGCTCTGCATGGCAAACGCTGCTTCGATGGTGGCTGTTGTCGTTGTGTTGCTGGTTCGAGCCCAGGGAGGAGCGAGGAGAGGGACGGAAGCTACACTGTTACACTGGCAATACTATAGTGCCTATAAGAACATCCAATAGTCAAAGGTTAATGAAATATAAATGGTATAGAGGGAAATAGTCCTATAATTCCTATAATAACTACATTAATATTGAATATTGAAGACTCATGTTAAAAGGAACCACCAGCTTTCATATGTTCTCATGTTCTGAGCAAGGAACTGAAACGTTAGCTTTCTTACATGGCACATATTGCACTTTTACTTTCTTCTCCAACACTTTGTTTTTGCATTATTTAAACCAAATTTAACCTGTTTCATTATTTACTTGAGGCTAAATTGATTTTATTGATGTATTATATTAAGTTAAAATAAGTGTTTATTCAGTATTGTTGTAATTGTCATTATTACAAATAAATACCGATTAATTGGCCGATTTATCGGCTTTTTTGGTCCTCCAATAATCGGAATCGGCGTTGAAAAATCATGGTCGGTCAACCTCTAATTCACACAGTCTCCTCTGAACAGCTGATGTTGAGATGTGTCTGTTACTTGAACTCTGTGAAGCAGTTATTTGGGCTGCAATCTGAGGTGCAGTTAACTTGTCCTCTGCAGCAGAGGTAACTCTGGGTCTTCCTTTCCTGTGGTGGTCCTCATGAGAGCTAGTTTCATCATAGCGCATGATGGTTTTTGCGACTGCACTTCAAGAAACTTTCAAAGTTCTTGAAATGTTCCACATTGACTGACCTTCATGTCTTAAAGTAATGATGGACTGTTGTTTCTCTTTGCTTATTTGAGCTTGCCATAATATGGACTTGGTCTTTAACCAAATAGGGCTGTCTTCTGTATACCAACCCTACCTTGTCACAACACAACTGATTGGTTTGGATACATTAAGAAGGAAATAAATTCCACAAATGAACTTTAACAAGGCACCCCTGTTAATTGAAATGCATTCCAGGTGACTACCTCATGAAGCTGGTTGAGAGAATTCCAATAGTGTGCAAAGCATCAAAGCAAAGGGTGGCTACTGTGAAGAATCTCAAATATAAAATTAATTTAGATTAGTTTATAACTTTTGGGATTATTACATGATTCCACATTCTACATGTGTTATTTCATAGTTTTGATGTCTTCACTATTATTCTACAATGTAGAAAATTGTAAAATAAAGAAAAACCTAGGGTTTCTGGAATGATGGTGCCTTTCAAAGCACTTCATGGCTACAGACGTAGTCCTTTAGGCAGGTTACCTTGGTGTTCTTGGGCACAGGGACTATGGGGGTCTATTACAAAGTCAACAACGCAGCCACTGCCAGCTAGCCTAGTTCAGCAGTACTGTATCATTTTAATCATTTTAGTCAATAAGATTCTTGCTACGTAAGCTTAACTTTCTGAACATTTGAGACGTGTAGTCCACTTGTCATTCCAATCTCCTTGCATTAGCGTAGCCTCTTCTGTAGCCTGTCAACTATGTGTCTGTCTATCCCTGTTCTCTCCTCTCTGCACAGACCATACAAACGCTCCACACCGCGTGGCCGCTGCCACCCTAATCTGGTGGTCCCAGCGCGCACGACCCACGTGGAGTTCCAGGTCTCCGGTAGCCTCTGGAACTGCCGATCTGCAGCCAACAAGGCAGAGTTCATCTCAGCCTATGCCTCCCTCCAGTCCCTCGACTTCTTGGCACTGACAGAAACATGGATCACCACAGATAACACTGCTACTCCTACTGCTCTCTCTTCGTCCGCCCACGTGTTCTCGCACACCCCGAGAGCTTCTGGTCAGCGGGGTGGTGGCATCGGGATCCTTATCTCTCCCAAGTGGTCATTCTCTCTTTCTCCCCTTACCCATCTGTCTATCGCCTCCTTTGAATTTCATGCTGTCACAGTTACCAGCCCTTTCAAGCTTAACATCCTTATCATTTATCGCCCTCCAGGTCCCCTCGGAGAGTTCATCAATGAGCTTGATGCCTTGATAAGCTCCTTTCCTGAGGACGGCTCACCTCTCACAGTTCTGGGCGACTTTAACCTCCCCACGTCTACCTTTGACTCATTCCTCTCTGCCTCCTTCTTTCCACTCCTCTCCTCTTTTGACCTCACCCTCTCACCTTCCCCCCCTACTCACAAGGCAGGCAATACGCTCGACCTCATCTTTACTAGATGCTGTTTTTCCACTAACCTCATTGCATCTCCCCTCCAAGTCTCCGACCACTACCTTGTATCCTTTTCCCTCTCGCTCTCATCCAACACTTCCCACACTGCCCCTACTCGGATGGTATTGCGCCGTCCCAACCTTCGCTCTCTCTCCCCCGCTACTCTCTCCTCTTCCATCCTATCATCTCTTCCCTCTGCTCAAACCTTCTCCAACCTATCTCCTGATTCTGCCTCCTCAACCCTCCTCTCCTCCCTTTCTGCATCCTTTGACTCTCTATGTCCCCTATCTTCCAGGCCGGCTCGGTCCTCCCCTCCCGCTCCGTGGCTTGACGACTCATTGCGAGCTCACAGAACAGGGCTCCGGGCAGCCGAGCGGAAATGGAGGAAAACTCGCCTCCCTGCGGACCTGGCCATCCTTTCACTCCCTCCTCTCTACATTTTCCTCCTCTGTCTCTGCTGCTAAAGCCACTTTCTACCACTCTAAATTCCAAGCATCTGCCTCTAACCCTAGGAAGCTCTTTGCCACCTTCTCCTCCCTCCTGAATCCTCCTCCCCCTCCCCCTCCTCCCTCTCTGCAGATGACTTCGTCAACCATTTTGAAAAGAAGGTCGACGACATCCGATCCTCGTTTGCTAAGTCAAACGACACCGCTGGTTCTGCTCACAGTGCCCTACCCTGTGCTCTGACCTCTTTCTCCCCTCTCTCTCCAGATGAAATCTCGCGTCTTGTGACGGCCGGCCGCCCAACAACCTGCCCGCTTGACCCTATCCCCTCCTCTCTTCTCCAGACCATTTCCGGAGACCTTCTCCCTTACCTCACCTCGCTCATCAACTTATCCCTGACCGCTGGCTACGTCCCTTCCGTCTTCAAGAGAGCGAGAGTTGCACCCCTTCTGAAAAAACCTACACTCGATCCCTCCGATGTCAACAACTACAGACCAGTATCCCTTCTTTCTTTTCTCTCCAAAACTCTTGAACGTGCCGTCCTTGGTCAGCTCTCCCGCTATCTCTCTCAGAATGACCTTCTTGATCCAAATCAGTCAGGTTTCAAGACTAGTCATTCAACTGAGACTGCTCTTCTCTGTATCACGGAGGCGCTCCGCACCGCTAAAGCTAACTCTCTCTCCTCTGCTCTCATCCTTCTAGACCTATCGGCTGCCTTCGATACTGTGAACCATCAGATCCTCCTCTCCACCCTCTCCGAGTTGGGCATCTCCGGCGTGGCCCACGCTTGGATTGCGTCCTACCTGACAGGTCGCTCCTACTAGGTGGCGTGGCGAGAATCTGTCTCCTCACCATGCGCTCTCACCACTGGTGTCCCCCAGGGCTCTGTTCTAGGCCCTCTCCTATTCTCGCTATACACCAAGTCACTTGGCTCTGTCATAACCTCACATGGTCTCTCCTATCATTGCTATGCAGACGACACACAATTAATCTTCTCCTTTCCCCCTTCTGATGACCAGGTGGCGAATCACATCTCTGCATGTCTGGCAGACATATCAGTGTGGATGACGGATCACCACCTCAAGCTGAACTTCGGCAAGACGGAGCTGCTCTTCCTCCCGGGGAAGGACTGCCCGTTCCATGATCTCGCCATCACGGTTGACAACTCCATTGTGTCCTCCTCCCAGAGCGCTAAGAACCTTGGCGTGATCCTGGACAGCACCCTGTCGTTCTCAACTAACATCAAGGCGGTGGCCCGTTCCTGTAGGTTCATGCTCTACAACATCCGCAGAGTACGACCCTGCCTCACACAGGAAGCGGCGCAGGTCCTAATCCAGGCACTTGTCATCTCCCGTCTGGATTACTGCAACTCGCTGTTGGCTGGGCTCCCTGCCTGTGCCATTAAACCCCTACAACTCATCCAGAACGCCGCAGCCCGTCTAGTGTTCAACCTTCCCAAGTTCTCTCACGTCACCCCGCTCCTCCGCTCTCTCCACTGGCTTCCAGTTGAAGCTCGCATCCGCTACAAGACCATGGTGCTTGCCTACGGAGCTGTGAGGGGAACGGCACCTCAGTACCTCCAGGCTCTGATCAGGCCCTACACCCAAATAAGGGCACTGCGTTCATCCACCTCTGGCCTGCTCGCCTCCCTACCACTGAGGAAGTACAGTTCCCGCTCAGCCCAGTCAAAACTGTTCGCTGCTCTGGCTCCCCAATGGTGGAACAAACTCCCTCACGACGCCAGGACAGCGGAGTCAATCACCACCTTCCGGAGACACCTGAAACCCCAACTCTTTAAGGAATACCTATGATAGGATAAAGTAATCCTTCTAACCCCCCCACCCCTAAAATATGTAGATGCACTATTGTAAAGTGGCTGTTCCACTGGATGTCATAAGGTGAATGCACCAATTTGTAAGTCGCTCTGGATAAGAGCGTCTGCTAAATGACTTAAATGTAAATGTAAATGTATTTGAAACATGTAGATATTACAGACTCGGTCAGGGACAGGTTGAAAATGTTAGTGAAGACACTTGCCAGTTGGTCAGTGCATGCTCGGAGTACACGTCCTGGTAATCCGTCTGGCCCTGGGCCTTGTGAATGTTGACCTGCATTAAGGTGTTACTCACATTGGCTACGGAGAATATAATCACACAGTCATCCAGAACAGCTGGTGTTCTCATGCATTCTTCAGTGTTGAAGCGCGCATAGAAGTCACTTAGCTCGTCTGGTTGTCTCGTGTCTCTGGGCAGCTTGCAGCTGGGCTTCCCTTTGTAGTCCGTAATAGTTTGCAAGCCCTGCCAGATCCGACGAGCATCGGAGCCGGTGTAGTAGGACTCCATCTTAGTCCTGTATTGACGCTTTGCCTGTTTGATGGTTCGTCGGAGGGTATAGTGGGATTTCTTATAAGCCCCCGGGTTAGAGTGCCACGCCTTGAAAGCGGCAGCTCTACCCTTTAGCTCAGTGCTGATGTCGCCTGTAATCCATGGCTTTTGGTTGGAGTATGTACACGTGCAGGTCACTTGAGGTGCATTCAAAATCCACAACGTGTTGGATGTCTCAGAAAGGGATAAGGAAAGGGGAATACCTAGTCAGTTGTACAACTGAATGCATTCAACTGAATTGTGTTTTCCGCATTTAAACCAATCCCTCTGAATCAGAGAGGTGCGCGGGGCTGCCTTAATAATCAACATCACGTCATCGGCGCCCGAGGAGCAGTTGTTGTTGGGGGTTATGCCACATTCAAACCAAATGGGAACTTGGAAATCTCTGACTTCCGATTTCAGTGCGTTCAAAACAACTCGGAACTCAGGGAAAAAACAAGCTCTGACTGGGAAAAATCTATTTGAACGATCATCCTACTCGGAATTCCAACTCTGAAACTTGGGCCTTTTTCTAGAGCTCTAACTTTCCGACCTGAACATCACTGACGTCATGATTTTACCTCATATTTTCCTGAGTTACCAGTTGTTTTGAACACATCAATGTCGCGTTCATATGCTAGTCGGAACTAGGAAACTGACATTTCTAACCTGCTGATTCGTTGAACGCGGCACATGTATAACTACAACCAGTTAGCAAGTCGAAAATGTGAGTTTCTTGGTTCCAACTAGCATGTGAATGTGGCATAACAGCAATTGCTTAGGGGCAAAATTACATATTTGAACATTGTCGGCTGGGGGATTTGATTCCAGCAGGGTTTTCATATATACAGTCATTGGTTTAACCTGTTTTATAAGGTCTTTGAGTTTAATAGTTCATTTGTTTGTATTAATCATAAATTTGCTATATTCAATGCACACATCTACCAGGCAGTGTACCTGTCCTAATCAATTTCATTTTTGGGAAGGTCAGAATATCTTCATTTCAGGAACATCAAAATATACACCTAAATATTCTCCCAGGGTGGGACAACATATGCAGTGGTGGAAAAAGTACCCGATTGTCATACTTGAGTAAAAGTAAAGATTCATGAATATAAAATTAAAAGTCACCCAGTAGAATACTATTGGAGTAAAAATTTGAATAGTAAAGTACAGACACCCAAAACATCCACTTAAGTAAAAAAATACTTTAAAGAACAATTTAAGTACTTTACACCACTGATCATAATAACCTCTAGCCTTTGCCTCAAAAGTAGAACTAGCAATGTCAGTAAATCAACACTAGATGGCGGTCTTGTTTCAATTTACCCTGCAGAGCCTGCTTTTACCATCAAGGCTGGAACCTGTATTGTAATTTGGATTAATTGAAAAAAACCATCAGTGAACTGCAATGTTCATTATAATAACGTTTAACATAATCAAGATAAATGTGACAATGTATTTTGTTGTGAAGTTACATTCAATGAGGGGATTCGATTAATCTGACCCAGGTGGGCATAGTTTGTACCATGTGAAAAGTGATTGCATTCGTTTTGGAAGCAGGCTGCCTCCCTGTGCCACGCTCTGTTGGACAGCGAAGTCGTCTCAAAACAAAAGTGACAGGTTAAGAATGTGGAGTAATGAGTAGGATTCTGTGTTTTCACATGCAAAGTGATTTATTTTGATAAACACCATCTGCTTTCCCAATTAAAACGATTGACAATTCAAAACGTACACAGAATATACCAAACATTAGGAACACCTTCCTAATATTGCACCCCAGCCGCCAGTTTGTACTTAAAATGTAGGAATATGCCTTCATATTCAAAAATAACTTGAAATGGCCAACTGACTCCTAACAACCAGAGATCAGGCTCTGTGATTGAGTGAGGCAACTCAAAAGATTTAGATTTTTTAATTTAGATGCACTATTGTAAAGTGACTGTTCCACTGGATGTCATAAGGTGAATGCACCAATTTGTAAGTCGCTCTGGATAAGAGCATCTGCTAAATGACTTAAATGTAAATGTAAATGTAAAAGATATCAATACAAAAAAAACAATTTCTTTATTCACTGTCCCGTCCTTAAAAAAATAGTTTCATAATTCTAATCAACCACCTCTACAATCTTCATAAGCCAAAATACCTACATTTACAATGAACAACATGTTCATACATGAGTATTGAAAATAAACCTGTATTTTAAAGCAGCCCAAACAGCCAAATTGTGCCAGTTATAAACAAACTGCTACAGCAGAAAAACTCAAATGAATCACAATCAAATAAAAATATGCACACAATGATTAGTTTCATTTAGAAATGCTGGTAGGCTAAAGTATATCAAAACAATTGGTATTCAATACATAACATTTCTTGCATTTGAGAACATGGCTTTTTCTTCAACCTAACTTCAACCTAAATTGCGCCGATTTGGCCAATTTCTCAGAAAGATGCATTTCTGTTTGATTTTAAGATACATTTAAAAAATATAGGAGCCCTGTTGTCTTGGCAAACCACCGATATGCATAAGAATATAAATGGTGGTCACCCACCTCAGGGCAGGCAAACCACAGTTTGTGTTGATGGTACAAAGAAGCTGCAGGAGTATCACAAGCATTAGGCACATACCCCAAGGACATATCTCTCTGGCACATTTTCAGAAGAAAACTGCATCGGCCCCATAGCACCAGTTTGGAGCGAAGAAGCCTGGCAGACAGACTAACTTGAGCCTCTCCTGCCCCCGGGCATGCACCACCATCACATCGGTTGCAGACAGCAAATGATAACAGGCTGGGGAAGTAGACATTGATGGTGAGGCTAACTAAGGTGATCCAGACCAGAAGAGCAGTCAAGCCTGGTCAGTTTACACAGATAAGAGGCATAGAACAGTCAGCAGTATGATCTTCCATATCAGTCCAGTTCAGTGAAGGCACTCAGTGGCTCGAACAGTGCACAACTGCAGCATTTAGGCCAAGGTAACCAAACACTCTTTTATGATACGTGACTTCTTTAGGATTAGTACTTGTAATAAAAATGGTGCAAGAAACATTTTAGATGGGTACTGTATTATTTTTCATATTTCATCCATATGGATCAAAAGTGTGCACTCCTCAAACTACTGTCATAACATGGGTATAAACCTGACAAATGGATGCAGGAAAGTATGAAAATAGTAATTTTACACAATGGTTTCTCAAACGGCTTTGGAATTGATGTGTCAATGTGTAGTTCATACATTCATAATCTATGAGCAGAATTACTGTCTTACTTCAATTAGCCACAAAATCCCTAGTTTGAAAGAGAATGTTTTTCTGGAAGCTGTGCAACATTTTCCCTACATGTGGACCAGCCCCCTAGCAATTAGAGTTCTAGCCAATGAGCTTAAGCCATTCACCAGTTGCAAGACAGCTAGCAAGATGCATACACAGCAGAGCAATGACGTGGTGCACATATGTGACATAGTACGCAATTTTCGCAGACCACTTCTGGCTCATGAGCACTACTTTCAGATCTACTGGCTAAGTATATAAAAATACCGGATAATCTCTTAAGATAACATAGTCTTTGTTCAGTCAATGTGATAATTACCTTCAATTACAGAGGGTATTACTGTTCACACAACAGTGGATGACTGGCTTAGTTGCAGTATATACTTGATTTGATATAGACTGTATATGGTTATATCACGGAATGAACTTAAATAGACTAATCTTGTTTCAACAGCATTGACGATAATCAGCTTTATAACGTACCCAAGAGAAAACGGCATTCAATGATTAAAGGAGTGATATACGGAAGGACAAAAAAATAATTTTCCAAAACTGTTGCGCATCAAGTATGCTATTATTGACTAAAACAACACTTAAGGTAAATTGCTTATATGGCAATGACAGATCGTTCGCAGGCAAGACCAAGAGGCCAAGGTTTCAGAGTGTTTGTGACACCAACCCCCACCCACCCCTACTATGTGCATGTTTGCACATGTAAGTCGCTCTGGATAAGAGCGTCTGCTAAATGACTTAAATGTAAATGTAAATGTCTGCCCTGAGCGACAGTGACCAATTCGACTGTCCTCCATATTGGATTGGGCATGAGATCCACACTCTTTTTTGACAACTGTCCATGCTGGAGAAGAGATGCACACACCTCACAAATTAGTTATTTCAAAATGTCTGTCTAATCTTTCCTGGCAACAATAATGCTGTATGACATTAGTACTCTAAATATCTATTGCATATGATTTATCATCGTCTTCTGGGAAGTCTCTTTTTACACAATATAAAAAACAACATTCAAATGACACTGTAGATCAAATGAGAAACAATGAATGGCTCTAGTCCCCATTCGGCTTTAGACACCACAGATGACAGATGAGAGGCACCTTCACTGTAACGGGCAGGAAGAGGAGAGTGAGGACTGAGGAAACACCTGAGGGGCATAAAGTGCTGAAAAAAATAGGCCTCATCTGACTGGGGTCATGGCCAAGCCCAGTTTTAAGAGGCCAGCTAACCATAAATGGACATTTATTTAACTTTAGACTACATCTAAAGCCCTATCGCTGAGAGATTTAACTTTGCAGACGCAAGAACTGGTCAGTCAAGTCCTTTCTGGGGTGTTGTAGCAATGGAGTGCTGATTCTGGTGAGAATAGTGCAAATTCAAACTCGATTCTGTTTTTCAGTTGAACATGCCCAGACCAGCCTTCAATCTAAGTTAGTCGACCCCCTTTGCATTACGTTGTACCATATTCAAAGGCTCACAGCCTGACACAACACAGAAGATAGTTCCAGCAAGATTGCAGTGCAAGTCCACTGCATGTACTGTACCCCCTTCACTGCTGAATCATGAAGCCAGACTGCGGGGCCATGCGAGGGGGAGGCCTTTGAGGAAGGACAGGGGGGCACTGAGACATGAAGTGGTGCTGGTGCTCCGGGTTGGCACTGGGCAAAAGGTGGGCTGCCCTGGGGGGGATAGGGGGGTATGGGATGGCAGGATAGGAGAAGACAGCAGGCTGGGGGACTACACCTGGGGGTTGTTGGGCTGGAGGTGGAGGGGGAGCTCTCCTGGGCTGGGGCACAGGGGAGTGGTTGTTGACCTCTGTGTAGAGGTGGGCTGGCCTGGCTGAGACCTCCTGGGGATGGGAGCAAGAGACTGGCACCTGGGGCAGCCTATGGCCCTTTAGCACCATCTCCTGCAGCTTGTCAATCTTCACCCTCCTCAGGTGGGCCAGCTTCCTCTTGCTCTGGTACGAGTCTATGAAGGTATCCAGGGTGACATCGCCGTCCAAGAAGGAGTCGGCCATGTTCTGTTTAGGAAGAAGCAGGAACAGTTTAAAACGTTAAAATAAAAGCACATTCTGGATATTCCATGCAAATGCCTTTTTCCCCCTTTTTTTAAACACTTGTTTATAAAAAATGAATACAAATATGATGAAAAGATGCGAGGATTGGACAGTAAAATAACTATAAAGAAAAACTGAGAGGTGTCCACCTTACTTGTAACAAAAGGGACCATAGAGTTAGATTAATAAACCATAGTAGGCCCCCTGGGCCAAAGTGCAAATAGAAAAAAACAGGAAAGGCAGGACACTGTGTGTGTGTGTGTGTGTGTGTGTGTGTGTGTGTGTGTGTGTGTGTGTGTGTGTGTGTGTGTGTGTGTGTGTGTGTGTGTGTGTGTGTGTGTGTGTGTGTGTGTGTGTGTGTGTGTGTGCAAGAGAGATAGTTTCATGCTGCTTACCTCAGTCTCCTCTTCAATCTTGGCTCCCTCTGCCTGCAGTAGAGCTAGCAATGTGTCCAATGAACTGTTCCCAGGGGTGTGGTCTGTGAGCAGAAGAGAAAGAAAAAAAAGGGACAAGACAAAAGTTAGCATTTTGTTTATGACCGCAACTATAATTCATCCTCTCAAACAGTCGCCTCAGTCACAGGACCGTTGAAAATGTACTGATGAAAATAATTAGCAGGCCTTAATAACATGACACTAAATCACATGATGACTGCTACAGAAGAATGAGGGAGTAGTCAACCAGTGAGAGAAAACACGCATGCACACACAGAGTTAAATCTCCATCAGTCACTCATTGTCTACAACAGCCTCCTCTGACACCCAAACCAAGGACAGAACATCTGAGCAAAAAGACTGACTGTCTTTCACAATGAGTGGTAAACTAAGACTGGAGCCTGCATCTGAAAATGGCACCCTACTCCCTTCTACACCGAGGCCAACAAACACAACAACAACTCCTCCTCTACCCCTTGTTCTCTCAATTGTCGTGTCAAAGCAAAATCAGCTAAGATTTCAACAACACTGGACAAATCAAAGCTCACAGGCACAGAGCTCATGTAGCCTAGAAGATGTGGGCATTAAATGGTTAGAAAAGTGTATGTTTTATACTCTTATCGTGTAGTACAATGTGTAATAACAAAATAAGTATATGCATAAACCCATTCGCTGTTGTCTGAATATAAGGAAGATCTGAGCCATACAGTCAGGGCTATAAAGTGCGACAAAAATATTTTGCTGTGGGACCTGGAGTTTTACATTTGGGAGCACCAATGAGAAGAAAAAATAAGGCCTGGCTGTACAGTTGTTTCCCGAGCACAGATTCATTAGTCATGCTTGCACCATTAATACATTGAAAACTGCTCATTTCTAGGCAGAACAGTTCAAAAGATCGACTCATATTACCGGCGCAACGTTTTTTTTTCTTCCAGTCACAGATTGGGATTTACATTCATAAACCATGTTGACGGCTGTTGTAAAACTACTCGTGCTCTGCATTTGTTTCACACCTTGTTCAGTTATGTTTGTTACCTAACAACCATTAGTTTACAATGATATCCAAACATTTGGGGGTACAGAAAGGGATAGCTTCTTCAGGAGATCAATGATCATAGCAATGACTGAATAACAGATGTCATTATAACAACCTTGACGCTCTTGAAGACAGTGTACAATTCTCTATGGAATACATCTCATTAGGAAAGTAGTCTTTTTACACAATGCAAAAATATGAATATTGTACAAATTACTTTGAATTTCAATGACAGGTGTATGAATCAACATTTTAGCTGTTTATAATAAGATGTATTTACAGGGTTACATTTGTTTCTAGGGCACAACATGAATTCATACAGTAAAGGCTGCTCCTAAATGGGTGCTCCTAAATGTTATGCTCCTAATGTTTAAAGTTGGCAACACCAGTGGGGGGGAAGAGAGCGAGCAACAAAGCCCTGGCACGCTCCTCCCCGCTCAGTGCCAAATAAGAGGCTTAATTTAACCAGCATTACACAAGGCTTTTCACAGTTGATCCAGCCAGTCAAAGGATTTTTTCTGCCATTGAAAACCTTGGGCGGGCCACCTAAGCTTTTTTATTTTCCTCTGGTCGCCTAACATGCTGACTACACCACTCATGTCGCAGGGGGAAGCGTTGCGAAATAAACGTACATTATTCAATCATTGCACCCACACCTCTGGAAAGTCTTGCGCTACAATTGAACTTGCAGTGCGTTAAGTATCACAAATAGAAGCAAGTCCTGCTTCTCTCATCTCCTCATTGGTTTTTAAGAGTGTGCTCGGTCCTCCTTTTCCTGTAGTCCACAACCATCATCTCCTTAGTCTTGATCACGTTGAGGGAGAGGTTGTTGTCCTGGCAACACAGCCAGGTCTCTGACCTCCTCCCTATATGCGGTCTCGTCATTGTTGGTGATCAGGCCTACCACTGTTGTGTCATCAGCAAACTTAATGATGGTGTTGGAGTCGTGCCTGGCTGTGTAGTCATGAGTGAACAGTGAGTAGAGGGGACTGAGCACGCATCCCCGAGGGGCCCCAGTGTTAAGGATCAGTGTTGCGGGTGTGTCGTCACCGTCCCTTACCACCTGGGGACGGCCCGTCAGGAAGTCCAGGATCCAGTTGCAGAGGGAGGTGTTTAGTCCCAGGGTCCTTAGCTTAGTGCTTAGCTTTGAACGCTGTGCTGTAGTCAATGAATAGCATTCTCACGTGGGTGATTGAAAGATAAACTGAGTTTCACACTCCAGTGCAGGTGGTAGTTCTAATGCACCTTAAAGTTGTTTGCCAGCCACCATATGAGGTCCAAAGAAGCCTGAAGGAGGAGAGATTGTTAAGAGTTTACTAAAAACACTTGTCTGTGGATTAATTGTCAGAGTAGAGTACCTTGTGTACCTTTATATCCCAGGACAAATTAGCTAGCAACAGCAAGACAGCTAGCTAAATTGCCATAAATGTTTAATGCTTTTCGACCGGTCCCTAAATTAATGTAGTTGTTTCAGAGTTCATTTTGATATTTCAAACAAAATGAAAGTGTCTGGTGTGGGTGGACTAAATCAACAGGTAAATCAAAAACAGTAAAAAATATATATAAATCATTTGAGATAGATTAAATTAAAAATAAAAAAATAATAAAACACTACTTTCAAATAATAACACCAAAATAAAGGCTAGACAGTCAGAGAGAAAAAAATTGCAGCAGTATATATTGTGTTATTATGTTGAGTAAAATAACAGCATTAGCCAAGGCAAAATGCAAAGAATTGCTGGAAATTAAACTTTAAAACTGCATCGCTGCCTTAATTTGCTCAAGGCCACAGGTTAATTGGGAATTTGTTTCTTTACTCTGGCTTTTCCAGTTGAAAGTATACATAAGTACAATTTATTATTGTATTACATAGTATTTATTTCTAAATTAAAATATGCAAAGAGGCAAAACGTCCTTAAAACTTCTTACAGCCGAAATCCAGTTAACGGGATCTATATGAAAATAGCCAGTGAAAGTGCAGGGCGCCAAATTCAAACAGAAATCTCAATTAAAATTCCTCAAACATACAAGTTTTAAAGATAAACTTGTTGTTAATCCCTCCACAGTGTCCGATTTCAAAAAGGCTACCCGCCATGTTGTGGAGTCAACAGAAGTCAGAAATAGCATTATAAATATTCACTTACCTTTGATGATCATCATAATGCACTTCCAGAAATCCCAGTTCCACAATAAATGTTGTTTTGTTCGATAAAGTCCATCATTAATGTCCAAATACCTCCTTTTTGTTTGCGCATTTAGCTCACAAATCCAAATTCAGTCAGGCCACAATATGTTCCGAATTTATTATAGTAGTGGCTCCTTCATTGAATGTGGCTACTGCCATACGGATTCTGCATCAATAAGGCATTTTCCCACAAAGACAGTTTTGGGGCATCGAGACCATATTAGAGTTCAGACATTAATTTGCATTTTGGGTTCCTCCATGCTCCGTTATTTTGAGGATGCTATAATTTGAGAGCCTATGATATACAGGTACCATTTTCTGTGCAACCTCTATTAAAAATGTTTTTTGACTGGGTGGATCGTCACCATATTCTAGGGCTCGCTGGTACCAGCACCAATAGACACACCTGTCCTGTAGTTGGAAGTGAATCCTTTCTTGTGCTAAGTGCCATCAGAGGATACATGAATGTCTATGATGACATCCTCATCCTCCTTCAGCAACTCTGCTATGTCTGGGTATATATCTGCGTATGCTCTTGAAATGATCTTTGCAGGACTCTCCATTGACTGTAGCCCTCTCTGAATCTTTGCATCTTAAGTGTGTGTGAGGGGGGGGGGGGTACTTATGGTGATCAACATTACAAACATAACTGCAGGACTAAATATCAACATGTTACCCCTTGTAAATATTAGCATTAGTGATGCAAAGATAGACATTTTTGGCCGATATCGAAAAAACAATACTGATACCCGATATTTACAATTTTAGCGGCCTTTTAAGCATTCTAGTACAGTTAAATAGTTAACACACACGGACATGGTCTAAGGCACTGCATCTCAGTGCAAGACGCGTCACTACAGTCCCTGGTTCGAATCCAGGCTGTATCAAATCCGGCCGTGATTGGGAGTCCCATAGTGCTGTGCACAATTTGCCCAGCATCGTCCAGGCCGTCATTGTAAATAAGAATTTGTTCTTAACTGACTTGTCTAGTTAAGGTCACACGCACAAAAGTTATTGCCATTTACATATGTCCCCTTTACCAGTAAAACATATCAAAACATATTTCTTTCACTTAATGGCTGTGCTGTTTCGTTGTTCAGTCATTTCATTCTCAACCCGGATTTCTATAGAACGCCGTTTGAGTCTTTGCGTGTCAAAATAGATACACATCAAATAACACACCATCTGTTTCAGTAGCTATAGTTAGCTGTCATCTAAAATAGCCCTAATTTATAAGACAGTTCTTATTTGATTAATGGTGGTCAGACCCATCTATGTGAAGCTAGCTACAATAAGGACTAGCCACAATAGTGGACTTTGCGGTAATAAAAGCCACTGTTGGCCAGCTGCTGTCTGGTTGATTGCTGCTAGTTGTCATCTTCATCTCATTTGTGTCTCAATGCGTTGCTGCGGGCGACCTCCTTTTCCTCCTCTACCTGTACTGCCACTGCCTCGATTGGCGGGTCAGGCACATTTTTTCAATCACTGCTTTTCTTGCATTGGCTAACTGAGATCGCCTATTTATTCACATACACTAGGTATATCCATCAAGATTCTCATTTACGTTGATTCTTCACGGAAGATATTTTCAAACAAGGAAGTGCTGCGCGAGGCGTTTTAACCCATCAGGTTGGCGGAAAGGGCCTTTAAATGCCAGTAACCAATCGAATGTCAGGAAATTACTCATCTTTCTGCACGAAGTACTACGTCTACAAAGGATATAGCCATGTATGGACTAGCTAACAATATGCTCCGGAAAAAAGCTTTTGAATGATATATGATTCAACATGGAGAGTTTAAAAAATAATGGTTGTAGTTCTACATGAAACATGCTATCAAGAATGACATTTATGGTAGGTGTATTTGACGAAGTTGGGACAAATTATACAAATAAAGTATTTATATACATTATATAAAGTACCCAGTTGCACAGGGCGGGATCGAGACCCAGGGTAAGTAAGCAAATTGGAGTGGGTCTAGGGTGTCAGGTAGGGTGGAGGTGAAATGGTCCTTGACTAGTCTCTCAAAGCACTACATGATGACAGAAGTGAGTGCTACGGGGCGGTAGTCGTTTATCTCAGTTACCTTCGCTTTCTTGGGAACAGGGACAATGGTGGCCCTCTTGAAGCATGTGGGAACAGCAGACTGGGATAAGGATTGATTGAATATGGCCGTAAACACACCAGACAGCTGGTCTGCGCATGCTCTGAGGACGCGGCTCGGGATGCCGTCTGGGCCTGCAGCCTTGCGAGGGTTAACACGTTTAAATGTTTTTCCTCACATCAGCTGCAGTGAAGGAGAGTCTGCAGGTTTTGGTAGCGGGCCGTGTCAGTGGCATTGTATTGTCCTCAAAGCGGGCATAAAAGTGATTTAGTCTGCCTGGAAGCAAGACATCCTGGTCCGTGACTGGGCTGGTTTTCTTTTTGTAATCCGTGATTGACTGTAGACCCTGCCACATACCTCGTGTCTGAGCCGTTGAATTGTGACTCTACTTTGTCTCTATACTGACGCTTAGCTTGTTTGATTGCCTTGCGGAGGGAATTGCTACACTGTTTGTATTCGTTCATGTTTCCGGTCACCTTTCCCTGGTTAAAAGCAGTGGTTCGCGCTTTCAGTTTCGCACGAATGCTGCCATCAATCCACAGTTTCTGGTTTGGGAATGTTTTAATAGTTGCTGTAGGTACAACATCATCAATGCACTTTCTAATGAACTCGCTCACCGAATCAGCGTATTCGTCAATGTTGTTGTTGGACGCAATGCGGAACATATCCCAATCCACGTGATCGAAGCAGTCTTGAAGCGTGGAATCAGATTGGTCGGACCGGCGTTGAACAGACCTGAGCGCGGGAGCTTCTTGTTTTAGTTTCTGTCTGTAGGCAGGAAGCAACAAAATGGAGTCGTGGTCAGCTTTTCCGAAAGGAGGGCGGGGGAGGGCCTTATATGCGTCGCAGAAGTTAGAATAGCAATGATCCAAGGTTTTACCAGCCCTGGTTGCGCAATCGATATGCTGATAACAAGACTCACTAAATTGTTTCAGATTAGCCTTGTTAAAATCCTCAGCTACAATGGATGCAGCCTCAGGATATGTGGTTTCCAGTTTGCAAAGAGTCAAATAAAGTTTGTTCAGGGCCATCGATGTGTCTGCTTGGGGGGGGGATTTATATACGGCTGTGATTATAATTTCAGGGAATTCCCTTGGTAGATAATGCGGACGACATTTGATTGCGAGGAATTCTAAGTCAAGTGAACAGAAGGACTTGAGTTCCTGTGTGTTGTGGTCACACCACGTCTCGTTAATCATAAGGCATACGCCCCCGCCCCTCTTCTTACCAGAAAGTTGTTTGTTTCTGTCAGTGCCATGCGTGAAGAAACCAGCTGGCTGCACCGATTCCGTTAACGTCTCTCGAGTGAGCCATGTTTCCGTGAAGCAAAGAATGTTACAGTCTCTGATGTCCCTCTTAAATGCTACCCTTGCTCGGATTTCATCAACCTTGTTGTCAAGAGACTGGACATTGGCGAGAAGTATGCTAGGGAGTGTTGTGCGATGTGCCCGTCTCCGGAGCCTGACCAGAAGACCTCTACCTTTCCCTCTTTTACGACGTCTTTGTTTTGGGTCGCAGGCTGGGATCCATTCCGTTGTCCTGGGTGGAAGGCAGAACACAGGATCCTCTTCGGGAAAGTCATATTCCTGATCGTACTGATGGTGAGTTGACGTTGCTCTTATATTCAGTAGTTCTTCCCGACTGTATGTATTGAAACCTAAGATTACCTGGGGTACCAATGTAAGAAATAACACGTGAAAAAAAACTGCATAGTTTCCTAGGAACGAGGCGGCCATCTCTGTCAGCGCCGGAAGTATACTCTCCCAGCTGAACATGTCCAGCACCATCTCTCAGTGAATCACTGACTTCCTGACCAACAGGATGCAACACGTGAAGCTGGGAAAACATATTTTGAACGCTTTATTCCTCGGCACTGGAGCTCCACAAGGATGCATGCCATCATCTCTACTCTACACCAATGACTGCACCCGCATCAACGCATCTGTCAACCTACTCAAGTTTGGTCGGTCTCATCACCGACGGCGATGGGTCCATGTACCGTGGAGAGATCGACCGGCTGGTGGCCTGGTGCAGTCTCAATAACCTGGAACTCAACAGACTAACCCATGGAGATGGTGGTTGACTTCAGAAAACACCCTCCACCATCTCTCTCCCCCCCTCAAGAGATTGATGGCTCAGCTTTTGGCAGGGCTGAATCAATCAAATTCCTGAGGACTATCATCTCCCACAACCTCATGTGGGAAGACATCACGGCGGTCACCAAGAAGACACATGCACAGATGTACTACTTGCGGCATATGAAAAATCTTAATCTCCCAGTCAATCCTGCTCCGGTTTTACACATCAATCGTTGAGTCCATCCTCACCTCCTCCATCACAGTCTGGTTTGGGTCTGCATATCTGCCCGCTGAAATGGCAAACTGCAACGCGTTGTCCAGTCTGCAGAGGGTCGTCGGCTGCCACCTGCCCTCCATCAAAGTACTGCAAAAAGCATGCTGGAAAGGTCATCGCTGAACCTCCCACCCTGGTCAAACCCTCTTCGAAAAATGTACCTCTGGCAAGCGGTCCATGTCACTCATGACAAAAACCTCCTGCACCTCACGCACACATGTTCCGTCTAAGCTGCGCGCAACTCCCCTCAGACGGCCGCACAGAAGTAATATCAGCCTGCGCAGAGAAGAACGAGATTCACTCAACTTTCTAGAGTTTTTCCCTTCAGTCAACACTATCAACATTTCGCTCTACTGTGGGAATTGTGCTCGAATCAACGCAATATTAGCCACTTTCAATGTAACATACAGAAACAAAAAACTATGGAAAACTTAGTATGCAAATCTAACTGCGCAAGAGATTTTCTTGTAGCAAGAGTGCATTGGAGTATGATTCTATTGCATTGACAGGCACGACTCAGGCCCGTATTCTACACAGATCGGTGCACCTTAAAAACATCAGAGCTGCAGTAGACCTATATGCAAATAGCCATTCATGGATTACTAGAACGAACATTTCTGTGGCGTTCATTAAGAAAATATATATAATAAATCAATTGAATATAGTCATTACAATAAATAAGTTTAGACAGGTCTAAAGAAACATGATATAAAGAAAATGTATATTTCAGAAGAACAGACAAGCATACTATGAGTTGTCCTTATGTTAGGCCCTGATCTAGCTATGAAATATGGATGTGGGCTACTTGAGTTCATTTAGCAGACAAGATTTGCTTAGAATTCCGTGGCATTACTTGTAATTATTTTATAATATGAAGAATACAATTGAACATAGCTTAATAAAATACAAAGGATATTTTCTCCAACCGATTTCAAAGGAAGTGCACACATACTTCTATTCTGTGTTGAGCGGTTAACAAAGAAACTGGTACTCCTATATGCTTCATTTTGAGTTATTTATGCAACTTCTATGGTGATACAAAATGCTGGGCTATATGTTTAGATGTGTAATACATTCTTAGGTTGCATGATGGGAACTCTAATGATGGTTTGAAAAAAGTTGCATGAAAGGCATGAGCTCTGATTTGTTTCTTGTTCAAGCTGCACACTTCATCAGTCTCTCATTCACAATTTGACAAGCACTTGATAATATTCTCACCAGGACTTGAATTTCCCAGTGGTTGTGTGGCCGTAATGCCCGCTAAAAAAATCTGTCTTTTGCAGCCAAAGGGGCCATTGTGCCCTTGGGCTGAATATAACAGTTATAATTATTTTCTCGTGGCTGCCGTGCTCCAAAGCACTCTCAGATATCTCAATTCTTATTAGCAAATCCCCATCACGTCATCTGGTCCTCCTCACAGGCATTCAGCTAAGTATGCTACAAGTGAATTAAGACACAAATGCGCTCGTCCCTCTTATTGAATTCCAGGGCGCATATTGAAGATGTCCACATTTAATCTACTTTGTCAGCCAACAAATGAGTAGGCCTAACAAACAGACGAAGCACTAGCCTATGTCAATCTACTATCCCCCATAGAATAGGTACATTTTTGTACTATTGGTCAACTTGTCCTTCTATGCAATAAATAAATATTCCAAACATACTCTGGGACAGTTGTGGGATGTGATAGATCCCAAATTAATACAACCACTCACAAAAAAACTTTTAAAAGCAATGAGGCTGATGCAATAGATCAGAACATTTAGCTTAAAAAAAGTTTGATAGCCTAATAGTTTATTTCTTCACATTATAAGTGCAGCAATGCGAACACTGCCATGCAATAAAATGCAAATGAATTACTTAAAAATCATACAATGTGATTTTCTGGATTTTTGTTTCAGATTCCGTCTCTCACAGTTGTAGTGTACCTATGATAAAAAAATACAGACCTCTACATGCTTTGTAAGTAGGAAAACCTGCTAAATCTGCAGTGTATCAAATACTTATTCTCCCCACTGCATGTATGCATGCATGTATGCTTGTATGCATGTACACACACACACACACACACACACACACACACACACTAGGCCTAGAAAGCTGATGGAATTCTCTTTTTAATAGAGGCCATCAAAACAATTCTCATGCAATTGCATAGCCTATAGAAATGTTGCGCAACGTAAGCTCATGGGCTCTCATTATGTTTATTTGATTTTCGATTACATTTGCATTGATATCAGAGTGATTAGAGGGATGATAGGGGGTTGAGTACCAGGCAGCTAGCAAGTTTGGTAGGCTACTAATGACCGTCAGAGGCATCAGAGCTTTGAGAAGCCTAGTTACCATGTCGGTGTACACTGCATTTGCATTCTGTTTATCTCTCTGCATTTAGATAAGATATATTAATATTTATACTGTAACTCTGTACATCCAATACACTGTATATCAATTGTATACCCACTGTATATTTGAATATCTGTTAATTCTCTTATAGCTCACTCTACCTAGTTGTATATAATGTATGTTTAAATTTGCTTAAACTCCACTGTTTGTATTCGGTCTCTAAATGTTGTCTATCACTAGCAGCACCATATCACCAAGTGAAATTCTGAGTATGTGTAAATGTACTTGGCAAATAAAGTTGATTCTGAGGTGTCAGGATGATAGAAGCTCCTCTTCTGGCACAGCAAGCGTCTCTCCACCCACTATGGCTCCAGCAAAGGCCCCAGCAAAGGCCCCAGCAAAATGACAACAGACTCACAGGAGTATCAGCACTCCTCCACACAATGGAATGATTCTCTACCTCTGAAAGACCCGCGAAGAACAGGAACAAAACACACACACACACACACATACCACACCCACCCACCCCTTGGACCCAGGGATCATGAGACTGCCATTTAGTAATGGATACAGGCCAGCCTTCTCTGATAGTCTGAGGGAGAGTTTTTGGCTTTTCTACCTCGCTCTTTCCCCCCATCTATACCTACCTCCCTCTAGCACCGTTTGGCTCTCACATGCCCAGCAGCACAATGGCTCACTGTGGACTGCTTTAATAAGGGGCAGGGGAGCAGAGTCTGTTCTGTCATCCTGGCTCCCACTCACTGCTAGACTGGGAGTCTCTTCTGAAGAACCCCCTTTGGCATTGCCTTGAAGGATTGGTGGGGGAGTCACTGTATACAAAAGGAAACACACAAATCAAACAATACTGGTTTGATTCTGCTTGGAGACATCGATTTTTTTTGCTATGGGATGCGTCCCAAATGACGCACCCTATTTCCTATATATGGTTTACTACATAGAAAATAGGCTGACATTTGGGATGCAGTTGTGCTGTTCTGCTCTGTACTTCCCAGGCATCTGCTGCTAGGACAGCCAGCACACAGAGACATCTACAATTGACTAAATGGAATTCGGAATTCAACAAACAAATGGCAGGAGGCCAGGCGCTTTGACTACAGGAAAATACAAGGTTAAACCAACTTCATCAGGGAGTGCTAAACTACACCCACTAGAACAAAGTAAGTAATGAAATGCTGGCATGCTGTTCAGAGTGGCTTCACTGGCAACCGTTGCGTCATAGGTACACTCAACGTATTACTCACTCCACACAAAGTGCTGCTAAGGTGTGCCATTATGGGGGTATACACTACTCTCTAACTCTCGCCTACTGCAGTATAGCTGGCATCTTAAGTCAATGCTGTATTCTGCTCAATACTGGCAGAGATCAGCTACTGCGGGAAGGAAAATGACAAATGCACTAGGGCCACTATTTAATAATAATAATCAGGAAATTGAGAAACTGGTCAGGCCTGCATGTCAATGGAAGAACTAACAATAGAAAAATATTGTAACTACCGTCTCAAACTATCCATGACAGTAAACAACGTTAACGTTCAAAAGTTCAGAGTGAGTTGTCAACTGATTTGGTAATCCAGATAATAGGCATAACCTTTTCAAACCATTAAGCCATCACAATTAATAGGGTTGGACGATACACAGATTTTCATATCGTCCTTCTGTCATCCATGATTTACGGTATTATCAGCTTACTACACAAAGGGGCACCAAAACCCCTGGCAAAATATGCCCATTAGGCATCTATTACTAGAACGCTAACACATTTAGCACATTTCCATGGAGGCTGCTAGCTAAATATGCTAGCGAGCACAAATTGCATAGACAGGCAATCAAGCTCATAAAGTTAAACTTACAGTGTGTTCAGAAAGTATTCACACCCCTTGACTTTTTGCTAATTTTGTCGTCTTATGGTCTGAAATTATAATTGATGAAAAAAAATGTAATTGGCTTACATACACACAATACCCCATAATGTCAAAGTGGAATTAACTAATACAAATTTAAACAATGAAAATGTCTTGAGTCAATAAGTATTCAACCCCTTTGTTATGGCAAAGCTAAATAAGTTCCGGAGTAAAAACTTGCTTAACAAGTCACACATAAGAGCGTCTGCTAAATGACTTCAATGTAAATGTAATAAGTTGCATGGACTCACTTTGTGCAATAGCGTTTAGCATGATTTTTGAATAACTACCTCATCTCTGTACCCCACAAACAGATATTTTTAAAGCCCCTCAATCGAGCAGTGAATATCAAACCCAGATTCAACCACAAAGACCAGGGAGGTTTTCCAATGTGTTACAAAACAAGCATATATAAAACACATAAGAAATATCATGATACGTTTTGTAAACGCAGACCTAAAATGCTTCTTATTGTAATTTCTTCTCAGCATCAGAAAAATGTTCAGCTGCACTTCTCCACTCGGGTGAGAATTCATAAAAGGGTATTCAATCAGCAGACAACACTGAGTGATGTGTAGCTACAGTTGCAAGAAAAAGTATGTGAACCTTTGGAATTATCTGGATTTCTGCATGAAATTGGTCATAAAATTAGATCTGATCTTCATCTAAGTCACAACAGACACAGTGTGCTTAAACTTATAACACACAAATTGTATTTTTCTTGTCTATATTGTATACATCATTTAAACATTCACAGTGTAGGTTGGAAAAAGTATGTGAACCCCTAGGCTAATGACTTATCCAAAAGCTAATAGGAGTCAGCTAACTTGGGAGTCCAATCATTGAGACGAGATTGGAGATGGTTGGTTAGAGCTGCCCTGCCTTAAAAAAAAGAAGCATTGCCTGATGTGAACCATGCCTCGAACAAAAGAGATCTCAGAAGAACCAAGATTAAGAATTGTTGACTTGCAAAAACCTGGAATGGGTTACAAAAGTATCTCTAAAAGCCTTGATGTTCATCAGTCCACAGTAAGACAAATTGTTTATAAATGGAGAAAGTTCAGCACTGTTGCTACTCTCCCTAGGAGTAGCCATCCTGCAAAAGGACTGCAAGAGCACAGCACAGCTCAATGAGCCTAAGAAGAATCCTGGAGTGTGAGCATGTTCCAGGGATTTCTGTAAGTCTTTAGCTAACATCTCCGTTTACGAGTCTACGATACGTAAAACACTAATGGTGTTTGTGGGAGGACAACACGGAAGAAGCCACTGCCGTCCAAAGAAAACATTGCTGCACGTCTGAAATTCGCAAAAGAGCATCTGGATGTTCCACAACGCTACTGGCAAAAAATATTCTGTGGACAGATTAAACTAAAGTTGAGCTGTTTGAAAGAAACACACAACACTGTGTGTGGAGAAATAAAAGGCACAAAACCTTATCCCAACTGTAAGTATGGTGAAGGGAGCATCATGGTTTGGAGCTGCTTTGCTGGACAGCTTGCTATCATCGACGGAAAAATGTATTCCCAAATTTATCAAGACATTTTGCAGAAGAATGTAAGGCAATCTATCCCCCAATTGAAGCTCAACAGAAGTTGGGTGATGCAACAGGACAACGACCCAAAACACAGAAGTAAATAAACAACAGAATGTCTTCAACAGAATAAAATACGCCTTCTGGAGTGGCCCAGTCAGAGTCTTGACCTCAACCCGATGCTGTGGCATGACCCCAAGAGGGCGATTCACACCAGACATCCTAAGAATAAGAACTGAAACGCTTTTGTAAAGAGGAATGGTCCAAAATTCCTCCTGGCCGTTGTACAGGTCTGAGCCGCAACTACAGAAACCATTTGGTTGAGGTTATTGCTGCCAAAGGATGGTCAACCAGTTATTAAATCTAAGGGTTCACATACTTTTCCCACCCTGCACTGTGAATGATTACACGGTGCGTTCAATAAAAGACATGAAAATTTATATTTTTTTGTGTGTTATTAGTTTAAGCAGACTGTTCATCTATTGTTGTGACTTCGATGAAGATCAGATTATATTGTATGACCAATTCATGCAGAAGTTCAGGTAATTCCAAAGGGTTCACACTGTACTTTTCTCCGGTACTTAAAATGCAAGATTAACTTTAAGCAAAACATTAGGAAATGTAGCAGGCTACATTCTTCCTATGATAACATTAAAAATATGATGGCCATGCATCATTTTTACAAAACAATACCTTGCTCTTTCATTGTAAAGGACAGATCACAATTGTCTGTGGGATGGTCCAAAATAGGGGAGGATTGTCAAACTTTTTTGTTACATTGGGAAGGATTGGTTTTTTTTGGGGGGGGGGGGGGGGTTACAATATAATTTATGCCATCCTAGCCAAATGTCCTTATCTGCTTGCATGCACCTCCCCTATAGTAAGGGGCTTTGGTACTTCCCTAATGGAGTTTTGTACACTCGGGGTATAATGAAATGTACTCATATTCTGCAGACAAGTGAACATGCGTTACCTAGTTTGGACTTGTGGACCTGGTAGGCCTCAAAGCTCTCCTGTAGTGAGCCGTAGCATTTGGTGAGCTGGGTCTTCTGGTGTTCCAGGCTGGGCTGCAGTTGAAGATTCTGCTCTGCCAGGCTCCGGTTACTGGCCAGGATCATCTCCTTGTTCTGCTGCACATCCTGCATCTACAATACACATTAAGACCCACACACAGTGAAACTGACAGTGTTTAAGCAACATGAAATCTTATAGAAATTGCTCAGATACAGTACACCCCCAGGAAGAATATGACTGCTTTCTGACAAGCGAGCACTTAGACACCTTCATGTTCACGTTTTCATACATTCACAGAATGTTTGGTAATGACGTAGAGTAACTTCAATTCTACAGCAATATTTTGGGAAAGCGGCCGTGCGTTCGGACAATCAATAGACACTGCAGTAAATAAAACCTAATAAAAACTGTTAGTCTTGTCCAGGACCGGACCCTATGCAGACCGGTGTGCCATATCCAATCAGAGCTACAGTAGGCATATATGCAAATAAGCGAGTTGCCACACGGGCCTGCCATCATTCACCTTGAACTGGACTGTGTGTTTACAGGCAGTGACAACTGAATGGGAATTGCCTGCCTGCCCATTTGTCCGATGCCAAATACATTTGATTGACAACTAAGAGATATACTTGCTAACTGTGGGTAATAGTCATTCAAGTTCAGCATAGCTAGCTAGCAAAGTGATACCCATTTCTTGCTAGCTAACCAAATGACACCTGCATCTCTAGCTGTAGCCACCAAAAAACAATGCGGGGAAAAAGCTGACAAATTCCCATTAGTTAGCTAGCTAGGTAGCTAAAGTAGGCTTCGTGTTTTAATAATCAAAGTTGCTAATTAAAGACCTAAATGAATAGATATGCTAACCTATTGGCCATGATATGATTGACTTGTGGTCACTGTCCTTGCTGTTTGATTGTATTGACATTCCCAGCCTTGGTTACATTTGTCAGTTTTGTCCAAACTATTCAGTCATTGAAACAAACCATGCATCTTGAATGGGTTGAGGCAGCAAACAATGCACCAGGTCAGCTGTGAATTACAACCTGATAGCAATATTTTTTGGACTTCCAAATAATGTATAGGTGAATTATATGCATTGAACTGTATCCATCTATTCTGCCAAAAATGCCTTACTCTACATCATGGAATTTTGAATCAAATAGAACCTATTTTTAAAACCTTGTATAAAGTTGGTTTTGTAGCATTAACTGGGAACTTGTTATTTGGGAATTTGATATGTCTGATTGCCTGTGTTTCATATCTGCAAAGTAGTTCAAACGCTGTCAGTTCAATTTTAAGACATACAGAGATACATTGTATGACACATTATAAAGACACACATGGTGAGACATGCGGATACACAAACACAATGTAAGGCAACACCAGGATGGGTAGGGATCAGATCTTTTGCCTGTCCTGTCAACACTCAACTAGAACCCGCTGTGTGACTTCTCAAAACAAGCCCACGGCATGCGGATTATGTAAAAATATATATATATATTTTTTAAACTCAAATTAGTCACGTGAAGAAAATATTAATATGGAGTTTAATATGAGCCAAGAATCTAAACAGTGGCTGATGACTAACTAACTATTCAAGAGCTTTTCCCACACGACTCAAATTCACAGTCGCATCAAGCTACATTTTCTCCAAGGACAGAAATAGCAAGTGGCTTGGGCGTGAATAGAATCATGTGCCCCAGCTCTGCAAATACATAAACTAACCTACCATGTAGAACACTACTTCCAAGACGGATTATCTTATAACAGAAAGACAGAAACCAGACAGCCGTGTGGGCTTTGGCCGCTGGGCTGTGGGTTAAGAGGGTGACAGAGAGAAAACAACATTTCAGACAAGGCCAGAGGCTAAATACACTTAGTGCCACAGTGCTTTACTGCTTCCATCACTGCACTGCCATATCCAGAGCTGACCAAACAAAGCCATACAACTAACTTCCGAAGAACAGAACCACGTCTCAATTAGCCACTCCAACGCCATGCACTGAAAAAAGAAGTAGGCCCTTAAATAGCATCCATAACTGCAGGCTTATTCTGTCCAACCAAACACATTTTGCGGGGGAAGGAAATGCATTCAGAAAAACTCTCCACTTTCTCTGTTCACAGTGACAATACCCGAGGGAAAAATACTAGAGGGAACACCAAAATCGTCACAAACAAACAAACTGTGTTCAATACATTCCTTTTTTCTTCACATTTAAGACACCCCTCCAACTAACATAATAATGTTATTATGAAATAAGAAGGCATGGCCAGGGAGGACTTAATCCTAGATCAGCACTGCTACTTAGATGATTTATGAATACAGGACCACAGCTCAGAGGGCCAGAGGCAGCATCAGCAGCCAGCATCACACCCAAAGAGGGTTTTCATTCAGTGCCTCCTCTGGAGCTTAGTCCAAGAGATGATTCTATTCTAGAGCTCAGCCCAACAGGGAGCAAGATATAGAGGGCTACATCTCTCAATGTCATGCCTGGTATAGGTCTAGCTACATATCTGCAAATCACAGTTTCCCAACTAAGTGACACTGGCTCATACCAGTGGTTGTTATTTTCCTTCCTTCCATTTCTCTTTTGAACCGCAATCACTTCAAAGTGACAATACAGTGCTCTACAGCACTCTATTGAGAGGGAGGATTTGCCTACTGAGACTGACTTATCATGGAAGGAATTCACAGAGGGGATGAATAACTGTACAAAGTCAGCTTAATCTCAAATTTACTTAACATGTGAAATGTCAAAACACAAAGTTAATCAGCGGACACATCATGTTGTGATGGAGAACTATGCCAACCGCTACCCAGTGTTGAGATTCTACCGGTTACATTTGCTGAAAAGGAACTTTAGTTGCTTGATATGCTATTCTTAGCTGGCTGTGTTAAATTGAAGATTGATCAGGCCCAGCAACTGCACTAACCAAGACCAGTCTGGCAGCTATTGCTCATGTCTGTCCCTGACTGCCATGTACATTCACGCACACAGGCACAAAATCCAAACATGCCATTAGAGAGTGCAGTAAAATGATAACGCACTGCTGTTAACTTGAAACAAGAGGTTTATATCTCCTGGCACGGCACACACATGCCAGGACTGACAGACAAATATGAACTGTCAGTATGTAGCCATGATATTAACCAAGGTTGGCCATAGAGAAGAGATTCATGTGATTCGAGCGAGAGGCTGAACATTGTTCTGGTTATTTGAAATGATAGGAACACACACCCATTGAACACCGTTTGCATACAAAAAGTGAGTAGGTGTGCGAGTGTGTATTCCAAATGTGAAAAAAAGAGTGGTTAGTTTGCTAGCATAAAGCATTAAAAAAAGTGTCCATATTTACAGGTATGCATTTCAATACCGGAGCAGTACAGTGTACTTACATACGGTACCTGCTCAGATCACATTGTGTACATCAGGGCTAATCAACCATATTCTCACAGGGGCCAGACGTAAAAAAGGTTAATTGCACAGGGGGTGGACATTTTCCACATGCTATTATTCTTCGGAAGAACTGTATAAAAAGCAACGCACACACCAATAAAGAACTTTTCTTAAAATTAAATGTTGCTCAGTAATTAGGAAAGAAGCAGAGGGTGCTCAACCAACGTGAGTCGAGCTGCAACCAATTTTGTTTCATAATCGTTGTCAAGGACACAACTATTAAAATATTCCTAAAAGTAATTACGTCATTTTAACCTGAAGACTAAGCATCTCAAATAATAAAGATACTATGTCAAATCAGGTAATGCCAAATTCCAGTCTGAAGGAAGTATGTTGAGAATGAATTTCTCTCAGTCATAAGGTGTGTTTCTTTGTCACACTCCCTTCTAACAAATCCATGTGACCAGCGGGGAAAACAGAAGGCATTCGGGAAAGTATTCAGACCCCTTGACCAGAAGGCATTCGGGAAAGTATTCAGACCCCTCACATTTTGATACGTTACAGCCTTATTCTAAAATGGATTAACCCCCCCCCAAATCTACACACAATACACCATAATGACAAAGCAAAAACAGTTTTGGAAATGTTTGCAAATGTATAAAGAAAAAACCCGGAAATATCACATTTACATAATTATTCAGGCCCTTTACTCAGTACTTCGTTGAAGCACCTTTAGCAGCCATTACTGTCTCAGGTCTTCTTAGGTATGACACTACAAGCTTGGCACACATGTATTTGGGGAGTTTCTCCCATTCTTCTCAAGCTCTGTCAGGTTGGATGGGGAGCGTCGCTGCACAGCTATTTTCAGGTCTCTCCAGAGATGTTAGATCCAGGCCACTCAAGAAAATTCAGAGACTTGTCCTGAAGCCACTCTGGCATTGTCCCGACTGTGTGCTTAGGGTCGTTGTCCTGTTGGAAGGTGAACTTTCACCCCAGTCTGAGGTCCTGAGCGCTCTGGAGCAGGTTTTCTTTAAGGCTCTCTGTACTTTGCTCCGTTCAGCTTTCCCTCAATCCTGACTAGTCGCTTAGTCCCTACCGCTGAAAAACATCCCCACAGCACGATGCTGCCACCACCATGCTTCACCGTAGAGGTGGTGCCAGGTTTCCTCTAGATGTGACACTTGGCATTTAGGCCAAAGACTTAAATCTTGGTTTCATTAAACCAGAGAATCTTGTTTCTCATGGTCTGAGAGTTCTTTAAGTGCCTTTTGGGCAAACTGCAAGTGGGCTGTCATGTGCTTTTACTGAGGAGTGGCTTCTGTCTGGCAGAGTGCTGCATAGATGGGAAAACATTCCAGAAGGGCAACCATCTCCACAGAGGAACTCTGGAGCTCTGTCAGAGTAACCATCGGGTTCTTGGTCACCTCCCTGACAAAGGCCCTTCTCTCCCGATTGCTCAGTTTGGAACTCTACAGACAATTCATTTGACCTCATGGCTTGGTTTTTAGCTCTGACATGTACTGTCAACTGTGGAACCTTAAATAGACAGGTGTGTGCCTTTACAAATCACGTCCAATTTCAAGGCTCATAGCAAAGAGTCTGAATTAGGGATGTACCGATATGACATTTTTGGCCGATTCCGAAAATCAGATATTTTCCTTGCCAAACCCCATCCCCACCCCAAATAACGCACCGTTATCTTTTATTTTAGCGGCTTTTAAGCATTCTAGTACAGTTAAATAGTTAACACACAGCGGTCTAAGGAACTGCATCTCAGTGCAAGAGGCGTCACTACAGTCCCTGGTTCAAAGGCCATCACTGTAAATAAGAATTTGTTCTTGCCTAGTTAAATAAAAGGTTACACACACACCACACTGAACAAAAGGTTATTTTGTTGGCATTTACCTACATTATGTCCCTCATTTACATATGCAGAGCATGGTGGTGACACAGTAACGAAGCGCCAGACAGAATACCAGCCAATCGATTGTTCACAGCCTTGAGTACTTTTGTAAGTTTTAACCCCACGGTCTGTGTCAGTAGTTTTGTTGAGCAGGTGATTGTTGAGCAGGCGTTTCAATGCCATGACAGAGGTATCGCGTCTGCTGCAGAAGCAGTTGACTAGCTTATTTCTCAAGTGAGTTGTTCGAATGGCGCTAGAAGTGTGTATATGTTTCAAACATGTTCTCAAATGCCATTGAAATGGCAGCAGTGGAATGACCACCAGCACATTCTTGAGCATGCAACACGGCTTTCCTCAGTACGAAATCACCGTCGACCCACTGTGCTGTCAGACTCGGCAAGCCCATGGGGCTGATGTCGCTGGTCCAAATGTCAGTTGTGACGCCCATAGCAAATAGCATAATGAATTCCATTATCTTGGCGTTAATGGATTTCGGCTTTCAAATGACTTAAACTTGTTGGAAGTGTGCGCTTAGTATTTTTCTGCTTTTGTTCTGTGTAGCGCTGTATTTTTCGTGGTGTCATTACGTAATCTACTTACATTAAACACGTATGCACATCAGCTTTGACATCGGATTTGCACACTGCCGTTAAACTAGACATTGGGCTGATGCCAATGTCACCATTTTTAGGTAATATCGTCTGATTCCGATATGCTCACCGATATATCACGCATTCCTAGTCTGAATACTTACATAAGGTATCCGGTTTTTTTATTATACATTTGCAAAAAATTCTAAAAACCTGTTTTTGCTTTGTCATTATGGGATATTGTGTGTAGATTTATGAGGAAAAAAGTAACCTACAGCAATCAGCTATGATATCAAGCCCTTCGTCATTCCACTCCACTGCCACAACGTGAGGAAAACGAAACCATTGGCAGCTAGAATCAGATACGGGGATGAATAAAATCGTAACTGGGACTATAAAAAGCAGTTCTCTGGTATCGAAACACATGCAAATCAATGCTAGCTGGTTTCCTTTATTAATTTACAAGGTCAGTTAAAGACCTTACAGCTTACAATTGTCCTTTCCCCTACAGATGGATCTATGGAATTGTCTAGGAACAACTATGTAAATTCACCCTCACAGCTTGTTCTTCTCTCAGGTGTGCTAGTAGAAGTCCTGCCCAAGGAGGAGAACTCTGAGAACATAGTCTGTGGAATTGTTTGATTTATTATTTAACTAGGCAAGTCAGTTAAGAACAAATTGTTATTTACAATGACAACCTAGGAACAGTGGGCTAACTGCCTTGTTCAGGGGCAGAACAACAGATTTTTACCCTGTCAGCTCAGGGATTCGATCCACCCAACCTTTCGGTTACTGGCCCAATGCTCTAACCACTAGGCTATATTAAAGATAATCTAACAAATAAACTACCATACTGAGTGTAATGACTCGGCACAGCTGGCAGTAAAAGTTCATTCAGCAGCTGACAATTTCATGATTATCCTCATCAGTGACTTTATAGCCAATTGTGTTACCAAACCTCATTCAAGGTTCCTTATGGCTAAAAAGGCAGCTGGTTATACAAGATAACATGTTTTTTTGTAAAACAGGCGAGGAGGTGCATGACCTTGACATTGTGCCAAATGAAACAAAAATAAATGTATGAACACCTGCCCTTATTGGGTCTTGTAATTTAATTTTCATAAACGGAAACTCTGACCTCCTGAACTGTATTTCGTGTCATTACTGCAGCTTGGTAAACATAGGTATTTTTGCTTCGTCACCAACCATAATACCAGTTGACACTCCCAAAGAGGAAGTGTTCTTACTATTTTCATGTCCACATCCATCTGCAAGTAACGTTCTTCCAAAATGTATTGCTGATTAAGAGAAGAGAAGCATGGATACTATACATTTTCTCTGCAGCAATATTGTTATGTTGCTGTCACTCGCTGACAATGTAACAGTGTTTGTTTATTTTATGGCAACAATGTGGCAAAGCATGTCGAGTTCCAGGAAGGTTTGCTATTTCGAGTTAGACAGCAAAATTCTAAAAGTTCTTCAAAGAATATATATATATATATATATATATATATATATATATATATATATATATATATATATATATATATATTTTTTTTTAAACGCCTGACATTGACGGTAACGTTATCTGTCCACGCACCAAAGGTTGAAAAACGATGTATTGGAAGGTATGCAATATAAATCCGCAAATTCTCGACATTCACTAAATGCTTCGTTACCTACCCTGCATGCTGGCAAAAGGCAAAAAAAAAGGCTTGAAAAATGTAAACATTGCGGCAGTAAACCCAAGTTAATTTGTTACAGTGGCTTACCTCTTCCATTTCTTGAATAATTTTGTTAAGTTTGTCATCATCTTCAAGCATTTCGTTGAGCTGCGTCATCGAGTAAGAGCTAAACTTGTTCCAAAAACCAGACATTTCTGTCACATCTGTCTTCTTACGATTCTTTCTTCCCCTCAGACCCCCTTCGTTGAAGCACCTTCACTCTCACGCGCTCGGAAGACTAAACAGCTTGGCTGAAAAAAACGAGCAAGCTTCAGACTGTAACCGGAAGCTGTGTGTCTCTGGCACAGGATTGGAGGTGGGAATATATGACGTCATACTGAATGTAATACAGTCGAAGAGGCCTCTGCTACAATAAAACCAACAGGCAACAACAAACAATATGTTTTCAGTAGCCTGGTTGCAGTCATGTCTTTGTTAATTCTGTACATTCACTTTTACTTGTGCAAAATCAAGTATTGGACAGCATCCACATGAAATCTAATCTATTCAGCAATGATAGTGTCATATAGTTTCAAGACATTGCACTTCCCATTGCATAGAATAAATACAGTCTGCACATTCTCATCCAGTGAAGGCACCTCTCTGTCCTGTATACAGTATACGTTTACAAATTAACCAGATACAGAAAGGCCTAGATGCACACAGAGATAACTTTACAATTCCCACCTAATATTGCAATTACAAATAAAGTATCACAATACTATTATTGTTTTGTACCTCATACAATCAATGATATTAACGATATTCATACACTGAACAAAAATCTAAACGCAACAATTTCAAAGAGTTACATTTCATATAAGGAAATCATTCAATTGAAATATATGCATAAGGCCCTAATCTATGGACTGCAATTAATTAATTAGGCCCTAATCTATGGATTTCACATGTCTGAGACAGATCTGCATCTGTTGTTCACAGATACTTCTCTGGTGTGACAGCCATTTGCCTCATGCAGCACGACATATCTCCTTCACATAGAGTTAATCAGGCTGTTGATTGTGGCCTGGTGAATGTTAATGGTTGTGTGAAGTTGCTGGATATTGGCGGGAACTGGAGCATGCTGCCGTACAAGTCAATCCAGAGCATCCCAAACAAGCTCAATGGGTGACATGTCTGGTGAGTATGCAGGCCATGGAATAACTGGGACATTTTCAGGAAATGTGTACAGATCCTTGTGACATGAGGCCATGCATTATCATGCTGAAACATGAGGTGATGACGCGGATGAATAGCACAACAATGGGTCTCAGGATCTCGTCACGGTATCTCTGTGCATCCAAATTGCCATCGATAAGATGCAATTGTGTTCGTTATCCATAGCTCATGCTTGACCATATCATAACCCCACCACCACCATGAGGCACCACAATGTTGACAACAGCAAACCGCTCGCCAACACAACACCATACACGCTGTCTGCCATCTGGCCGGTACAGTTGAAACCTGGATTCATCTGTGAAGAGTACACTTCTCCAGCGTGCAAGTGGCCATCGAAGGTGAGCATTTGCCCACTGAAGACCATTACGATGCCAAACTACTATCAGGTCGAGACCCTGGTGAAGACTTGGGCAAGCACACAGACAGTTTGTGCAGAATTTCTTTGGTTGTGCAAACCCACAGTTTCATCAGCTGTCCGGATGGCTGGTCTCAGACGATCCTGCCGATGAAGAAGCCAGATGTGGATGTCCTGGGCTGGGGTGGTTACATGTGGTGTGCGGTTTAGGCCGGTTGGCTGTACTGCCAAATTCTCTAAAACAACATTGGAGGCGGCTTATCGTTGAGAAATTAATATTCAATTCTCTGACAACTTCTCTGGTGGACATTCCTGCACACTCCCTCAAAACCTGAGACATCTGTGGCATTGTGTTGTGTGACAAAACTGCACATTTGTGGCCTTTTATTGTCCCCAGCACAAGGTGCACCTGTGCAATGATCATGCTGTTTAATCAGGTGCATGGATTATTTTAGCAAAGGAAAAATGCTCCCTAACAGGGATGTAAACACATTTTTAAATAAATTAGCTTACTATACGTATAGGAAAATGTCTTGGATCATTTTTTTCAGCTCATGAAACATGGGGCCAACACTTTATATGTTGTGTTTATATTTTTGTTTAGTGTAATATCACCACTCGGATTAACTAATTAGCGTGTTGCTCATTCATGTCCACAAGAACTGGTCAAATGACTTGAGTTGAATCTATTCAACCTAATGTGCAAATAAAACATCAAGGGTAATGTAATGCCTTGGTTTCGAGGCACTGCCCAGCAGTGCCAGTCAGTCAGTGTTAGCTACCAATAAAGCCCTAGATTTGATTTGATTTGATTTGATTTTGATTTTGATTAGGAACCTCTCTCAGTAGCGTTGTGTTCACATTTTGACTCGCTGGCACTGCTGCTATCATGTCCGCTCTGCCTCCACTGACTACCACCCTCAGATGTCCACCTCTGGAGGGTTAAGAACGGCCTCCGTCTCGATGCCCAGGACCTGCCTCTGTACCAGCTTGCAGTAGAGCCCCCCCTTGGCCATCAGTTGGCTGTGTGGTCCCTGCTCTACCACACAGCCGCGGTTGATGACTATGATGTTGTCTGCCCTCTCCACTGTGCTGAGGCGGTGGGCGATCACCAGCACTGTGTGCTGACGCATGATGTTGTTCAGAGCCTGCTGGACCTGAGGAGAGAGAACAGAGAGAAGATCCTAAGCGACACTAAAAGTCAAATATGAGATAGCATTCAGAAAACGCGATAAAGTGCCATCAAATGAGAGACAACCGATAAAGAGAATATGTCAAAGATGAAATAATAATACTGACCTTTTTAAGCCAGCATAGTTACAATGCAGAGAGTTTGGTTATACTAAAAAGGATTATCGAGGGTTAATAGTATCTAGTATAGTTGAAGACTTGGTCTGATTAAAGACAGCAGAGAGGACACCAGCAGCTGAGAGTTATTATAATAACATTATACTGCATTTAATGAACTAGGTTATTGTCATGAAACTTGAGGAGCTGCATATTACAGAATATACACCCTTCCTCTCTAAATCCATACGGTATCTTTATCTATAATTCACGACTTGATCTGATTAAACCCAGATCACAGTCACAGAACACTGATTTAGCCTGTCTCCTTACAACATGTTCGCTCTCTGCATCCAGTGCACTGGTGGCCTCGTCCAGGATGAGAACATGTGGATTGCGGATGAGTGCCCGTGCGATGGCCACCCGCTGCTTCTGCCCCCCTGACAACTGGGTGCCCTTCTCACCCACTCCTAAGAGAGGAACGAGGAACAATTTCATTGCGTTCGAGATCTTAAAATAGAAATGCAAAATCATATGCAAATAGTGAGGAGAGGCTGTTATTTTGTGTTACTCAAAAATTATATGGCCAATGTTCATACAGTATGTTGCAGTAAACATAACATTTTGCAGTTTTTAGTTTGCTATTTTTTCTAGATTCACTACTAGGACCCCTGGGGGTGCTTGGCCTATCCACAGGGGGTCCTTGAGAAGACTCAGGAGACCATAGGCTTACTGGTAAAATGCACATGATGGGGTACTTCAGATGTACTCTGGACAGATCAAAATTCAGATAGTGGTATAGTAACCAAAAAAGGTTGGTAAATATTAGTTTAGGCAATAGCATTAATATCACCTGTGTTATAGCCGTTGGTTAGACCGGTGATGAAGTCGTGTGCGTTTGCCTCGGTGGCAGCCTGCACCACAGCCTCCATAGGGATGTCAGTCAGTCCATAGGTTATGTTCTGCTCTACAGAACGGGCGAACAGGACAGGCTCCTGGCCCACTAGTGCTACCTGCAACAACAACACAGAGAGAGGCTCAGTCTTTCTGCACAGGGATCTTTACCAGTCTTCATCTTAAAATGAATATTGATGCCCTCTGGTGGTTGAAAGGAATAAGCTATCTAGCACGAGACAGAATATTTAGATTTCATGGAAAACTTCTCAGGTCGACAGTGATTGTGATTTAACGCAGAGGCTTAGTTGTACACATTGTAAACAACGAGTTAAAATGCCAGAGGAGTCATGTGGAGCACTGACCCGCGAGTGGAGGAAGCCATGCTGGTAGGTGTGCACCGGCCGGCCGTCCAGCAGCACCTGGCCTTGTTGTGGGGCGTAGAAGTTCTCTAAGAGACCCACACAGGAGCTCTTTCCACTGCCAGATGGTCCAACCAAGGCTGTCACCTCTCCAGGCCGCAACGTGAAGGATACACTCTGGAGAAGAAGAAGAAGATTAAGAAAAATGTCAAATCCCATTTCGCTGATATTTTTTTATCTAAAGTGACTTAGTCGTGCGTCCATACATTTTTTACATATGGATGGTCCTGGGAATCAAACCCACTATCCTGGCATTGCAAGAGCCATGCTTTACCAACTGAGCTCCAGAGGACCACCAAGAAGAAGACAAACCATCTGTTCATATATACCCAACCATCCTATCATAGGCATACATAATATCATTAATATAAGTTTAGACATGATAAAAAGCACTGTTGTGAAACTGACTAATTGACGTGAGCACATTTTAACATGTTTATAATCATAAAAGTAACCTAGAAACAGTGATTAGCGTGTTATGGGTTAGATGGAATGATCTATGTGCAGTTGTATTTTGCTAGAGGTAAAGTTCAAAAGAGGCCTGTCATTGAAACAAAAAGTTTCCATACGGGTGAGATAGGAGCCATATGTTAGATCTAATAGATTGTAAACTACTTCCCTATAACACGGTCTTATAGTTGTACTGTTTTATATCATTGTATCCTCTCAATATGTTTTGCGTCCTTATATTATGAATAGATTGCTTATTCACAGAAATAGCTCTTTGTGTATGAGGATAATTATCTATCGGACTGGGTTCTCCTCACTGATAAGAAGACCGTGAGATGCGTGGAGGTGTAGCAAAGGTTCCAGATTTGAGCTGGTACAATAGCACCACATGCCTAGCCACAGAGATGAATTGTTCCTACACACAGAAGGGGGGGTCTGTCTGGAAAGGGGGGGCGGGGTTGAGGCCTAGTTGGAGGTCATAAATATATGGGCTTGTGACTTCATATCTTGTCTTTGCAGCTGTATGACCCAGTGTGGCGAATAAATCTAGCACGAGCTTTTTTCGGAGTACGACTGGAATTTGTACCGGAACTTAGAACCTAACAGTTCCGACGTTGATCAATACAGTAGCTTTCCTGTATGATTGATAGTGTACTGGCTGGCTTTGCTGCATGGGGATGATATAAAAGCTTACTACTGGCATGAAACGATACAGAATTGCCTGACAACAGTGTTTCTGTCTATTGCTCCACTCATCAGTCTAGCTTTGAGCCCAAACCTAATGGTCAGCTGACACATACCTTTAGAATGTCTGTTTCGGGCCGTGTTGGGTAGGAAAACGTGACATCTTTAAACTCGACCAGTCCTTTGCAGGTGTCGGGGACCTCTTTCCCATCATGTTGGTGTTTGGGCTCCCTGTCGATATACTCAAACACCTTCTCAGCTGCTCCCACTCCCTGCATGAGACCTGTGTAGACCGATGCTATGCTCTGTAACACAAGTTATTCAAGACAGGGGGACAAAGGATAATAGAATTAGCTAGGTAGCTGTCTTACTTACGGTAATATAAGGTGGTTAAAGGGATAGGTTGTGATTGCCATGTGTCCAGTTAGAGATGTATATGAATGAGTCAGAAATACCTCCAGGCACTCTCCTAGCTCCAGCTCATATATGACGAAAGATATCAGGGTGCCTCCACTCATCTGCTCAGTAATGACCAGGTGACCGCCGTAGAAGAGGATTGCCACTTGAAGAACAAGTTCTGAGATCTGGAGCAAGCGAGAAACACATTTGAATGTGCCCCACAACCAAGCTAAAGTGAGCTGATACAGTGGATGCAGTAAAACACACAAGACATAAAACATGAGAGAGCTCCTTAACACTCAGTCCTCATCTGAGCTTTCTTTTATTTATTTAACTTGTATTTAACCAGTTAAGTCAGTGAAGAACAAGTTCTTCATTCTTATGTACATTGACGGTCTTACAGGCGGTAGCTACTGTACATTGGTGATACCTACACAACTGGACCACATGTAGAGGGCGTAGGCCAACGCTTGCTTCTTGTTCAGTTGAAACATGACATGCAGCCTGCTGTAGTAGGAATCAGCCTCCTGTTCCTCATTGGCAAAGCTGCGCACCGTCTTCATGGATGAAACAGTTTCCTCGGCCACCTGGTTAGCCTGAGCCAGGGCAGTCTGGACCTCTTTGGTCAATCTCTGATGATGAGAACCGTGGAAAGTTTAACAAATAAAAGTGCAAACTAAATACAGTATGAATGAAGCTTTTAATAAACAAGTGTTCAAATGTATTACAATTTAATACAAGGGCTGGGGTGAAGTGTGTATGTGTGTATGTGTGTGCGTGCGTGAGAGCTTGTGCATGTGTGGGTGTGCATACTTGTGCATGTGTGTATACAAGCAGCAGAGTGAATACCTTGTAGTACTCCCCATACACATTGGAGATGACTGCGATGAAGGGGAATCCCATGATGGTGACCAGAGTCAGCTTCCAGGACATCCCGAACATGAAGATGAAGAACCCTATGCCCTTAACCATACTCCTCAGGAACATGTTGACATTTTGAGAGATCAGGTCACTCACTTGAGTAGTGTCAGAGGTCAGGCGAGAGGTGATGTCACCTGCAGGACAAACATTTTTTTGTGTATTTTTTCCAAACTCTTTCTGAATTATTTTCATTATTTAATGACAGGTTAGGAGCAGAAATATGAAGGCAGAGTAGAGGGAGAAATGTGTAGGGCTTTTGGGCATTTGGGGATGAGACTCCGAGCTTAGGAGAAAAGCTTTTACACTATAACACTTAAACCCCACAGGCTTTAACATAGTGTTGGGGCAAAATGGTTCTGTTACAGTCTTATGTAAAGGCTTGAGTTGAATACTGTAAGAACTGGTTAGAACCTGTTCTTGTTTGTACAAAGCTTGTACAAAGCTTTATTAAAGTGGAGCCAAGTACCCCTTATCTCTCATTTAGCCTTTTTTTAAACTTATTTTTTAAACTTAATTTGTACATCATTTTGCCACTACCGTCTCTGAGAATTTCTGAGAAATCGTAGGTGATCGAATAAACCCCCACTTCCTTCCATTCTGCTAGCAAACGTGCAATAGATGGACAATAAAATAGATGACCTAAGTGGAAGATTAAACTACCAACGGGACATTCAAAACTGTAATATCTTATGCTTCACGGAGACATGGCTGAACGACGACACTATCAACATACAGCTGGCTGGTTATATGCTGCACCGGCAGGATAGACCATCGGCGTCTGGTGAGACAAGGGGCAGCAGAATATGTATTTTGTAAATAACAGCTGGTGCACAATATCTAAGGAAGTCTCAAGGTTTTGCTCGCCTGAGGTAGAGCAATAGCCATGATAAACTGTAGACCACACTACCTGCCTAGAGAGTTTTCATCTGTATTTTTCGATGTTATTTACATACCATCACAGTCAAAGGCTGGCAATAAGACAGCATTGAATGAGCTGTATTCCGCCATAAGCAAACAAGAAAACGCTCACCAAAGGCGGCGCTCCTAGTAGCCGGGTCTTTAACTTCTTGGTGACTGGGGGGCAGTATTGAGTAGCTTGGATGAATAAGGTGCCCAGAGTAAACTGCCTGCTACTCAGCCATAAAAGCTAGAATATGCAGATTAATTTGTATATTGGATATAGAAAACACTCTGAAGTTTCTAAAACTGTTTGAATGATGTCTGTGAGTATAACAGAACTCATATGGCAGGCGAAAACCTGCCATATGAGTTTTCAACTCATAGCCTATCGAAGATACAGTGGGATATTGGCCATGTTGCACTTCCTAAGGCTTCCACTAGATGTCAACAGTCTTTAGAACCTTGTTTGATGCTTCTACTGTGATGTGGGGCCGAATGAGAGGGGATTTAGCCAGGTGTCTGGCAGATTGCCAAGAGTTCGTGACGCGCGGTCATGTGAAAGTTAGCTTGCATTCCATTGCTTTTCTACAGACAAAGGAATTCTCCGGTTGGAACATTATTGAAGATTTATGATAAAACAACCTAAAGATTGATTCTATACTTCATTTGACATGTTTCTACGACCTGTAATATAACCTTTTGAACTTTTCGTCCGACCTTTCAGTTGGAGTTGCACACGCGCTTGGATTTGTTTACCAAATGCCCTAACAAAAGGAGCTATTTGGACATAAATTATTAACTTTATTGAACAAATCAAACATTTATTGTGAAACTGGGATTCCTGGGAGTGCATTCTGATGAAGATCATCAAAGGTAAGTGAATATTTATAATGTTATTTCTGACTTCTGTTGACTGCACAATATGGCAGATATCTTTTTGGCTTGTTTGGTCTCTGAGCGCCATACTCAGATTATTGCATGGTGTGCATTTTCCGTAAAGCTTTTTTGATATCTGACACAGCGGTTGCATTCTAAAGTTCCATGTATAATAGTTGTATCTTTTATCAATGTTTATTATGAGTATTTCTGGAAATTGATGTGGTTCTCTGCAAAATCACTGCATGTTTTGGAACTACTGAACATAACACGCCAAAGTAAAATTAGATTTTGGGATATAAATATGCACTTTATCGAAGAAAACATACATGTATTTTGTAACATGAAGTCCTATGAGTGTCATCTGATGACGATCATCAAAGGTTAGTGATTAATTTGATCTATATTTCTGCTTTTTGTGACTCCTCTCTTTGGCTGGAAAAATGTCTGTGTTTTTCTGTGACTTGGTGGTGACCTAACATAATCGTTTGTGGTGCTTTCGCTGTAAAGCCTTTTTGAAATCAGACACTGTCGCTGGATTAACGATAATTTTATGTTTAAAATGGTGTAAAATACTTGTATGCTTGAGGAATTTTAATTATGAGATTTTTGTTGTTTTGAATTTGGCGCCCTGCACTTTCATTGGCTGTTGGCGGGGTGGGACGCTACCGTCCCGAATGTCCCAGAGAGGTTAATGCAGGGAAACCAAATTTCTATCAGTATGTTAAATGTGCAAAATAAACTCTGGACCACCTTTACTCCACACACAGGGACCCAGTCAAAGTTCTCCCTCGCCCTCCATTTGACAAATCTGACCATAGTTCTATCCTCCTGATTCCTGCTTACAAACGGAAATTAAAGCAGGAAGCATCAGTGACAAGATCAATAAAAAAGTGGTCAGATGAAACAGATGCTAAACTACAGGACTGTTTTGCTAGCACAGACTGGAATATGTTCCGGGATTCCTGCGATGGCATTGAGGAGTACACCATATCAGTCATTGGCTTCATCAATAAGTGCATCGATGACGTCGTCCCCACAGTGACTGTACGTACATACCCAAATCAGAAGCCATGGATTACAGGCAACATTCGCACTAAGCTAAAGGCTAGAGCTGCCGCTTTCAAGGAGCGGGACTCTAATCCGGAAGCTTATAAGAAATCTCGCTATGACCTCCGACAAAACAACAAACAGGCAAAGCGTCAATACAGGACTAAGATCGAATCGTACTACACCGGCTCTGAGGCTAGTCGAATGTGGCAAGGCTTGCAAACCATTACAGACTACAAAGGGAAGCATAGCCGAGAGCTGCCCAGTGACACAAGCCTACCAGACGAGCTAAACAACTTCTATGCTCGCTTTGAGGCAAATAACACTGAAACATGCATGAGAGCAACAGCTGTTCTGGAAGACTGTGTGATCACGCTCTCCGCAGTCAATGTGAGTAAGACCTTGAAACAGGTCAAGATTCACAAGGCTGCAGGGCCAGACGGATTACCAGGACATGTACTGTGAGTATGCACTGACCAACTAGCAGGTGTCTTCACTGACATTTTCAACCTCTCTCCGAGTCTGTAATACGAACATGTTTTAAGTAGACCACCATAGGGCCTGTTTCCAAGAACACTAAGGTAACCTGTCTAAATGACTACCGGCCCATAGCACTCACGTCTGTAGCCATGAAGTACTTTCGAAAGGCTGGTCATGGCTCACATCAACACCATTATCCCAAAAACCCTAGACCCATTCTAATTTGCATACCATACCAACAGATCCACAGAATATGCTATTTACATTGCACTCCACACTGCCCTTTCCCACCTGGACAAAAGGAACACCTATGTGAGAATGCTGTTCATTGACTACAGCTCAGCATTCAACACCATAGTGCCCTCAAAGCTCATCAATAAGCTAAGGACCCTGGGACTAAACACCTCTGCAATTGGATCCTGGACTTCCTGACGGGCTGTCCCAGGTGGTGAGGGTAGGTAACGTGATCAAAACAAAGGATATAATTGTGGACTACAGGAAAAAGAGGACCGAGCATGCCCTCATTCTCATCGATGGGGCACGACAAAACCTATTCCCCCCCAGGACTGTAAAGATTTGGCATGGGTCCTCAGATCCTCAAAAGGTTCTACAGCTGCACCATCGAGAGCATCCTGACCGGTTGCATCACTGCCTGGTATGGAAAATGCTCGGCCTCCAACCGCAAGGCACTACAGACGGTAGTGCGAACGGCCCAATACATCACTGGGGCCAAGCTTCCTGCCATCCAGGACCTCTGTACCAGGCGGTGTCAGAGGAAGGCTCTAAAAATTGTCGAAGACTTCAGCCACCCTAGTCATAGACTGTTCTCTCTGCTACCACACGGCAAGCGGTACCGGAGCGCCAAGTCTAGGTCCAAGAGGCTTCTGAACAGCTTCTACCCCCAAGCCATAAGACTCCTGAACACCTAATCAAATGGCTACCCAGACTATTTGCATTGTCCCCTCCTCCCCCCTCTTTTACACCGCTGTACTCTCTATTGTTATCATCTATGCATAGTCACAATAATAACTCTACCTACATGTACATATTACCTCAACTAACCGGTGCTCCCGCACGTTGACTCTGTACCGGTACCCCCCTGTATATTGTCTCGCTATTGTTATTTTACAGCTGCTCTGTAATTATTTGTTACTTTTATTTCATATTATTATCCACATTGTTGGTTAGGGACTCGGAACCTGTTGTATTCGGCGCATGTGACTGAGAAAATGTGATTTGCTTGATTTGATTTAATCAGAGGAACAAGGGAAAAGCATGAAGGGAAGGAATAAAGAGAAATCTTGAGAGCTCACCTGTGTGGTTCGAGTCAAAGAAGCCCACCTCCTGACGCATCAGAGATCTGAAGAGAAGATTCCGCAGGCGAAGATTCAGTCTGGCAAAGATTAGATTAAAGAGGCCACCTCGTACTCCAATAGCTATAGAGCTAAGGAGAGACGCAAGAAATGAAACGCAGTCAGAGATACATTATGTAATGTATATATTGTCGAATCAATAATAGATATGCAGCATGTGCAAGACATCAAAGAAGATATGGCACACAACAAGGACAACCAGTTAACAAAACACACGCCTTGTGATCACTGTTCACTTCAGCATGGCTTACCTGACTAAGGCCAACACAGTGAGAGTGATCAGGGGCTTGGTGAAGTACTCCATACTCTTGTGAATAACAATGCCATCTATAGCCTGCCCAGTGTAGTAGGGGATGAAGGCCTCACCTATAAAGTGGATTACAGTGTACCATTAAATGTTATGAAAAATAATAAGCACAATTGTGTAAAATAGAAATACAGTTTATAGATATATTTCGATTTGTCTATAATGAAATGAAATGAGTAGGGTAGAGTATTTTTTTCATTTAACCTTTATTTAACTAGGTAAGTCAATTAAGAACAAATTCTTATTTACAATGACGGTCTACTCGAGCCAAACCCGGACGATGCTGGGCAAATTGTGATACAGCCTGGATTCAAACCAGGGACTGTAGTGATGCCTCTTGCACTGAGATGTAGTGCCTTAGATGGCTGTGCCACTCAGGAACCCCATCATGCTTTATTCATGGTACATGAGTCATTAATGTAATTTGTCACTCCTATAATTAAACAATAAGGCCCGGTGGGGTGTGGTATATGGCCAATATACCAAAGCTAAGGGCTGTTGTTATGCACAATGCAACGCGGAGTGCCTGGACACAGCCCCTTAGCTGTGGTATATTGGCCATATATCACAAACCCCTGAGGTGCCTTATTGATATTTTAAACTGATTACCAACATAATTAAGGCAGTAAATAAATGTTTTGTCATACATGTGGTATACGGTCTGATATACAATGTATATCAGCCAATCACTATTCAGGGCTCGAATCACCCAGTTTATAATGAGTAGTAGAGCAACCTTGCAACCCTGAATTCAATACCATGCTGCTATGAGTTCAGTAATAAAGTCTTAAATACAAATGCATGGGACCCAAACAGAACTTCCAAGAGGCTGGTTATGTTTCTTCATTACACATCTTCTGTGTAACTATCTCATGCAACACTGTGTAATATGCCAGCCTCACAATGGTGATGATCTCTACATTAATCAACTTGACTTGTCATCTGTTGGGCCCACGAGTTCTTCCTGACCATGGCCAGGCCAAATAACTGATATGACCTGACCAGGGAAATCCTCAGTTCCCTAGTTATTGTCTGTACTTAGAGCCCTGCGTTGTTCCTGGTCAGGTCATGTGTTCAGGAAAAACGCAGGGCCCTAGTCGTCTGTGCATTGTAATTAAACAAGTTGCCACTTACACACAGCAGAGATGAGGAGGAAGAGGAAGGCTACAGAGAGCAGCCCAGCGTATTTACTGCAGTAGGACAGCAGACGCCCCAATGTGGCCCCTGAGTTCTTCTGGTCCTCTGTTCCTTTCCTGCTCGCCCTACTCCTCTTCTTCTCCCCATGCTTCTGCTGCTCCTCCACCTCCTCAGTGCCATTCTCTCCTGCTGCCTCCACTAGCCTCTCAGTCTCCTCACAGACATTTCCTCCACCATCTCCTTCTCCGTCAGTCACGATGTTAGGAGCCCTTCCCAGGAGCCTCCAGAGGAGCACGGTCCCCAGCACTGACACACAGGTCCAGGAAAACAGACTGAGGAACCAGGGTTGGTGAGCCAGATCGCCCTGCTCTGAGAGCATCAGGAGCTTAGCTAAGGCATAGGTGCTGACGGTCAGGCAGATTAGGAGAGTCAGAGTCCCCAGGGCAGAGACCCTGCATGGGCCGTCCACTCTGTTCCATAACACCCCTATGGAGGCCCCAAGCAGAAGGCAGACTCTGACCAGCATAATCCCCCAGAGGTCCAGGACGGAGTGGAGAATGTCAAAGTTCTGCACATCCTCTGTGAATATTGCAGTCTGGCAACCATGTAAGTAGAGGACAGTGGTGACAATAACATCCACCAGGATAAATAACAAGATACAGCTCACCACTACTATGACCCCCATTACGTTTCAGTCTATCTGTGGGGAGATAGTGTCCTGTGAAGAATGAACAAGTCTGGGGAGAAACAAGAATACAAAAAGCTAAAACTGTAGCCTATTGTTTTGTTTTAATATTGTTGTTATTACAATACATTTATAGGCTATTACAATTATATGACGTTTTTTTTCGAACAAGTGTTTTGAATTCAACCCAAATGGAAGTTCACCGAACTACACTGAACAAAAATATTAATGCAACATGTAAAGTGCTGGTCCCATGTTTCATAAATGTTCCATACGCACAAGAAGCTTATTTCTCTCAAATTTGGCGCACAAATTTGTTTACATCCCTGTTAGTGAGCATTTCTCATTTGCCAAGATAATCCATCCATCTGATAGGGGCAACAGGTAGCCTAGTGGTTGGACTAGTAACTGAAATGTTGCAAGATTGAATCGCCAAGATGACAAGGTAAAGATCTGTTGTTCTGCCCCTGAACAAGGCAGTTAACCCACTGGCTGTCATTGAAAATAAGATTTTGTTCTTAACTGACCTGCCTCGCTAAATAAAGAGCATGATCATTACACAGGTGCACCCTGTGCTGGGGACAATAAAAGGCCACTCTAAAATATGTAGTTTTGTCACATGCCACAGATGTCTCAAAGTTTATGGGAGCATGCAATTGGCATGCTGACTGCAGGAATATCCACCAGAGCTGTTGCCAGAGAATTTCATGTTCATTTCTCTATCATAAGCCAACCTCCTATGTGAATTGTGCAGTATGTCCAACCTGCCTCACACCCACAGACCACATGTATGGCATCATGTGGCTTATGGTTTGCTGATGTCAACATTGTGAACAGGGTGCCTCATGGCGGCAGTGGGGTTATGGTATGGGCAGGCTTAAACTAGAGACACAATATCGATGACAATTTGAATGCCCAGAAATACCGCGACTAAATCCTTACGCCCAAAGTGAGGCCCATTTTTAAAGGTATCTGTGCATATCTGTATTACCAGTTATGTGCAATCCCCAGGTAAGGGCCTAATGAATTTATAAAAATTGACGGATGTCCTCATATGAACTGTAACTCAGTAACATCTTTGAAATTGTTGCATGTTGCGTTTATATTTTGTTCAGTATAAATGCTTACCGTGATCAATGATCACAAATGCACCCGTGACATCAGGTTTCGACAAGGTTACTGTATCACATTGACCTACCGTGCGGCGCTCTTATCTCCTCTCGGATATTCGATCACTTTCCTTGATACAGTAATTTATTATATTTTAGGCGACATGGCCTAATCGCCACTCTGTCGCATTCTGAGTTCATATCGATTTGCACTCAAACTGCACTGGTGATCCTTTATGCAATGTATATGGAAACCGGTAATATAAATGGTGCGAGGCTCCTCCTACAAGATCATCCCAGGACGGAACTGGCGGGGCAATCCAGAGAGCCGCTCCTTCTGACACAGTGCTCCCTGCGCTAAATCACGTGAGTCTCGTCAACCGGACTAAATAGCCAGAGCCTGCGGTGTATTATTATGAGGTTTATTCAAAGAGTCTCAGAGATTGTGTGTGTGTTTTGTGTGTAAGAGAGATCATTTGGACAAACATTGGATAACTGATGTATTTATTTATTACAATGTGCATTAAGTGACTCAATTTCCATGTGAAAGTCATGTTTATCACTTTAGGGGTACCGAGTCTGTTAACAAGACGTTGTTGTGTGGTGATGTCCCTATTCAAAGATTATTCAGTAGAATGTGTGGCCAATGGGGAATTTTGAATCCATGCACAGCAATAAACTTTTAAGCCATCATTTGGTATGGACCCCAACCAATGAATAACATTTCTTCCCTAAAGCATGTAGCAGAGCTGAAATTCAAAGTATTCATGAATGACTGATTGTGGATATGAAGTATCCAAGTGTGGGCCCCCAAAAAACTGATGCTGGCTCCAAGTGCACTGCTCCATGACATCAATGCGACTTCATATCCGATTTTGAAAAGAGGTGGAAATCTAGGTGTATTCTACATGATCTAGTGTAAAAGTATTAATTTCGTTCACCTCTTGCTGAAAACAAATTGGCCTTTAGCACCTACAGGCATCACAATAGCAATGACAAGACCACAAATCCACCAGGCACTGCTAGAGAGATCCTATTTATTTGGACATGTGACCAACCCAATAATTCATCAATATTTTTGGTCAGGATTCTTGATGTTGGTTGCCTCTATGTTTGCCAATCTTCTCTCAGGGGTGAAGCTGCTTAGCTATGTGGACAGAATGTCTCCATCGCAGCACTGAAGCGAGACAAATATTTGAGCCATCAATACAGTCACTGTATGAGTCTCAATTCTGTAGCCTGTATACCATAACCCCAGCATAACAGGCCTCAATGAACATCAGAAACCAGGGGGTATTCCAAGTCACTCTTTTTGTCATCTGAGCAGCTTTGCTTAGTGGCGAGGACTGTTTCTACAGGGAAAGACAAGTAAATGCTCGGTTTCAGTTTTTTCTGGGAGGGTGACTCCCCAGAGCAAAACATAGGGTCGGTGACTTTGAAAGTGATGGAGGGCATGTTCCGAGATCTTCTCTTGGCATTCTTCTTCTCCTGTTTGTAGGCCGCATTCATGTTGGCGATCACCTGTAAGCACAAACAATTATTTACCATTTCCAATGGAATCCACAGAAAGCTCACATGGGAACGTCACACATTGACCCACAGTATGTCCTGATGAATTATGCTTCCCAAAGAGCAAGAGGGTTGAAGTCAAGTGAGTCAGCAGTGAAGTAGAAATTAAGTGGCAGCCATGAAACAAGCTCATCAGGCTCTCTTTAGTGGTGTAGCACAGAATCTCCCAAAAGTGAAGATATTGCATTTCCAATTCAAACTCACCAGCTGCTTGACAGAGACCTGCTGTTCCTGCATCACTGTCATACAAGCAGAGGCCTCTTTCTTTGAGTGATACAAATCCGTCTCTTGGTCGTAACTGAAAGGAGCAGCTTTTGTCTTGACAAAAGGAATCGAAAATTAGTAACTAAACATGAACAATTACATAGTAATAACACAATTTGATGCATTTTTAAACCAAACAAAGTGACACAAAGAAAACATATCACCTCACTGGGCAAAATGGCTTCCCTGCTGAACATGAGTGAATAGGGTGTGAACTTGGTTGTGGGGTCAATGGTCATCCTAAACAGATATAAAACAGGGTCCAGGAAATCGTCCCACTCTGCCCGTTTCTCTGCCACCACCTGAGTGATGGCCTCCTTCAGCAGGCCACTGCTGCGGTCGTGTATCGGGTTCAGCTCCACAACAGACACACTCTGCACTATGTTCCACCTGTCACACAGGTGCTTGGTCACCTGGAAGTAACATTACAGGAGAAATGTTGATATCGGCCTATCCACTTTGTTAAGTTTGTAAATAGACACAGGCTAATAATTTCTCACCTCATCACAAAAGTCAACGCTTTGTGTGGAGATAATTGTTTTTGCTGCCCCAAACCTGGTAGGGGGGGGGGATATGGTGATTGAGCGCCATCTCATGACACTCATGTTGTTGATGATTGTTGTACCTTGCAGATAATATTCAAATTAGTATTGAAATGTATGTGTGTTTAATTAGGCTACCTGTAAATGGATGTAGAAATACATCTGGCAACAGAGAGGCAATCTCTCTTTCGAATGGGGAATGCCTCCACCCACTTGCTGAAGTAATCTGTGATGATTACCACGCTTGAATTACCTTGCTGGGTTTCTGGGAAGGGTCCTGGTGAAAAGAAGAACCGATTCTTTAATTTAAAGACCCTCACTTCCTTTGGTCTGAATAATTAGGTTTGATCAGTCACTCTTATGATTTTTCTATCTATTTGAAATAAATTTATAAAGGCTTTTTAAGATGTAGGCTATTTGTGATTTTTTTCCATTGATTGTAAATTAAATTGTGTACTCTAGGCTACTGTAGGATATGAGCATTGTGTATCCATTCATGCTTTTCTCGATATTATTGTTATGTGTAAATTGACCAATGATGTCATGCCATAGCCAGCCATGATTGCAAACACCTGTGTGTGTCCAATGGAAACCTATATATACACACTGGTGACCTGCAGTGCTTGACATGAAACCCTGATGAAGACAGCTAGCTGTCAAAATATTGCCATATTTTATTTGCCATCGGCGCGATTAGTGTGTGGCTTTTCCTTTTCTTCTAAAGAAGAGCAAATTCAACAAAGTCAGACAAACATTTGAACTCTTTATCTATTGTTCTGAGACTAGTGTAATAGTGTTTCTTCTGTCCCTCTCCTCGCCACACCCTCGGCTTGAACCAGGTACCCTCTCACCACATCGACAACTGCCTCCCACGAAGCATCATCACCAATCGCTCCACAAAAGCCGCGGGAATCAGGGAAACAACTACAACTTCTCAGCTGGGGTGACGACACCAATTGAAACGCTACTACCACCGTGCACAGCTAACTAGCTAGTCATTTTACACCAGTTACACTAGATGAGTAGTTTAATTTTCTTAGAAGTTTTCTGAGAGTTTATTTACCAAATATATCAATCCCTAGAATTTCCCAGGGAGCTTCCACTTTGATTGGCCGAACAGTCCTTGTCATGTTTTTGTTCCTCTCCGAGCGTTGACAGGTTTCACATACCTTTATCTAAGGCAGACAAATGCACAAACACAATTTGAAAGAAGAATAAATTAATGATATGCCTCCAAGTTGTATTATTGCATTACACTGAAGTCCAAAGAGACGCACATACCCAGTCCACGACGTCCTTCACAATACCCAGCCAGTAATACTTGCTTTGGATCTTGTGAACAGTCTTCTTTTGTCCCAAGTGATGACCGATGTCATTGAAGTGGCACTCTAGGAATATATGCCTCTTACGTTCTGCTTCAATCACCACCTCTCGCTTCTCTTCCTTCTTGGGCCCCACATAATACAGTCGACCCTCTAGAACAGGGGTCCCCAAACTTTTTCCTGTGAGGGCCACATAACTTTTCCCTTCTCTGATGGGGGGCCGGTGTCAGTTTGTAACAGAAAAAGTGTGACGATCGTAGGGGAGCTTAAAAAATGTATTTTTTTCCAGAAAGCCACACATAACCAAATAACCCTTTCCAGGTTCTTTACAGAAAAAAAGTCAGGAAACAAATAATAACACTATTAATGAAATAAATAATAACTAAATAACCCTCTCTGAGTTCTTCACAGAAAAAACAGGAAATAAATAATAACTAAATAACTCTCTCTGGGTTCTTCATAGAAAAAAAAGCCATGGAACATTAACTTTCTGTCGTGCCATGCACAATCTTAACAGATAAAAGTTCAGCTCAGTTGTCAGAGCAGAATCTCTCTGACACATATGAGCAGTCTCTTAAAGTTCTTGTGTTCCTTCCTTATAATCCTTTTGTAGGTTCCAGTAGGCTTGTAGACACCGCTGTTTGCAGCTCTCTCTCATTAACTTCCCTGTGAAAACCACAAAAGAAGCAGGTTGAGAAACTGAACTAAGTGATACAGCACCTACACAGCACAATACATTTCACTACCAGTATGGTTGCAAAGATGGATTTTATCCCAGTAGATTTTATTATGATTATATTTGTTTATGCTCAGAATGACTCATTCAAGTCAGAAAAGTGAGCTTACCTATGTATGTTCATCAGTGTGAACTGTGGGCCTGCATCTGGCTGGTGAGAAGTTGAATATCAGGTTCCATTCTAGTTACAGCCAGTCTCAAGCACTGATGCAAATGTTCATCTGTCAATCTTGATCTCATCGGGGTTTTCAGCAGTTTCATGCGAGAAAAGGTTTTCTCGCAGATATACGTGCTGCCAAAAACTGTGGACATTTTCATTGCGTGTTTTTTGATGTTTGGATATGTGTCGTTTGGGAGGGCGGCATAGAAGTCAATGAGACTGTTGGGCTTGAATGCGTCTTTCAGAACATCACAGTTCTGTAACTCAGCCAACTCAAACTGATATGAAGGCTGGGCGTCATCAATGTCGGCAACAAAGGGGTTCTGAAAAAGACGGATTTCTTTTGCATGAACATGTAGTTCACTGAATCGCACACCGAACTCCGCCTTCAGCAGTTCCAGTGCTTCCACGCACTTTTCAGCTGGGAACGGGACCGCTGGGTTCTCTGTCGACAGGTTTTGGGTAGCAGGAAGATGGACGAAGTTGCGCTTTTTCACTTGTTCCAAAAGCAGCGCTAATTTCACCTCAAATGCTTTTATGTGTGAATACATGTCGCAAATGAGTTTCCCCTCGCCTTGTAGCTGCAAGTTAAGGCTGTTAAGTATTTCTGTCACGTCTGTTAAAAATGCGAGGTGCCATTTCCATTCTGGGTCGATCAGCTCTGGGACCGTTTTGTCTTTTAAATGAAGAAATGCGTTAATTTCGGGTAGCAGCTCGTAAAAACGCCTCAAAACTCTGCCCCGGCTCAGCCATCGGACCTCTGTGTAGTACAGCACATCTCCGTGCGTAGACTCCAGTTCAGACAGGAATTCTTGGAACTGCCTGTGTTTAAGTCCCTTTGCTCTGATGAAGTTTATGCACGACACCACAACCTTCATTACAGAATCCCACGTCAACACTTTGCAGCACAGTGCTTGCTGGTGAATTAGGCAGTGGACTCGTAGCGGGGCGGTGAGACCCCTTTTTTCCAACTCCCGGTTCATGCGTCCTATTAGACCGCGAGTTTCGCCCACCATGCTAGGAGCCCCGTCAGTCGTGATGCTAGCTAGCTTTGACCAGTCCAGGTCCAACTTCTCCATGGTTTGGCACACTTTGTCAAAAATATCCTCTCCCGTTGTAGTCCCTTTGAGACTTTGGAAGGCTGCCAGCTCCTCGCATATCTCAAAGTTTGCTCTAACTCCACGAATAAAAATGAGCAGTTGCGCTGTGTCTTGCACGTCCGTGCTCTCATCCAGTGCTAATGAAAAAAAGTCAAATTCTTTCGTCTTCTGCTGCAGCTGGGCATATACATTACTCCCGATTTCTTCAACGCGTCTGGTGATTGTACTCGCCGACAGACTTACGGCATTAAATGCATCTTTCTTCTCGGGACACACCTCCTCCGCGACAGCATCCATACATTTCTTAACAAACTCTCCGTCAGTGAAAGGCTTACCGCTTCTTGCTATCAGTTTAGCAACCCGAAAGCTGGCCCGAACGGATGCCTGGTTCAGCTGAGCTTGGCGTACAAATGTATTCTGCTGAGATAGTAGTCCACTTTTTAGCTTTGAGAGTTTGTCTGCTCGTATTTGACCTTGCAAGCTAGAGTCTAGAACAACAAAACCACACAGACAACATGCAATTAGAAAGAGATGCTATTCTAGTCAACAACACACATTTCAACTGCCCTCTACACATTAATAATTTTATTGATGTTATTTGTTATCTATTCACTCTCTTACCATCAATTATGAATTTCTGAGCATATCTTTTGAGATTCTTCTTTCGTATAGGATTCATAGTCTGGGGGTAGCAGCCCTCGGCCACAAACGTGTAGATGTCACCCAGTCGGTTTGAGCTCGACTCCACCACCTCCTCTTCAGCCACCACTTGCAACGAATCCACACTCAACATCTCAGCAGCTAAAAAGGGACCTAAAACCACTGTAAATATGCGAGCCAAATGATATATTACAAGGAGAAACTGATGTACGAGCAAACAAATATTAACATGACAAAATAACAACTAAATAATGAATCAACGGATGAGAGATTCGTATGTTTCCTTAGTATTCTGCGAACGGACGATTTATGTTGACGGACCCGGAAACGCAACTCGAAGTTTACCTTTCCTCTTGAATCCATTTTACATCAACAGATAGAAAAATGGCCACATATTTAAATAAAAGAGTACCGTTTGATATTTATATATTTTATATACAGCAATGTATGTCTGTTTGAGCTCTTTTGTTGATTACAAATCATGGAAGCTAAATGCTGAGAGTATCATTTCACATCGGACACATAACATAATTGGATCACAACAAACAACTACAGTTCCGCGGGCGATATACCCAACGTTTAACTGCTATATTAGCCAATATTATTATGAATTGTCCTATAATACGTTGATTTGTATTATCTTTATATGACAAGTCATGCAACACGACAAGGATTCCAAGGCAACATTTTACACTTGTAGTTGTTTTAGCACTGACAATATTTTCCTCGAGGAGTTCAAACTTCATGTCAGATTTCTATCCGAGCACCAGTTTAGATCTGATTATCAAGCGGTGGGTATCTGGCCTAGCTAGGCAGTAGATCTACAGATGGTTGTCACGTTACAGCATCTTGTTAGATGAGTGTAAAGTTAGCAACCTTACTTCTGTTTACATTCCAGGTGTTAAGAAATCTTGGCTGCTCCACTGACACAGAATTCAAGGACATCCTGAAAAAGGCAAGTAGACCCATGTATTTTAAGTATTTTGTTAAAATCGGACTGAATTTTCATTATATTTTAATGTATGGGTTGAATGTTTCTTATCTAGATTGAGAAAGAAGTTGAAAGGCGCAGGAGCCTTGGTGTGAAGTCAGCTGAGAGAGCTGCAGCCATTAAGGAGATTTATAAACCACTCCATGACCATGTCTACCTTCTCCATGTAGGAATCATACAATAGTACTGCAGTCTTCAAATCCATACACAGATACTGTTAATTAACCCTTTGATCTGGGGTATTACTGTGCAGTGTAATTTACTTAGATTGTCTATCTCTTTAGGAGTCCTATATGGCACCAGAGTTTAAAAATATGGTGGATTATTGTCGAAGTGATGAGGCCAGTAAAGAGGGACTGTTGAGTTTAATGCAGACAGAAGCAGGTGAGTTTTCCTTAGAGTTCATGTTTGACATAGGTGGTGCCTGTCATGACTGTTCAACTTCAAGGTGGTGCCTGTCATGACTGGTCAACTTCATAGGCATTTTTATTCCATTGTCCACATTAGGGCCTAACTCATTATTTTTTATTTCTTGAAGCGGCAAGGGTCTTCCGCTTTCCTGTGTTCAAGAAAATCTTCTGTGATGAGCTGATAGAAGAGATGGAACACTTTGAACAATCTAGATCGCCCAAGGGCAGACCGAATACCATGAATAACTATGGGGTACACGTCCTCTTATATATGAGAGAAATCTGTAGAATATTAGATTTGGAGATTTCAGGCAAAATGCTCAATGTATAAAGTGTTACCTGTTGTAACTCATGTTCCTTTTGTTGGTGATGTTCTTTTGTCCACACAGATCCTCCTGAACGAGTTAGGGTTTGACGAAGGCTTCATCATCCCTCTCCGTGAGCAGTATCTGCAGCCTCTCACATCTCTGCTCTACCATGACTGTGGGGGATGCTACCTGGACAGCCACAAGGCCTTCATGGTGAAATATGACATGCATGAAGACTTGGACCTCAGCTACCACTACGACAACGCAGAGGTCACTCTCAACGTGTCTCTGGGGAAAGAGTTCACGGAGGGGAATCTCTACTTTGGTGACATGAGACAGGTGCCTCGTTAGAGCCAGATGGGGACGTGTGATAACACAATAGTATTATATAGAATGAAATAATAAATGGAGCTGTGCTCTTGGTTTAGATTCATACTATCTCTCATTAATTCCACACACACTGTGGTTTAAAAACCATACCAGGTTACACACTGTTACATTTTAGGTTGTGAAATAGCACAGATTTATTAGTTGCATGAACAAAAGTCACCACAGCACTTTAGTAAACATTCTCATTGTTAGTCTAGTATGGTTCAGTGGCTGATGGTGTTTTTGCTGCCCATGCAGGTGCCTCTGAGTGAGACAGCATGTACAGAGGTAGAGCACAAAGTGACGGAGGGTATCCTCCACAGAGGACAACACATGCACGGTGCCCTGCCCATCTCCTCTGGGCAGCGCTGGAACCTCATTGTCTGGATGAGAGCCTCACAGGAGAGGAACAAACTGTGCCCCATGTGCAACAAGATGCCCACCCTGGTCGAAGGAGAGGGTTTCGCAGACGGCTTCACGAGTGACATAGGGATGTCTCTTCTACAGAATGTATAATGTGTCCTGCATTAACTTAATGTTGCTGGTCCATCTGTATTTGTGTATGTTAGTGTAACTATTGTCTGGATGTTTACTTATCGTAGAGATTATCGCATGTGCCAAAGAAGAGTAGTGGAGAGGAAACGTGAAACATTAGGAACATAGGGAGGCTCATCACTACTTCTTCAAAACACCTCACTACAAACTTCATTATGCAGTGTCACATTTATTCCTACATTTCCTAAAATATCATGTCCATACAAAAAGTGAATTGAATGGTATTTTGTACAGGTAGGGGTATTTCATATTCAAATGCCAGTGTTTATAGACACTGGGGGAGAACCTGAGCTTTTGCCTTCCCCTTTATGGCTTACTTTTAGTGGCCTTGCTCCTGTTTCTTGTTCACAGAAAGTTGACAAGATTTTTAATCTGTACAATTTATAAATCATGTAAATATACTGAACAAAAATAAACATGAAATGTAAAATGTTTGCCCCATGTTTCATGAGCTGAAAAGATCCCAGAAATGTTCCATATACACAAAAAGCTTATTACTCAAGTTTTGTGCACACCATTTGTTTTCATCCCTGTTAGTGAGCATTTCTTCTTTGCCAAGATAATCCATCCACCTGACAGTTGTGGCATATCAAGAAGGTGATTAAACAGCATGCTCAATCTTTGTACCCATGTGCAGTTGCAAACCGTAGTCTGGCTTTTTTTATGGCGGTTTTGGAGCAGTGGCTTCTTTTTTGCTGAGTGGCCTTTCAGGTTATGTCGATATAGGACTCGTTTTAACTCCAGCATCGTCACAAGGTCCTTTGCTGTTGTTCTGGGATTGATTTGCACTTTTAGCAGCAAAGTACATTCATCTCTAGGAGACGGAACGCGTCTCCTTCCTGAGCGGTATGACGGCTGCGTGGTCCCATGATGTTTATACTTGCATACTATTGTTTGTACAGATGAACGTGATAACTTCAGGAATTTGGAAATTGCTCCCAAGGATGAACTAGACTTGTGGAGGTCTACAATTTTTTTCTGAGGTCTTGGCTGATTTCATTTGATTTTCCTATGTCAAGCAGAGGCACTGAGTTGGAAGGTAGGCCTTGAAATACATCCACAGATACACCTCCAATTGACTCAAATGATGTCAATTAGCCTATCAGAAGCTTCTAAAGTCATGACATAATTTTCTTGACTTTTCCAAGCTGTTTAAAGGCACAGTCAACTTAGTGTATGTAAACATCTGACTCACTGTAATTGTGATACAGTGATTTATAAGTGACATAATCTGCCTGTAAACAATTGTTGGAAAAATGACTTGTGTCATGCAGAAGATGTCATAACCGACTTGCCAAAACTAGTTTGTTAACATGAAATTTGTGGAGTGGTTGAAAAACAAGTTTTAATGACTCCAACCTAAGTGTTATGTAAACTTCAGACTTCAACTGTACTTCCAGTGGATTTGGGCATCAAATGTATGTGGACATTGCAACTCTATAGATGCTTGTCAGCCTGCAAAGTAAACACTTCTAAGGTAGCTAAGATAAATATGACTAAACTAAAAAAGTACATTTCCTGAAGAAATATGTGGGCTAAGTCAAAAGCACAGCTTTGTGGCTTATCATAGCCATTTGATCTTAGATATATTGAATGAGTGAATTGTTTTATTAAGGCATAAATGTATTTGGTTGTAAAGTTGCAATGTTTTACAATTATTAAATATTTTGGAAGATGGAGAGCTACTGGGTGTGCATGCTTTTGTAAGTGCCTCCCAGTGTCGATACCACATTTAAGCATGCAATTTTTTTGTCATTGAAATTAGTTTAAATGTCATGGAGAAGTCCTGGAAAAGTCATGCAAATCCATCTGTCAAAATGTGTATGAACCCTGGTTTGGGCTTCTTGCTTCATCCTGTAGAGTATTTTCTTTTCCCCCCCCCAAAAAAAGAATCCCACAGCTGAATCTAGTTGATGACCCCTGCAGTATGGGATTAATATAACGATTGGAAAACGCTTGGAAAACGCTGTATTCAACCATGTTATTAACAAATCAATCATTTTTCAAAAACAACAATATTCAGTCAAGTAGGCTATTCACACTTTTTGTCTTTCTTTTTTCCCCAGTGGCTTTAAAACACAAGAGGGAATAGGAATGAGGGAATAGGCAAGCTAGTTTTCTACAAGAAGAGGCACCATACAACACACATACACACACAGAAAAAAAACACAATTATTTGCTGAAGAAGGATATTCAAGAACTCATTTATCAGATGAAAAGGCAGGCCAATTTTACTGACATTGAAATTCTGGATTTCACTTCAAGTTATTCTGGACATATTATATATATATATATATCTCTGTATGAACAGTGAAAAATACATACTATATACTTTTATAATCTAAATAAATATCTTGACACAAAATACTCTCATATACAGCACATACCAGATCTTTCACTCACCTTTCTCCTATACCCCTCCATTGTGTTTCTAACCTTATGCATATCCTGAAAACTATACAGTCAACATGTTCTCAACAGAGATATCCATGACAGTTCAGCAAAGTGCCTCCTAGTTTAAAAGCAGAAACTGTTGCTGGGATTTTGGACACATTGAAATTGACAGCTATGGGAAATGTAGTGCTCCATGTGCATGTTGTATTCCCAGTTCATTTATGTTAGGTGTCATATGCTGTCAGCTGTTAGTCCACGCCACCTTGTACTGTCCTCTGCAGGCATTCTAGAAGAGTCTTGGTGTGTAAGTGGGTCAGCATTTTACATCTATGTACTGTACAGAGCCCGCAGTGGACCCACGTTTGCCTGTGCTCTGTCACACAGCAGTCAGTGCCTACAGGTGACAACTCGGTCTGTCAATCGCCTACAGCGTTGTTTCGCTGATCAAGTCCCTGTGGCGGGGGTGATCAGTGTCCGTGTCCTAGTCTGACTCCATCTCGATCTTCACCTGGGGCACGGGGAAGGCCATGCCACGGCCGTGGGCCATAGGGACCGTCGGGGACGAGGGACAGGAGATCTTCAGATGCAGGGTGATGCTGAGGAACGGCAAGTTCCAGTTATCATACATACATGTGGTCCTGCGTGGCTCAGATTGGTTCGATTACCGCTGTGCCACACATACAAGAATGTATGCATCCACTACTGTAAGTCGCTTTGGATAAAATATTCTGTTAAATTAAATATATGACATACACAACGAGAGGCAAGAAACACAGAAGGAAGGAGGGACGGGAGAGGGGTAAGGTAACCTTGGGCTAGACAGGGAGGTAAGTCAGTTGTTAGATGTAATATGGATCTGATGCATAGTACCAGAGAGTAAATTAGACTAGAGGGGAGGTTGGACAAACTAATGTGAAACAACAGGACAGAGAGTTAGGCTGGCTGTCAACTGTGATTGATGTCTGTTCTTTATGCCATAGTGTTTCAAGCCTTTCTGTGGATCATCTGAATATGGTGCAATTGCAAACTGCAAACTGATATTAGTTCCCTAATATCAGGAAACGGCCATTGATACCTGCCATTGGTCAGTTCTGGTGTTGTGAGACTGATGGTTTCTCGACACAGATGATTTGATTACATAACATGTTAGGATAACTAACGTGGCAGGTTTGGATAAATAACGTGTCAGGTTAGGCGATTTAACGTGGCAGGTTAGGTGAATTTGCGTGGAAGGTTATGAGACTGAGGTTAAGGTTAGCAGTTGCCAACAATTGTTGTCCTCTACGTGAAAAAAATGGCCACAGACCAATGGCGAGCATCAATGGGTGTAACTTGATATCAAGAAACGCCTATATCAGACAATGCTTCTAATTGCGGTCTGCAATTGCACCCTTCTTGATCAGCTCACACCCTATTTGGAATGTGAGGGGTGGGAATGAATGCAATGTACAATTTGTGAATAATAAATGCAAAACTTCACTTAATGAAAGTTTGTCCTTACTTTGCAGTTTTTCCTTTCCTAATTTATTTAGAAAAACCACAAGCAAAGACGTAGGTCTGACCTTGGGCGGCAGGTAGCCTAGCGGTTAGAGTCGAGCCAGCGACCGGAGGATTGCCAGTTCGAAACCCATACCTAATGGGAAAAATCTGTCAGGAAGTGAGCTGGTAACTGGAGGGTTGCTGGTATCAAACCCTAGATGCCATTGCCTACCGTTGTGCCCTTGAGCAAGGCACTTAACACCCAGAACAACTACTCCACGTGCGCCCAGTGTGGCAGCCCCCTGGTCCAACATCTATAACCTGTGTGTCTTTCGGAGGGGTTGGGATAAAGCAGAAGTCAAATTTCAGTTGGTCCTTGATCTTAATCTTCAATAAGTCTATTCTGAACTATGCTTCCTTAAACGTAAACTCAGACACAAATTGTTGTCATAGTTCCTATTCAAAAATACCATGCAGAGGTAGGCATGACGAAAAGGATAGAAGGGGAAGAATATGCAACTATGTGGGATGACGACACAACTAAACTAAACATTTGTGTTTGTGAATGGGACCCATAGATAGGCTACTAGACTATACAACACATGGAGGAAAAAGAAACAACCAACACTGTGAGAAAAGCCTGATGCATGTGGCATGGGGATGCACACATACAGTGGGCCAAATGTTGTTCACTCTCAAATACTCAAATACTGTGCATCCACTACATTCAAATATAATTGTAAACTTCTATGAATCTATTCCAATATGTCAAACGTTTCTACAGAATATAAACCGTGCCGTAGAAAGTGAAAATACATAGGAGATAGTGTACAGGTATTGGCTAGCATGCTGGAATTATGCACATGCTTGTGCCTGTGGTGTGTGTACACATATCGAGAGACACTGACACAAAATGACACAACTAGCTTCCCTAACGCAGCATAACGCAGCCTTAAAAATAGCAGCAAATGTTGCTTAGCACAGGGCTTCCCCAAACTCGGTCCTGGGACCGCCCCTTAGTGGACATTTAGTTTTTTCCTTAGCACTCGGGGGTAAAAAACACGTGCAAAAACTATCTGCATCGTATCAAAGTGCATGGAGAGAAGGGTGTGAAGGTATATTCTCTGAGAACAATATGGAACACTGTCTGTGATAAATTATGTGTGTATTTATAGCTGTGTGTGTGGACATGTTTAACTATACTTGTGGGGACCAAAAGCCCCCACAAGAAAAGTAAACAAACCAAAATCTGACCAACTGGGGACATTTTGTTAGTCCCTACAAGGTCAAATGCTATATCGAGGGGGTTTAGGGTTAAGGTTAGAAATAGTGTTAGGGTTAGAATTAGGGTTAGGAGCTAGGGTTAGTTTTAGGGTTATAGGGTTAAGGTTAGGGTTAGGGTACGGCTTACGGTTAGGGGTTAGTGAAAATAGGATTTTGAATGGGACTTTATAGTGTGTGTCCACAAGGTTATTTGTATAAGACCGTGTGTGTGTGTGTGCGTGTGTGTGTGTGTGTGTGTGTGTGTGTGTGTGTGTGTGTGTGTGTGTGTGTGTGTGTGTGTGTGTGTGTGTGTGTGTGTGTGTGTGTGTGTGTGTGTGTGTGTGTGTGTGTGTGTGTGTGTGTGTGTGTGTGTGTGTGTGTGTGTGTGTGTGTGTGTGTATAGGCGCCTGAGCAATGGCACATATTACATGATTAAATCTGTGAAAAAATGTTTCTTCCCAAGCTGTTTACAGGTATTTAACACGCTTCTGCATTTTTGCCATCTATTTCCCCAACATCAATCGGTGAAATCACGTAGATAAAATGTTTTAATTCAGTTACAAAAGTAACAGTCCTGGTTGAGTGCTCGGTGCGAATGCACATGTGGCCGCTTCACAGTTACAATGCAAAATTAAAAAGCACATAATATTTGTACCCCGATAAAACAGCTCTACTTTGCTTGGAAAGTAAAATTGACTCCCGTTGCATAGAATATTTCTGCTGCTGAGACAAGTTTTAAACATCGTCATGGTGACACGGTGACAAAAAAACTATGTCGGAGGTAGGTATGGATGGGCATCAGTCTCTCTCCATCTTTAACCAGATAAAAAATAATTAAATACAGTACTATTTAGTGGAATGTGGTTTGAAAGACAATGTTAATTTGCTTTGACACCAGTGTCCCATAGGCCTACGTGTGCATTTGCGGGGCACAACTAAAAATAAACTAAGCCAAGCATCAAGCATTTCTTCTCCCATTAGGCCTAGAAATACATGCCTAGAGAAAAAGTATCTAAACGATGGGATACACAAGCTACATTCCTTGCCAAATGATGACAGTTGCGTTCCTTCTATTTTCCGCTTTGGTTACGTTGTGACCATGCTAGTGCCCTTTGAGTTGGTTAGTCTAGGGCTAGGCTACACAGGTTCCTCACTGAAAATATGCAAAAACATTAGTTTGACAAAGACAAAGACTGTTTTCATCAGAATCATTAGGCCTATGCCTACTGTAAATATATGTTGTGGCCGTAATTCGCTACGTGGAACTGTTCGTTTAGAAAATTCCAAACAGGCAGAATAAACTAAATCGAACATCTGAATGAAAAACAAAAAATGTCTTTCAACACGCCAAATTGAGTCGCGAGATGCAATTTACTTCACACTTTTTTCATTTGGAAAAGTATTCTGTTGTATTTTATTCTGTTATAATACATTATGGGTTTTTTTTACTACAAAATAGGTGCCTTGACTGTTATAATGGCTCGGGAAATAAGAGCGTCTTGTCCGATAAATTAACAAAACAAGGCTACTCCATTGCACAGCCATAGGCTTCTACAAGCAAGCTCCACTGCTGAGGTTACTGCCTTTTGAAGATTGTATTCCATCACATAATATAATATAATATGCGGTTTTAAAAAAAAATCTTAAATGGCACTTGTTTTTTTTATTGACAATTTAGAAATTAGGTTTTGCTGTCTGTAATGATTATGATAAATTAGGCATTGTTGCGCACTGTTGGCATATAGGCCTAGATAAATGTGCACATATTCCTTTCTGGCCTTGTGTTCTAAAAACACTTGAGTACTCGACCTCAATATAACTTGTGACAGAACTTAAGAAAAATAGGTGTGTTCTGTTCATAAATATAGATTCCACCTGTAAAGAAACAGTGTACAATTGCAGGAAATGTTTTTAAAATGTTTAACTCTTTTTATTATTTTTTTACTTTAAGACAAAGTCAGGCGCCCATGTGTGTGTGTGTGTGTCCATGTTTTGGGTCTGCATAAATCTGCCAGGCTGATGTTTCATGTTTATGTAATCTATGTATCAGGGGATGTATTTGCCTGGCTGGCAGTGAGCGGCCCACTGTGACTGGGCGTCAGCGGGCTGAAGGAGGTCTCTGTAGGGGACGTGTAGTTTAAGCACACAGTACCTGCGGTCCAGGTCAGACTCAGAGCTGGGCGAGCAGTTGGAGTAGGCGCGGTACTTCTCCTGCATACAAACACACACACACACAGCCATCAGAAATACATTATTTAGCCAGGTTTCTTTTGCTCTAAACCAGCCAGTTGGTGGCAGTAAATCTTAACGTTTCTCACCTTGTCTTTGCTGTCGTCTGCTCTCCCTTTCTTCTTGTCTTTCTTCTTCGTGTCATCTTTATCGCCCTTCTTCTTATCCTTCTTCTTATCTTTCCCAGGCAGGATATCATCTATCCAGGCCAGGTCGTGTTGAGAGAACACCATGTCCAGCATCTTACGCACCACCAGCAACCCCAGGATCTGTTCACCACACAAGCACATTATCCCAGCTTACATAACTTCCACGACAAGAAAACTCTTCATAAGTAACCAACATTTACATCACATCAGGTCATTTGTATGTTGAAGTGTGCTTGAATGTATAGCTGAAATTATGTCTGTTGTGATTTCTGGTTATAAATCTAAGTAAAACTTTAGCTTGTGAGAGCTGCCCATCTTTTTTATGCATTAATGCAGGGGTTTCATACACATTCCATTGAGGGGCGAGTGTCTGCAGGTTTTGCTCCTCCCATGTACTGTACTTGATTGATCAGTTAAGCTGATTTATTGGTAAAAACTCACCTCAGCTGGTTGTCTAGGTCTTAATTGGACACAAATTGAAAGGAAAGAAAAAAAAACAGCAGACACTCAAATGAGTTTGACAGCTATGTATTAATGCTTGTTCCAATCAAAAGCGAGTCATGAATAATACCATGACAGGGAAGAGGATGGCCAGAACGGTGGACTTGAGAACCCAAAGGACAGCCAGACAGATGATCTGGACCAGGGTGAAGAGGTGGACCCTCCTCAGAGGCACGTGACGCAGGAAAGGGAAGTCAGGCTGGTACTTGGACGGCATCATGTACAACTTGATCCTCTCCCAGAACTACAGGGGAGTGACAATGAGAACACACACTCATCACTGTCTGCATTATTCTCAATTTCCAATGTTTTATCTCCATAAGATATGCAATTTGGCAGACACTTATCCAAAGCAACTTACAGTAAAGTGTATATACATCTTTATATGGGTGGTCCCAGCAGGAATCAAACCAACAACCAAAGCATTGGAAGCTCCATGCTCTACCAACTGAGCCACACACAATTGTTTATGGATTGCTGGCAATAGGCTTGTGACATACTGCATTTCCATGTATACATTCATGGACCCTGTCTAATGTTTGTTCACCTCGCTGTTGACATTTTACTCTTTCGTCTGTGACATTTCCCTTTGATTGGCCAAAAAGCACAACACACAGAGCACAAACAGACTCACTGAGCCCTTCACTGAAATCCTAGCTCCGCTCTGAGCAGCCTAGCTAATGCCCTCATCAGAATGCATCTCCAAATTGCTTTAGACGCGGCTAGAATACAGTCACCTTCCCTCCAGACACACGGTTTCTGATAAGGAAAAGAACGACATCACAGAGAATGCATCTTCATTTGGAGATTTGAATTCATGTCAGAGGAAGAACCCGCATACCATGAGACTTTCAATTGACACAACCACTGGCTGTCTACTTTGTTTTCTGGTATATACATACCTGAATGCCGCTGAGAGATGCTACGCCCATGTAGAGAAACACACCGTAAAGTACTGGCATGGGTATGAACTGTGAGTGAAAGAGAGGGAGAACACACATCCTAAACACACAGACAACGTCAGCACATCATCTCGTTGATCCCCTTTGATAATGTTACGTGGTGGTATAGAAAACACACTGATTGCACCCCAAATGGCCAGTGCACTACTGTTCAGTGCACTACTTTTGACCAAGGCGCATAGGGAATAGGGTGCCATTTGGAGCGCAGATACTTTTTATCCTTCATCCATAATCCTTGTTTAGGTCAGAGGAAATGAATACATTTTACTGACCTGTAGAACGGGAGCCAGGAAGATGGAGACTCCAGTGAGAACAAACACCAGAATCCCTGTCAGTCTCTGCTCCCTGTTCAATAGAGAAAAGGCGAGAGAGAAACAGAGAAGGGATGACTACCAGCAAACCTTTCCATCTATAATAGACAGCAGACAAGAGACAAGCCCTGCCTGGACTATACTGTCCAGTACATCCTCCATAGTCAAAGTCTACGGTCACTGCTCAGTGCTCCCTCACCTGACACCAAGGAACTGGGGCTGCTCGCCAGGGGCGCTGGACTCACTTTCCATCTTCAGCGAGTCAATGTGTGCGATGGAGATGACAGTGGCAGCCACATACCAGGGCAGGCCCAAGAAGGAGCACACAGCCATCAGCACCCCCACCCAGAACAGGTCCAGGTGGTAGCCACACCCTTTCTGCCAGGGAGGAACACACAGGTGGAGGGACACACAGAGCAGAGTAGGACAAACTCACACTGGGGGATGACATTGAGGCAATTGTCCTATGCATTACGTAGGCCCCAACATGACACCAAAACCCAAATAAGGTTATAGGAACTATAGTTTACCTCTACAAGTACATCTCTTATATACAACATAAATGGCTCATTGTGGCAAACATCCTCTCTCATGGACAGATTCTGCACAAATTACACAAGATTTTAGTTCTGGGTTAACCGAGATTATGGCAAACAACATGTGTGATGCCCACTGTGACCTCCAAAAAAACTGAGGTTAAACTTGTTATCAATGTCTGCACTATAACAGGCTCGGCTGTGTATATAATAGAGAACATCCAGGTGTCCCTTCTAAAAGACGTCTCCTGAACTCAATGGGACTTCCAGGATAAATAAAGGTTAAATCAATCAATAAAAACACCCCTCAAAGTACCCTCAGTTTGTTCTCCTTCCGGTTGACAATGACAGCACTGATCTGCTGGTCCATGAAGATGAGGATGGTGACCAGGAGAGCAGGGACGAAGCTGGCCAAATACACCCACCACGGGTTCTTCCCAAACGGCAGCACTATCCAACCCCGGTCGGGACGTGTGGGCTAAAGGGAGTCAGTAAGGGACAGTGTCCGAGTGACCATTCATTGATTAAAGGACAAAAACATACATGTATAATGATACACAACTGTTCCAGGGTACGGTCAGGAATATAACTAATAAAAAGAGTAGCTATTTTGAACCTGTTCCTTTACCTTAAACTCTGTGGGAACAATGAGCTTGGGGGTTTTGAGCCCGATTAACCTGTCCAGACCCACAAAGGTCATAATAGCCATGAAGATGGAGAAGTCACTGATGAGCTTCCGCAGCTGTTTACAGAAGCCACAGACAGAGCAAGAGACAGACACACAGACAGACATAATAGACACAGACACGGACAGACACAGAACAAAGCAAATGAAAAAAATTGAAAATACGTCTAGCGAGAAACATAAATCATCTCTGAAAGAAATACACAGTTTATTTCCAAAACACTACGTTCACACATTTTACATGTGTTTTTTTCATCAGAAATGATTGCTTACCTTCATGTCTGTCAAATATTTCTGTTCTCAATTCAAAGACTATAGATCTTTATAAAAAATATGTTTTTTTGCAAAACGCTATATCCATTGATTTGCTGGAATGGAATGTTCACATCCTGTATATTTGACTGTGATATGTAGTTGTCTCACCTAGCTATCTTAAGATGAATGCACTAACTGTAAGTTGCTCTGGATAAGAGCATCGGCTAAATGACTAAAAATGTACATGTACAGTATATCTCATATTACTGTATTGAATTATAAAATATTGATGTCACAAATGTACCATTTGTAAATTTCTTTATAGAAAATGTAGTTATTTGCTACATTTGACTGTAAAACCTAGCAGTACTACTTATTTCTCTGAGAGAGGCGGATATATTGCATTTAGCAAAGAAAACATATTTGTCTGTCTAAAATGAAACCATCAAGTTCTAAATTTTGAGCAAATACATGTCTATCATTGAATAGCCCCATGCCATGATTAGATAGTGAAAAAACACACCAATCTCTTTGATAATTTCTTTAAAAAATAAAAGCTAATTTACCAACATTTCTGAAAATGGATATATAGTGTTTTGGAATTAAACTCTATAAATGCAGAGACACAAACACAGAAAAAACACTTGTTTTTTAAGCTTGTTCAAGATGGTGCCGGAGGAGAGGACTGCCATCTTATCGGATCTTAACCAACCATGCAATTTCTTTGTTTTTTTGCGTTGTTCGTAACTTGTTTTGTACATTTTGTTGCTGCAACCGTCTTTAATGACCGAAAAGAGCTTTTGGACATCAGAACTGGGATTACTCACCTCAAATTGGATGAGGAGTTCTTCAATGAGTCGGACGCGAAGGATATACTACAAACACCCGACCAGGCCCAGATCCCTGTGATTCACTGGAAAAGGAAATGTAGGTTTCGCGGAAAGAGATCAGGATGCCTTCTGAGGATCAGGCGACGAGTGGCTAATCTGCCCTTGCCTTCCGTTCTGCTAGCTAACGTTCAATCACTGTAAAATAAATGGGGCGACTGTACGGGACATTAAACTGTAATATCTTATGTTTCACGGAGTCGTGGCTGAACAACGACATTAAGAACATACAGCTGGCGGGTTATACACGGCAGGACAGAACAGCAGCCTCTGGTAAGACATGGGGCGGGGACCTATGCATATTTGAAAACAATAACTGGTGCACGATATCTAAGTAAGTCTCAAGGTTTTGCTCGCCTGAGGTAGAGTATTTCATGATAAGCTGTAGACCACACTATCTGCCTTGAGAGTTTTCATCTGTATTTTTTTGTAGCTGTCTACATACCACCACAGACCGATGTTGGCACTAAGACCACACTCAATGAGCTGTATTCCGCCATAAGCAAACAGGAAAATGCTCATCCAGAGGCGGCATTCCTAGTTGCCGTGGACTTTAATGCAGGGAAACTTAAATCAGTTTTACCTAAGTTCTATCAGCATGTTAAATGTGCAACCAGAGGGGGAACAAATGTGAGACCACCTTTACTCCACACACGCGTACAAAGCTCTCCCTCACCCTCCATTTGGTAAATCTGACCATAACTCTATCCTTCTGATTCCGGCTTACAAGCAAAAATTAAAGCAGGAAGCAGCAGTGACTCGGTCTATAAAAAAATGGTCAGACAAAGCAGATGCTAAACTACAGGACTGTTTTTACTAGCACAAACTGGAATATGTTCTGGGATTTATCCGATGGTATTGAGGAGTACGCCACATCAGTCTCTGGCTTTATAAATAAGTGCATAGAGGACGTCGTCCACACAGTGACTGTATGTACATACCCCAACCAGAAGCCATGGATTACAGGCAACATTCGCACTGAGCTTAAGGGTAGAGCTGCCGCTTTCAAGGAACGGGACTCTAACCCGGAAGCTTATAAGAAATCCTGCTATGCCCTCCGACGAACCATCAAACAGGCAAAGCATCAATACAGGACTAAGATCGAATCGTACTACACCGGCTCTGACGCTCGTCGGTTGTGGCATGGCTTGCAAACCATTACAGACTACAAAGGGAAGCACAGTGAGAGCTGCCCAGTGACACGAGCCTACCAGACGAGCTAAGCAACTTCTATGCTCGCTTCGAGACAAGTAACACTGAAACATGTATGAGAGCATCAGCTGTTCCGGACGACTGTGTGATCACGCTGTCCACAGCAGATGTGAGTAAGACCTTGAAACAGGTCAACATACACAAGGTTGCTGGGCCAGACGGATTACCAGGACATGTACTCTGAGCATGCGCTGACCAACTGGCAAATGTCTTCACTGACATTTTCAATCTCTCCCTGTCTGAGTCTGTAATACCAACATGTTTCAAGCAGACCACCATAGTCCCTGTGCCCAAGAACACTACGTCTCTAGCCATGAATTGCTTTGAAAGGCTGGTCTTGGCTCACATCAACACCATTATCCCAGAAACCATAGACCCACTCCAATTTGCATACGGTACCAACAGATCCACAGATGATGCAATCTCTATTTCACTCCACACTGCCCTTTCCCACCTGGACAAAATAAACACCTATGTGAGAATGCTATTCATTGACCACAGCTCAGCATTCGACACCATAGTGCCCTCATAACACTAAGCTATGGATCCTGGGACTAAACACCTCCCTCTGCAACTGGATCCTGGACTTCCTGACGGGCCACCCCAGGTGGTAAGAGTGCGTAACAACACATTCGCCACACTGATCCTCAACACGGGGGCCCCTCAGGGGTGCATGCTCAGTCCCCTCCTGTACTCTCTGTTCACTCATGAATGCACAGCCAGGCACAACTCCAACACCATCATTAAGTTTACTGATGACACAACAGTGACGGGTTGCATCACTCCCTGGTATGGCAACTGCTCGGGCCTCCGACTGCAAGGCACTACAGAGGGTAATGCGTACGGCCCAGTACATCATCGGGCCAAGCTTCCTGCCATCTAGTACCTTTACACATTGCGGTGTCAGAGGAAGGCCCTAAAAATGGTCAAAGACTCTAGCCACCCTAGTCATAGATTGTTCTCTCTGCTAACACACAGCAAGTGGTACCGGAGCACCAGGTCCAAGAGGCTTCTAAACAGCTTCTACCCCCAAGCCATAAGACTCAGCTAATCAAATGGCTACCCAGACTATTTGCATTGACCCCCCCCCCCCCCACGCTGCTGCTACTCTCTGTTATTATCTATGCATAGTCACTTTAATAACTCTACCTACATGTACATAATTACCTCAATTACCTCGACAACAGCGGTGCCCCCGCACATTGACACATTGACTCTGTACCGGTACCCCCTGTATACAGCCCCGGTATTGTTATTCCCTGCTGCTCATTAATTGTTTGTTATTCTTATCTCTTCCTTTTTTTATAGGTATTTTCTTAAAACTGCATTGTTGGTTAAGGGCTTGTAAGTAAGCATTTCACAATAAGTTCTACACCTGTTGTATTTGGCACGTGACAAATACTATTAAATTTGATTTGATTTGAAGCTGTATTCAGCTATAATATAGGTGAAATAGAATATTCATGTCTGTGAGTAACATGCAGTTTCAGGATACCATGGGATCTACTGTTATATGTACATTGAGGAGTTTGGGGAGACAATTGTATACAAAAGTTTAGATCTAAGCATGTTTCGGTCATTGCTCTTATTTACACCATATCTCCATGGAGATTACCCCAAATCACCACAGATTACACCTAATCATATCTGCCTCAAGTGTTTTAAATAGATCATCTTTGCCTTGAAAAAATATGAAACTGTGGCTGAATCAGGCTGCTATTTGCGATGCAGCCTCTATGTCAATGAATAAACATCCAGCTCCTCTTCAGTTCGTTCTAGTCTCACCTTGGTAGGAAAGTAGCGGCTAAACTTGAACTTCTTGAGGGAGACGGTCATGGAGTAGGTCCCGAAGAACAGGATGAAGGACATGAGGGCCAGGTCAGGGACGTACTTACAGGTGTTGCCCACCAGAGAGCCTCCGTACTTCACACACTCCTTCTTACTGAGCTGGCTCCAGTCCAGGTCTGTGATGTTCAACTAAGAGGAGAGAGGGATGCAGGAGGGCAGGGAGTAGGACACCGTTTTAGAGGTCGAAGAATAAGGTGAAGGGGAGAGTAATGGCTGTGAGGATGTGAGGTTTCTTGGGAGAGAGAGAGAGAGAGAGAGAGAGAGAGAGAGAGAGAGAGAGAGAGCGAGAGAGAGAAGATAAAAGGAAAGAGAGTGCAAGAGAACATAAGGGCGACAAAAATAATAATATGGGAACTAATCGACTTATTTTTCAGACTCTTCAAAGGAAAGCCATTTGCTGTAAACAAATAATTCCCAATTGGTTGATAAAGTGTCTACATGATAAAGTGTCTTTGTTTTGAAAGAAAAGCACATTTTCTGTCCATTAAAACAACATCAAATTGATCAGAAATACAGTGTAGTCATTCTTAATGTTGGAAATGACTATTGTAGCTGGAAACGACTGATTGTGTACAAAGGCCCATTATCAGCAACCATCACTCCTGTGTTCCAATGGCACGTTGTGTTAACTAATCCAAGTTTATCATTTTAAAAGACGAATTGATCATTACAAAACCCGTTTGCAATTATGTTAGCACAGCTGAAAACTGTTGACCTGATTAAAGAAGCAATTAAATTGGCCATCTTTAGACTAGTTGAGTATCTGGAGCATCAACAATTGTGGGTTTGATTACAAGCTCAAAATGGCCAGAAACAAATAACTTTCTTCTGAATCTCGTCAGTCTATTCTTGTTCTGAGAAATGAAGGCTATTCCATGCGAGAAATTGCCAAGAAACTGAAGATCTCGTACAACGCTGTGTACTACTCCCTTCACAGAACAGCGCCATCTGGCTCTAACCAGAATAGAAAGAAGAGCGGGAGGCCCCGGTGCACAACTGAGCAAGAGGACAAGTACATTAGAGTGTCTAGTTTGAGAAACAGATGCATCACAAGTCCTCAACAGGCAGCCTCATTAAATAGAACCCGCAAAACACCAGTCTCAACAGTGAAGAGGCAACTCCGGGATGCTGGCCTTCTAGTAGAGTTGCAAAGAAAAAGCCATATCTCAGACTGGCCAATAAAAATAAAATATTAAAATGGGCAAAATAACACAGACACAAGAACTCTGCCTAGAAGGACAGCAACCCGGAGTCGTCTCTTCACTGTTAATGTTGAGACTGGTGTTTTGCAGGTACTATTTAATGAAGCTGCCAGATGAGCACTTGTGAGACTTCTATTCGTCAAACTTGACATTCTAATGTAGATATTATATTTAAAAAATAATCTGCCGTTTCCAGCTACAATAGTCATTTACAACATTAACAATGTATTTCTGATCATTTTATGTTATTTTAATGGACATAAAAAAAGTGCTTTTCTTTCAAAAACCAGGACATTTCTAAGTGACCCCAAATTTTGAACGGTAGTGTATATATAGGGTATGTTTGTTGCCTTAAGGGGGAAGGTGTTACAGGCTTTGGTTTTTCCATTTATATTTTGGGGTTGGATGTTAGCACGTTAGCACGGTCGGCACACCGATTGGAGTCACCTCGTTAGTCAGAAGGTATTTCCCCTGTGCTGGCACAGGTTATATTTAAGAGCAGCTGGCCCAGTGCACAAGTTGGCTTGACAGATGTGGAGGGTTAACTCATTTCGTTGCCGTTTGTCTGATCTTCCTTGTTTTTTGCTTTTCTCCACTTTTTGGTTTGATTCCTGTCTTTAAGTTTGGTGTGGGTTTGAAATTTGTTTGCCTTTCTTGGGCAAATTTAGGGGCCTTGTGGTGGGTGGCTTAGGTCCCAGTTGTTGTTGCTAGACATGACAAAGTAAAAACGTAATTTCAAAAATCACTTACTCCAAAGAGACTAGAGGTGTTATCAGTTGGCACTGGCACTAAACCATTGAAGATCATTGAAGCCACTGTTTAATAAGTGAAAAGGAGGGAGACAGAAGGAGAGAGGAGGGTTATGAAGGAAAAATTGAGATGCAGAGAGTGAAAACAGTGAGAGGGCAGAGTCAAGGGACAAGAGAAATGGAATAAGAATTCATCAGGTAGACTTGGAGACCTTGAACAGAGAAAGTAGCTAGTTGAAGCTCATGCATACAAAGTGTTACTCACTCGCATCGGACAGCAGCCATTTGTGAGTGCAGCAAAAACAAATATAAGACAAATCAGTTACATTATTCAAATACCTTAAGTCAATTCTCATAACGATTTCCCAATGCAGTGAACATCTCCAGAGAGGCATAAAGGTATAATGCCTCCTTATATTACCAAACCATACGATAATCTTTATGTCCCCAAATCCTTTAGAGGTAGCCAGGTCCTGTTTATACTCCTTTCTGTTTGTGCTCTTGCCAACTCCATTTCTGTCAGTGTCAAGTCAAACCTTTGCCATGTTTGGCATGACAATTCCATAAAGATTTGACATGAGAGCAGAAACAGATTGGCACCCAAGCTACTAGGCCCTAATTCCCCATTACTACCCCCTCCAACCATATGACAACCACTATGACCCCTGTTGGGAACTCTGGCTAACTTGATTGTTACTGTACTATAATGATATACTATACAGCCAAGGATGGACTCACTGGGGTCTGGGGCCAGGCACTCGCACTTGTAGGCAGTGACGTAGTCTGGCTTGAAGTCGGTGTTGATGGGATAGTACTTGAAGGAGCCCATCTGTAGCAGCACATTACATCAACAGTTAAGTGTGCGCGTGTGTGCCTAAGTGTGAGCGTGACTGCGTCTGTGTGCGTCCGCATGCCTGCGTGTGACTCACCATCTTCTTGATGGCGTCAGAGATGAAGATGAAGGAGATGAGGCTGGAGAAGCCCTCCTCTGTGAAGCGGGTCATGTACTTGATGATGTAGCTGGCGTCCGTTGCGACCAGGAGGAAGCACTGGATACAAGAGTGGATCCCTATCCACAGACGCAGTTCCATGTAGTCTATACCGTTGTTCCTTAGAAATAAGAACATTGATATAGGGCAGAAGGTGAAAGGTGGTATAAAGCTGTTACGGACAAGCTCTCCAATATGGCATATCAAATCTCACCATTGTGCCTTTCATAGTATATCATGTCTGATGTGGGTGTTTGAATTGTCTTTCAAATCAAAGGGAGGAACCATATGTGTCAATATATTATATACTGTATAGGCTACAACAGGGACTTTTTTTGGGGGGGGAAAGAACTCAATATATTTTTAAATGAAGAAAACAAATTGAAACTGTGTAGAAATTATAATGGACCAACAGGGTGGAGAACAAGTGTTTGATACACTGCCGATTTTGCAGGTGTTCCTACTTACAAAGCATGTAGAGGTCTGTAATTTGTTGTTAGTTACACTTCAACTGTGAGAGATGGAATCTAAAACAAAAATCCAGAAAATCACGTTGTATGATTGTTAAGTAATTCATTTGCATTTTATTGCATGACATAAGTATTTGATCACCTACCAACCAGTAAGAATTCCAGCACTCACAGACCTGTTAGTTTATCTTGAAGAAGCCCTCCTGTTCTCCACGCATTAACTGTATTAACTGCACCTGTTTGAACTCGTTACCTGTATAAAAGACACCTGTCCACACACTCAATCAAACAGACTCCAACCTCTCCACAATGGCCAAGACCAGAGAGCTGTTTAAGGACATCAGGGATAAAATTGTAGACCTGCACAAGGCTGGGATGGGCTACAGGATAGTAGGCAAGCAGCTTTGTGAGAAGGCAACAACTGTTGGCGCAATTATTAGAAAATGGAAGAAGTTCAAGATGACGGTCAATCATCATCGGTCTGGGGCTCCATGCAAGATCTCCCCGCGTGGGGCATCAATGATCATGAGGAAGGTGAGGGATCAGCCCAGAACTACACGGTAGGACCTGGTCAATGACCTGAAGAGAGCTGGGACCACAGTCTCAAAGAAAACCATTAATAACACACTACGTCATGAAATTAAAATCCTGCAGCGCACGCAAGGTCCCCCTGCTCAAGCCAGCGCATGTCCAGACCCGTTTGAAGTTTGCCAATGACCATCTGGATGATCCAGAGGAGGAATGGGAGAAGGTCATGTGGTCTGGTAGTTCTGGTCCTTCTGTAGCTCAGTTGGTAGAGCATGGTGCTTGTAACGCCAGGGTAGTGGGTTCGATCCCCGGGACCACCCATACGTAGAATGTATGCACACATGACTGTAAGTCGCTTTGGATAAAAGCGTCTGCTAAATGGCATATATTATTATTATTATATATTACAAAAATAGAGCTTTTTGGTCTAAACTCCACTCGCCGTGTTTGGAGGAAGAAGAAGGATGAGTACAACCCCAAGAACACCATCCCAACCGTGAAGCATGGAGGTGGAAACATCATTCTTTGGGGATGCTTTTCTGCAAACGGGACAGGATGACTGAACCGTATTGAGGGGAGGATGGATGGGGCCATGTATCGCGAGATCTTGGCCAACAACCTCCTTCCCTCAGTAAGAGCATTGAAGATGGGTTGTGGCTGGGTCTTCCAGTATGACAACGACCCGAAACACACAGCCAGGGCAACTAAGGAGTGGCTCCGTAAGAAGCATCTCAAGGTCCTGGAGTGGCCTAGCTAGTCTCCAGACCTGAACCCAATAGAAAATCTTTGGAGGGAGCTGAAAGTCTGTATTGCCCAGAGACAGCCCTGAAACCTGAAGGATCTGGAGAAGGTATGTATAGAGGAGTGGGCCAAAATCCCTGCTGCAGTGTGTGCAAACCTGGTCAAGAACTACAGGAAACATATGATCTCTGTAATTGCAAACAAAGGTTTCTATACAAAATATTAAGTTCTGCTTTTCTGATGTATCAAATACTTATGTCATGCAATAAAATGCAAATTAATTACTTAAAAATCATACAATGTGATTTTCTGGATTTTTGTTTTAGTTTCCGTCTCTCACAGGTGAAGTGTACCTATGATGAAAATTACAGACCTCTACATGCTTTGTAAGTAGGAAAACCTGCAAAATCATCAGTGTATCAAATACTTGTTCTCCCCACTGTACGTTCATACAGTTTCTTGACTGTCCAGCTCACTAATAATCAATAAACAGTCAGGGAGTATCAAAAAAAAAAAAAACATGGATAGAGGACAATGTTTTGAAAATTATGACAGCAAGGAAATATTAAAAAATGTCAGTGCGGTTTTCCGGACCTCGTTGAAGAATGAATGCAGCCCACAGGGCAAAATTAGTTCGACACCCCTTGGCTACAGTGTCTGACTTTGAAGTGGGGTTGAGCTCTCACTCACTTGCTGAATTCGAAGAGCAGTTTCTCGAAGATGAGGATGGGTCCAGTGGAGCTAAGGATGATGAGGGGCTGACCACTAAACATACAGAACACTGTTCCTGACAACGCTGTGCCCAGGAAACTCTCCATCACACCCTGATATAGAGGAGAGAGAGAAGGGAGGGCAGGGGGAGAAACAGGGGAGGGGAGAGAGTAGGGAGAGAGAGATGGAGTGGGAAAATGAAGAGAGACAGACAGAGAGAAGTGGTTGTGAATGTGTTAGAGAAAGGCAGTATGAGCCTGCTATATTTCAATCTGACAGACAGTCTGTGCGAATCATCAGTAGCAGCCAGCCAGAGCACTTATCCTAAATGGTTTCAGTATGTGTTGAGCTGAACAAATGGATTTAGTGCAGCCACTGTTCCCATCCGTCACACACATATATCACCTAGAGTGAGTTAGCTACCATACCATTTTTTTGGCTCATGTTCCATACTAAAAACATTCTTTAGCAAATCACAGACTCAGATACATTTTTTTAAATCAGTAAATTAACTCCATTTAAATTAATTCAAGGGTCATAAGCCCTAACTCGGGTACCAGTCTGTTTGTGCTAACGTTTCACTCATTTTACTCCGTAAATATGCCAAACCTATTGTCATTTGACACAGATTACAAGGGGTAGAATGTTAGCACAACAGTTCTGGAGTTCAAGCTACATCAGCTCTACCTGATAGTTGTCTGTGGCATCCCCCAGCAGGCCTCCAAAGGTGATGGCATTGGTTATGCAGCCCAGGTAGATGAAGAGGACTGCAGAGATGGACTGGATATGGAAGCCTTCGTAGAAGTCACTAGGAAACCAGGGCAGCTTTCTCTTCATGTCCAGGAACAGACCTCCGCAGAACCTGACAAAAACACAGACACTCTGGTAATGATGCAGACCCTGACACAGCTACAAACACTGTGGTCTCCACATAACCTGTCACGGACACAGGCACAGACACAGTCAATCAATCAAATATATTTTATAAAGCCAGTTTATACATCAGCAATTGTCACAAAGTGCTTGTCACAGACACAAACACTTTGGTAAGGGTGGTGCACATACTCTGTTTGAAATTCATTATCACCTGTTTTATGCATCATTTTACGCGGACTCACTTCATTTCAGTCTGTCTGTCGTTTCACAGTGTGACAGGATGGGCCAATTGAACCGATGATGATTTAAAACTATAATATCAGGCCGATGAGGAATGGAGACGAGATTATCTTGGCTACACTCTTGCATTTTGCTATCTAGAACCTAAAGGGGTTATCTGGCTGTACCCATAGGAAAACCCTTTGAAGAACCCTTTTTGGTTCCAGGTACAACCCTTTCGGTTCCAGGTAGAACTCTTTTGGGTTCCATGTGGAACCCTTTTCACAAAGGCCCCTACATTGAACCAAAAGGGGTTCTGCCTGGAACCCCCCAAAAAATGATCCTATGGGGACAGCCGAAGAACCTCTTTGTATATTAGTATATTACTGAACGCCAGACCAAGAGGGGTCCAACTCAAGGTGTTAAAAAATAAATTGCACCCCCTCCACCTTCATAGAATTAACTCAAAATAATGTTTTACGACCACAAATAACAATAACTGTAGCGACCCTGTGCTTATCAACGTGGATATCTACTTTGCTTTTGTTGCCCAGTCGATTCCACGCAGGGCTATGAGCCAGAAGATTGAGGGTTCGCCGACCACCACAAGAGCTCACTCTCCCTGCATGTTTCATTACTTCATAATCAGAGCCGGTTGCAGACAATGAACAGCTATTGGGGAAAATCAGATTTTCAACTTTTTGATGGCATGTTTATAATTATATAAAATATACTGTTTGCAACAAATTTTCCACCAACACAACCAATAACGAAAACATACCGACATGGGTTGCGTTTTCAACACCACAATAAATAGACAAACAGAAAACACATCCCTCCCTACCTTGGAGGCTTAACCAGGATCAAAGGCTTGGCTTGACAATCTCTGAATGTAATTAAACGTTTTGGTGTTTTGTAACAGATGTCTATCTATTTCTGTTCATCAAATTGCAAACTTGTGAATTGATTTAAACCTCCATAAAAGTTTTGAACAGGCTATATTGCAGTAATTAGGCTAGAATTTGTCAGTATGTCCAACCGGCCTCACAACCGCAGATCATGTGTAACCACGCCAGCGCAGGACCTCCACATCTGGCTTTTTCACCTGAGGGATCATCTGAGACCAGCCACCCGGACAGCTGATGAATTTGAGGAGTATTTATGTCTATAATAAAGACCTTTTGTGGGGAAAAACCGGCTGGCTCCCAAGTGGGTGGGCCTATGCCCTCCCAGGCCCACCCCTGGCTGCTCCCCTGCCCAGTCATGTGACATCCATAGATTAGGGCCTAATTACTTTATTTCAATTGACTGATTTCCTTATATGAACTGTAACTCAGTAAAATCGTTGAAATTGTTCCATGTTGCGTTTATATTTTTGTTCAGGCTTACAGGCTTACAATAATAACAATGACATACAATGATAATAATAAAAAGGATAAAAAAATAATTATTATAAATAAATGTAAGTTTTAAAATTTAATCCTACCTAATAATAAGGAGTTGTACAGTACACTGCATTCTTCTCATCTTTGTCCACTATAATATTAAAACATTATATCCCCCTCTTCACTATAGGCATTCTCTTTCTCTAACTTTGGTTTTACGTCAATGAAAAAGGCCTCCATCTTTGCAATCAACGGTGGCCTAGGCCAAGGCTCCTCTCTTGCACTCTCTCTCCTCAGAAGCAGGCACATGTGTACGCAAGGCATGAGAGAATGGCGCAGAAGCGCAAAATTCGGGGTGTCAGCTATGATAGACAACCTCTCCTGGACAATTTGGCCTGCTACAATGTTATTTATCAGCTTTTTATTTTTTATCAGCCAAATGCCAGCAATTACCAGCGAAGGGAAACCCTGGAGCATTTTCCCATCAGACTTGTGTTTCTGTCAAATTGACTTGTTGCAGATAAAAGTCTGTGAGTAAATACGTAGTGCACATCAAATAAGACCCTCAATATTTATTGAAAGGAGCATCGACCTCATCACTGTGCACTTTCACCACCCTGTGAAGTTCATCATAATTGATGTAATCTGTAGCCTTATAAACCGCATGCTTTCCCATGGTGTAGTGACATTTATCAGACACGTAGGCTACCTTACTCGCATAAGAAGGTTGGATGGAAACCTGGTTAATGTCGAGCCATTTTGAGGACGCTGGAATTACATTTTGGTTGATTGTGGACATGCCGGACAGGAGACTTTTGAAGTAGCCTACTCGGATTAAAACATTGTGACTGGCTGTGTTTATGCCACATATAAAAAGTCATACATTTTAAAAGTTAAACGATAAATATTTAGGCTCTATTGAAGTGTTAGGTTCAGGTGTGCGAGGAATAGCCGCTCGGATTGGAGAGGAGGCTGAGCATGTGATAAGTTTTCCTGAATAATTGGGCCTGCTGGGAGTATATGTGGCCACATTATTATAGGACAACTTGGGAGAATGATGATGTGAAACAGACAGCATATTCAGTATCAGAAGTAAAAATACAGCCAGACTGGCCTGCTACTGTTGAGTGGACCCACAACTGGTCTGTTATTCAAATTCCATTTTCACTTCAGCCGAGAGTAGGCTATAGAATGTTGTACTCACTTTTAAACAATAATGCAATTATTCATTGCATTGTATTGTCCCTAAACAAGATCAACAGGGGAGATGTTTTTAGCTGTGTGTCTCATGTCTTCACTGTTCTTTCATGCTCCATGATGCACCTGGCCTCTGCACTGCCTATCAGCTATTGTAATGCGACGCTACTGGCGGCAGAGAAGTCAGGCGCAGGAGAGCGGAAACGGATTCACAACGGTTGTGTTTAATAACCATAAACCACCGTCAACAGAATAATACAATAGATGGGTCAAACAAAACCCAGTACATACCAGCATACCGTGCACAAGCACTACAACAAACAATTACGGACAAGGACATGGGGGGGGGGGGAACAGAGGGTTAAATACTCAACATGTACTTGATGAAATTGGAACCAGGTGTGCTGGAAGACAAGACAAAACCCATGGAAAATTAAAAGTGGATCGGCGATGGCTAGAAGGTCGGTGACGTCGACCGCCGAACGCCGCCCAGACAAGGAGAGGGACCAACTTCGGCGGAAGTCGTGACAGCTATTCCTATTTGCTCCTGTCGATTCATATAAAAAATTGATGCAGACTTGAATGTTTTTATGTGTGTTATGATTGCTCGTTGGCCTATTTCAGATCTGGACAATGATCCACCTACCACTATTGTCACTATGAATGGTGGCTAGAGGACAGGACAGACCATTAGACTGTTAGAATATACTGACCTGTGGTATAGTAAAAATTTGCACACGGAAAAGCACAATGCATATGGGAAGTACCAAAACACCTTCCTTTCTATTGGGGAGGCGCATGCAAGCGGATGAGGAAATGTGTCTATGATGGAATAAATTACATAGTAAAACCTCCAAAGGAGCAAATGTAAACCAGGGAAAAACACACTACCCTCCCATGTGCCCAACAAAAAAAAATACACAACCCTTCCCAAAGCAAAAAAAAAAGTTTGACAACCCTCCCCTATTTTGGACTCCCCCTCCCCAGTAAATTGTGATCTGTCCCTAATCCATCCACTGGGTGAATGTTCCCAATGTGAATTAACAAGAGACAGGAAGTTTTCAAGCACATTTAGATGTTCAAATGTCTCTTTAAAGGCCAACTCTAGTACCAGTTCCACTCAAGTACTCTACCTCATATCTCAATTCACTCAGTGGCATTTCTCGATATTCCAGTTCAGACCCAGTTCCTTTCATGTTATCATTATTCCTAGTCTCCTAACGTACATGAAAAAGATGTCAATCCCAGTCCTCAACCAGTAGCCTACCTCCCTGTGTGTGCCAGCTCCTCTCCTAGTTCGTGAGCCACTGGCATCTCCTCATCCTCAGCGTGGCCTCCACTTCCTCCCGCCGTACCGTTCGGCTGACCCAGCTCATTCAGAGAGTGCACTGACTTCCTGTAAACAGAGGGAATACACACAGGAAGTGAGGGAAGGGAAGTGTTGATGACAGAAATACTGAGAAGGACCTCATATCTGGGTCTTAGAGGTGACTTTTTTTAAATGTGGGGAAATGATTAGGTAATGGAACTAACATAGATTAAACTAGATTATAAAACCTAAATATGACTCCAACCTCTTGTCAGCCGTGGGCACCTTCTTAGGTGGCTCGATACGGATCTTGGGGTCCCACTCGCCGGGCGGCAGCACAATCACCTCATCCAAGAACTCATCTATACCTGCAATCAGATCTTCTCGATCTCTAGCCTTGTACGCCACATCACTAAAGAGCTGTGGGAGGGGGGGGGTGAGAGAGAAAGATAAATTATTACTATTATTACTATTAGTAATGGGATACAAACCCTGGGAACTGTTCCTAATTTATGACCATGGTGGGACTCTGTTTAAAACACCTGTATTTTATGGTGACATTCAATGTTTTTCCCCATGATCGTGACAGGAGAGGCTGACCGTTACCAACAGCAAGCCATGGTGGCATCATTATCAGTATGTGAAGTCCACACATTTTTGGCTGACTCAAGTTGCCAGACAATCAAGCCTGCATTTCCATGTCATCTGTATTCAAGAAAAAAAGGAAGCATTGACAGACACTTACGTCATCCACCATTAGAGTAGCTATGGCTCGACCGATCTGATTATAGGACTTGGCTTTTCCTGTGGGCCCCAACAGAATAAACAGGAATCTGTGGTAGTGTGGGGAAAAAAGGTACCTCAACAACGGCTCTCAAAATGTCAAAAGATGTGCTCGCTTGGGCATAAGAACAGACGCAAAGGAGAAAGTAAGGCAGCAACTATTTACAGTATGTGTAAAGTATGTTAGACCACAGACCACATTTTGTAAATTTTTGTCATTTAGCAGAAACTTATCCAGTGCGACTTACAGTCAGTGCATTCAACTAAGGTTAGATTAGGTAGTGTGGATAAAATAGACACCTCAAAAATGGTTTAGGGCTCACAAAATACATTTGCATGGGTATAAGAACAAATACGGAGAAAAAGACGAGAGACAGACAAGAAGAGAGAGAGAGAGCGAGAGAAACACACAGATAGACAGACAGAGAGGAGTAAAGGGTAATATGAATAGACATGGCAATGTGTCAGACAGGCAGGCAGAGAGCCATTACCTGGTGGGCACAGGAACCTCTGTAAGTCCTCCCAGAGTGGTGGCCTGTGCCAGGCGGACAAAGGCTACAAAGGGTTTATCCAGGAAGTCCACCTCACCCACTAGCACATTTGATGCCTCGGCATCTCTAGGGATCTTTTTCATGAACTTATTCCTTAGCTATGGAGGGAGGGAGGGAGTCAAAAATAGATGATACATCATGGCATATACTGTATGGTATGGACACTGGATTTCTTGTCAGCATAACTGACAAAACACATTTGAGGTGAAATTGCATCATATCTTCAAGTTCAAGTCCTAGTTTTTTTATATACCCAGATAAATATCCCTATATGACACTAATAAATTATTCAAATATGAAAGTGAAACCATACACTATGTGCATATAATAGATTTATCCTTCTTGACATTGTCATTGTGCTCTAACAATGCCTTTAGGCTTCTATCTATCCACTCCATGATCTGTTTGAAAAACATAATTACATTTCACCTCACAACTCTTCTGGCAGCATATGTTTTTGCTGGATAACAAAATTGGTCTCTGAGCCTAATTCTAATTAATGTAGCCTGGGACTTGAATGTGTGAAGGAAACATGGCCAACGGTATCACTAGCACACTGGTACATGATTTACTGCATGTATGTATGCCCCTACGTGTAGTATAAACCACTCAACCATAGACTAAACAGTGAGGGTAGTTTAAAAACATTGAGATAGCCTGGAAGCCAGTCTGTTTTTGCGTTACGCTAGCCAAATAGATGCAGAAACAGTCAAGTACCCATGTATTAATTTGCATATCTACTGAGTTACACTCGCCGTATTTGTCCAGACCATTATCTCAAGACAATTATTTGGGCATAAATATTGTCAGAGGCATCCGTTTTAACCCAATACTTAGCACAACACGCCTGACCCATCCTCCATCATTCACAGCATAATAACCCTGCTAACAATGGAATTAAAGAGAGACCGTCTGTCTCACTGGGTTTAAATTCTCCTTTTAAATCACCCTAATAACAGACTGAATTGTGAAGCAGCCTGCTCCAAACTGCTCTGTGACACCAACACTTAAAACGAACCCAATCAAATATTTCATGAGAATTATAACAATGCTGACTCTCATCGGGTTCCCATGGCAACAATGAAATACAACTGCAATACAAATCCTCTGCAGCATACAGCTGCTTGCCACACTTAATTAAAATGTACATGTAAAATTCAGCACATTTACTGGTTAAATGGATATTGAAAATTCGGCACAAACACATACTGTATGTATACGCAAACTCAACACGTTTTGCCATTGCAAAAGAAGGAATATGAATTCCTACAAACACTCTGGTTGCAATTCAATCAAACATCGTTACGGAAAACTAATATAATTTCTGCATAGAGGAAGTGCACATTTTAAGTAATGTAACGACCCTAAATTAACTTAAATTATAAGACCTAAATTATTTTATGACAATAATTCTGTAAAACCTGCAGTTTCGCTCTGCAAGGATGTTTGAATGAATTGAGCCTGCTGAGTTGTAATGTTGCATTAGTGGGTCACCTGGTCTGTGCTCAGAGTGTCTGCAATGTCATTCATACTCCTACTGGGCATGACCTGTAAAGCAACACAGTACATATGAACAATTGATCATATCAATGTTGAGGATATGGAGAGTGTTCTATGTATCAAAGACACGTGCAAATCAACTGAGTTTTTCTTCTTCAAATGAAATGAATTCATGACCTGAAGAGGATTACATATTATCACTTCTCCAATGGATTTTTTAAACAAGCAGGTGCTGCTGAGTATGGCTGGGGAGGAGGCCAGGAGGGGTCAATGCCCCCCCTTTGGACTCCGAGGTTTTTTCATTTTTTAACACCTGTAACTGCAATTTCCTGCAATCTAGAGCAAAATATGGCCTTATATGATAACAAATAAAATAAAAATACAGTACCAGTCAAAAGTGTGGACACGCCTACTCATTCAAGGATTTTTATTTATTTGTACTATTTTCTACATTTTAGAATAATAGCAAAGACATCAAAACTATGAAATAACACATATGGAATCATGTTGTCACCAAAAAAAGTGTTAAACAAATCAAAATATATGTAATATTTTAGATTCTTCAAAGTAGCCACCCTTTGCCTTGACGGCAGCTTTGCACACTCTTGGCATTCTCTCAACCAGCTTCACCTGGAATGCTTTCCCAACAGTCTTGAAGGAGCTCCCACATATGCTGAGCACTTGTTGGCTGCATTTCCTTCACTCTGCGGTCCAACTCATCCCAAACCATCTCAATTGGGTTTAGGTCGGGTGATTGTGGAGGCCAGGTGATCTGATGCAGCACTCCATCACTCTCCTTCTTGGTCAAAATGTCCTTACACAGCCTGGAGGTGTGTTTTGGGTCATTGTCCTGTTGAAAAACAAATGATAGTCCCACTAAGCGAAACCAGATGGGTTTCCATTCATCGACTCCGCATCTCACAAAGACACAGAGGTTGGAACCAAAAATCTCAAATTTGGACTCATAAGATCAAAGGACAGATTTCCACCGATCTAATGTCCATTGATCGTGTTTCTTGGCCCAAGCAAGTTTATTCTTCTTATTGGTGTCCTTTAGTAGTGGTTTCTTTGCAGCAATTCGACCATGAAGACCTGATTCACACAGTCTCCTCTGAACAGTTGATGTTGAGATATGTCTGTTACTTGAACTCTGTGAAGCATTTATTTGGACTGCAATCTGAGGTGCAGCAGAGGTAACTCTGGGTCTTCCTTTCCTGTGGTGGTCCTCATGAGAGCCAGTTTTTTCATAGCGCTTTATGTTTTTTGCGACTGCACTAGAGGAAACTTTCAAAGTTCTTCTTGTCTTAAAGTAATGATTGACTGTCGTTTCACTTTGCTTATTTAAGCTGTTCTTGCCATAATATGGACTTGGTCTTTACCAAATAGGGTGAAGACCAATCTATTTGTGTGTTGTTGTGTTGTGACCTACCTTGTCACAACACAACTGATTGGCTCAAACAGATTAAGGAAAGAAATTCCACAAATGAACTTTTAACAAGGGACACCTGTTAATTGAAATGCATTCCAGGTGAAGCTGGTTAAGAGAATGCCAAGAGTGTGCCAAGCTGTCATCAAGGCAAAGGGTGGCTACCTTTAAGAATATAAAATATAACATATATTTTGATTTGTTTAACACTTTCTTGGTTACTACATGATTCTGTGTTATTTCATAGTTTTGATGTCTTCACTATTATTCTACAATGTAGAAAATAGTAAAAATAAAGAAAACCCTTAGAATGAGTAGGTGTGTCCAAACTTTTGACTGGTACTGTATATATTTTACGCCTCTCGTACATTCTTTAGGGAGAACCCTGTAGTATTCTATATCGCTTCAAACACATCTAAAAAGAGAGCGGCAAATAATTTGATATTAAAAGCTGCAATATGTCACTTTTTGGGTGACCCGACCAAATTCAGATAGAAATGTATGTTCTAGATCTGTTAGTCTCATTGAAAGCAAGTTTCTATATGCTATATGCTTCCCGTTCTTAAGTTTTGTTTTTGCGTCTTTTACTTTTGGTTTTGTACACCAGCTTCAAACAGCTGAAAATACTATATTTTCAGTTATGGAAAATATATTTCATAGCGTTTAGAATGAACAATGATTCTCTACACTATCCTTGCTTGTTTTGTCATATAAACTGAAATTAAGCAAACTATTCGAATTTTAGCAACTAGGAAATGGAGGAGCGATTTCTGCAGAGTGCATCTTTAAGAGCGATACAAGAAGTCACAGGAAGAGAGCGTGATAGAAAGAGAAAAAGAAACAGACAGGCTCTAGAAAGATGTTGAGAAAGAGACTCACGCAGACGACCATAGCCTCCTGATTTCATGCGTAGGTCCTCTGTGGAGCGGTTGAATGCGGCCGCTGCCCCTGGACTACGAGCTGAGGAGGGAATTCAAGTAAGGAAGACAGAAGACTGTTTAAGAAGATAGACTATAATTTATCCTTGGGGATAAAGTTTATTTAATTCAACTGAATAAAACTGGGAGGACTGCATACATTTTGTTGTGGTTGATAATTTGCAAGTGTAAGAAAGCCTGTGCAGTGGGCATAATATATATATTTATGTGTATACCTAGGCTACAAATTTAAACCTTCGGCAGTACTATAATGTGTAGGGATACCGATGGCCATTCTTGACCATAGAGCAGAGGGACACTCACGGGCACCACCACCGCTGGCCTTGCCCATGTCAGCCAGAGAGCGGTGGATGGGCTTTTTTGGTCTGGTGCCTGTGCTTCCTCAGGAGGACAAAGCTGATCTTCTCTCTCAGGTCAGGAGACAACATGCCCTCGTCTATCTGCCGCTCAATGATTTCATCTGCAGGAGAACGTTGTCTTAGTACTGTTTGTAGTATCACTCACAACCAACAGTTAATTTCCTTGTTGGTACCATAATGCCTTTCCTGTCAACTACTGGATGCTGCTTGCCTCACTGAACTAAACTGCACACACGAGGCTAACTGTTCTTAGAAGGGGAAAACTCTCCTTGTCATTTGTGACAGAGACTTGAAATTGTTAACAGTACTATCTCTAAACATGAGGTAAGAATCACACAACACTTATTTGGCATGTGTAACAGTATAGACTTTACGTCCGTCCCCTCGCCCCGAACTGGGAGCGAACCAGGGACGCTCTGCACACATCAACAGTCACCCTCGAAGCATTGTTACCCATCGCTCCACAAAAGCCGCGGCCCTTGCAGGGCAAGGGGAACCACTACTTCAAGGTCTCAGAGCACGTGACGTCACCGACTGAAACGCTATTAGCGCGCACCACCGCTAACTAGCTAGCCATTTCACATTGGCTACACATGCATTAGCGCTCTGTAAAGGGGAATTTGTGATGCTCACCAACTATCTGAGGCAGTGAGTATCCCTCCAGATCCAGCACCACAGTGCCGGTCTGTAGACAGGTCCTGAGCTCAAACAGACTGTGCAGGGACAGGGTGGACACATGGGGCTTGCTCCACCTCTCCCCTCCGTCCTCTACCTTCTCCTCAAACTTCACCCACCTGGTCCCCAGGTCAGAAAGAGGGCATGAGTTGGAAGGGACAAATCACTCAAGTCAAAACTGGTATGATGTAAACACTGACTGCTTGTCTTGGGAATGACACATGCTAACAATCAGACATTCATAATAAACATGAAATGCATGACAAAATTGGTTGGTTCTGGAATGTCTATGCTGAAGGAATGGGATCATTTGTTCTATGAAATGTACTTTTGGTATCACCATACGCACGTTAAAATAAAAATGAGTCTACAATACAGGTGACTCAGAAGTTCATAGCTATAACTTTAACATAGACCGTCAACTTCTTGGCACGAACTTGACAGACTTGATATTGGCTGTCAAGGCTGGCTTTTGGCGTGTGTTTCTATTATGTGTCTGTATGTCTGTGTGTGTGTAATTTATGGGTCAGAAGTCACCTAGCAGACTCTTTCCACTCCAGCTCGTCCCCGTCCTGCTGCAGCGTGTCCATCTCAGTGAAGAGGGTGGGGTTGGGCATGTCATCATCCTCTCCCAGGATATAGCGGAGACGCTCCGCTGCAGGGGACACTGGGACAAACACACACACACGTCAGACATCAGCACTGCTTGACAGACTCATATTTACTCTGGAGACTTTTTGGCTTTTATGTCTCTGAAATATAAACATGCTTAATCTCTTCCCTGTGAACCCACTTATTAAGCGGGGAGTTTCAAGCAGTGGTGCATCAACAGATGGTGATGATTACATTTCCTCACATTTAAAAGGTCAAGCTGAATATTTGAATGTTTTACTGGGTTGTTATAATTCCTCACAGGCAGGGATGAAGGGGTGGTAAACTGAAAAAATGAAGCTGATCAATTGGACCAGCAAGTTTAAAAACGTGTCATTCTGTCTTACCCTTCACTTCAATGGCAGTGATCTGATCTTGAGCGTGACAGCATTTCTATCAATCCTACAGGAACATCTGTGACCGGAGGGCTTGATCTCTACCACGAGGTGTCAATGCCCGGGCTAACCTGACAAACAGTGCCTTCAGAAAGTATTCAAATACCATTTACTTATTCCACATTTTGTTGTGTTACAGCCTGAATTAAAAATGGATTACATTGATTTAAATCCCTCACTCATCTACACACATTACCCCATAATGAAATGTTAGCACATTTATTCAAGATGAAATACAGAAATATCTCATTTACGTAAGTGTTACAACCGTTTCGATGTTAGCAACTTAGTTGGGTTGATTTATGAAAGATATAGAAATCTATTGAGAATGCTTATTATTGTAGAGGAATGTATGTAAACTGTTCATTATGTTAAATACAGTATGTATATTAGAAGCCTTTTATGGATGCTATTGTGACACCAGGTGGACACCTATGGTTGACCTGTAAGAATAGAGAATGAGGGGTTATGGGTAAAAATGGTGTCAGTAACTCATTAGGACAGGTGATGGCGCTTGATGTAAGACACCTAGTAGAGCTATAGTTTTCTACTTATGTCGTCGCTAAGGTTCCAGATGATAAAATGCCACATCTATGGAAACCCATAAGGAACCAAACCTGTATTTAGGTGTTTATAGAAGTGGCCATTTAGAATAATGAACCCTAGCCACTACATGTCAATACATTTGGCAGCAATTATAGTTGTGAGTCTTTCTGGGTAAATCTCTATGAGCTTTGCACACCTGGATTGTACAATATTTGCACATTATTCTTTTAAAATTCTTCAAGATCTGTTGGTTGTTGATCATTGCTAGACAGGCATTTTCAAGTCTTGCCATAGATGTTCAAGCCGATTTATGTCAAAACTGTAACTAGGCCACATAAGAATAGGGCTGTTGCATTGACAGTATTACCATCACACCGGGAGTCATGACCGCAGTAAAATTCCACGCGAGTTAAGGTAATCTCTTATGCACTCAGGACATGCATTGATGCACCATCGGGTTGTTAATGGCCTGGTACTCAGTGCTCTATTGTCCCTCTAACCACTCTGACATCAAAGCAAAAGTATCATGCTTTAAAAACTCACCTCACTGTGATGATCAATTTGAAGAAAGTTCGAAAGCAGGTTGAAACTGAGTGAAAAACATGGTCGTTGCGGATGTTGTTTCAAAGTCTAACACAACAAAACGAAATGGACAGCGCTTTCTAAGGTGATGATTAATGAAATACACCTCATGCATAGCCTATTGGAGCTTATGCATATGCATAGACTTGTGAGCCCAAGCACGAAAGAAAAACATGGATTCAAATGATTATTGTGATGCTGTTACACAATACATAACCTACAACATATTACGCATAGCAGAAAAGCACACAACAAAACTGCTTTAAGATGTCTTTGCTACATACTTGGTCTATCCTTTACTCCGAAAGTAAACAAATGGATAAGAGCGTCTGCTAAATGACTTAAATGTAATGTAAATGTATTCGCCTTGAGTGTGGACTGTATTATTATTCACATTGGATGGATTGGTTACCTTACGCTACACTCCCAACATTTCTATCCATGAGTCTGAGAGAACAGCCAGCCCTAGGGGATACTGTTAGTTCATTGATTGTGTAGGGCGGTTTACAATTAGAAATGATAGTGAATTTGATTTTGAATTGCCTACTAGGGAAATGAGTATATTTTCATAATTAATGGACAGACACCTTTAGCCACAGAATATCTCACCACCGCGCGTTTCCATCTCCTCCTCTCTCTCCTTTACAGTATTCCTTCGTTCACCTTTATTCCTTCCACGAGCACGCAGACGGGCAGTCAATAGTGACATTTTTTCATTGCGAAAACATGCTACTATCGATGTTCCCGATCAGTTTTCACTTGGTTTCCCAAATTAATAGAAAAACGGACCTGCGGCCTCCATTTGATGTTGGAGTGCATTCAGATGACATTTTAGCAAAGACAAGATTAAATTCAGAATAGCCTGATGGGTGAAAATATGATCACTTGATGAGAAAACATCTGTGCAGCCTGAGGCAAGGAACAAAGCACAAGCTTTTTTTCTGACTTTCTCAAATTATCAATAGCCCATAGTAGCATCATTCAGACCATATATGTTTTGTTTTTCACAACTAACGTTGCCAAATAACATAGTGCATTTGAATATATAGTGCATTTGGAAACGATCTACACACAATACCCCATAATAACAAAGCAAAAAAAAAGGTTTATAGGCACTTTTGCAACTGTATAAAAAAACGGAAATGTTACATTTACATAAGTACTTTCAGCCTCAGCCTCGATTACAGCCTCGAGTCTTCTTGGGTATGTAGCTACAAGCTTGGCAAACCTGTATTTTGAGAGTTTCTCCCATTTTTCTCTGCAAATCCTCTCAAGCTCTGTAAGGTTGAAAAGGGAGCTTCGCTGGACAGGTATTTTCAGGTCTTTCCAGAGATTTTCGATCGGGTTCAAGTCCAGGCTCTGGCTGGGTCACTCAAGGACATTCAGAGACGTGTCCCGATTCCACTCCTGCGTTGTCTTGACTGTGGGCTTAAGGTTGTTGTCCTGTTGGAAGGTGAACCTTCACACCAGTCTGGGGTTTTGAGAGCTCTGGAGCAGGTTTTCATCAAGGAAATCTCTGTACTTTGCTCCGTTCATCTTTTCCTCAATCCTGACTAGTCTCCCAGTCCCTGCTGCTGAAAAACATAAAATCCAAATCAAATCAAATTGTATTGGTCACATACACATGCTTAGCAGATGTTATTGCGAGTGTAGCGAAATGCTTGTACTTCTAGTTCCGACAGTGCAGCAATATCTAACAAGTAATATCTAACAATTCCAAAACAGATACCTAATACACATATCTAAGTAAAGGAATTGATTAAGAATATATAAATATAAATATATGGATGTGCAATGACAGAGCGGCATAGGCTAAGATGAAATAGATAGAATACGGTATAACCTCCTGCGTTTCTAGGAAACTATGCAGTATTTTGTTTTTCTATGTGTTATTTCTTACATTGTTACCCCAGGAAATCTTAAGGTTTATTACATACAGTCGGGAGGAACTATTGGATATAAGAGCAACGTCAACTCACCAACATTAAGACCAGGAATACGACTTTCCCGAAGTGGATCCTCTGTTTGGTGTACCACCCAGGACAATGGATCAGATCCCAGCCAAAGACCCAAAACAAAGGCGACGCAGAAGGGGCAGACGGAGCGGTCTTCTGGTCAGGCATCGTAGACGGGCACATCACGGACCGATCCCGAACATACTACTCGCCAATGTCCAGTCTCTTGACAACAAGGTAGATGCAATCCGAGCAAGGGTTGCCTTCCAGATAGACATCAGAGATTGTAATGTTCTTTGTTTCACGGAAACATGGCTCACTCGTGATACGTTATCAGAGTTGGTAGAGCCACCTGGTTTCTTCACGCATCGCGCCGACAGAAACAAACATCTCTCTGGTAAGAAGAAGGGCGGGGGTGTATGCCTTATGATTAACGAGACGTGGTGTGATCATAACAACACAGAGGAACTCAAGTCCTTTTGTTCACCTGACCTAGAATTCCTTACAATAAAATGCCGACCGCATTATCTACCAAGAGAATTCTCTTCGATCATAATCACAGTCGTATATATCCCCGCCCCCCCAAGCCGACACATCGACAGCCCTGAAAGAAGTTCATTTGGCTCTATGTAAGAGTTTAAGAGGTTCTTAGTCACCTCACTGACCAAGGTCCTTCTCCCCTGATTGCTCAGTTTGGCTGAGCGACCAGCTCTAGGAAGAGTCTTGGTGGTTCCAAACTTCTTCCATTTAAGAATGATGGAGGCCACTGTGTTCTTGGGGACCTTCAATGCTGCAGACATTTTTTGGTACCCTTCCCCAGATCTGTGCCTGTACACAATACTGTCTCTGAGCTCTACGGACAATTCCTTCGACCTCATGGCTTGGTTTTTGCTCTGACATGCACTGTTAACTGTGGAACCTTATAGACAGGTGTGGGCCTTTCCAAATCATGCCCAATCAATTGAATTTCCAATCCAGCTGTAGAAACATCTCAAAGATGATCAATGGAAACAGGCTGCAGCTGAACTTAATTTCGAGTCTCATGACAAAAGGTCTGAATACTTATGTAAATACGTTTTTTCTGTTTTATTTTTTTTATTATACATTTGCAAACATTTCTAAAAACCTGTTTTCGCTTTGTGATTATGGGGTATTGTGTTGATTGATGAGGAACATTTTATTCTTCTTCCTATAAAATCATATAATATAAAATAATGGCATTGGACTTATAAGCATATACAGTGGCTTGCAAAAGTATTCACCCCCTTGGCATTTTTACTATTTTGTTGCATTACAATCTGGAATTAAAATGGATTTTTTTTGCGGGTTTGTATGATTTGATTTACACAACATGCCTACCACTTTGAAGATACGAAACATTTTTGGGGATGAAACAAACAAGTAATAAGAAAAAAAAACTGAAAACTTGATTGCATAACTATTCAACCCCCCAAAGTCAATACTTTGTACAGCCACCTTTTGCAGCAATTACAGCTGCAAGTCTCTTAGGGTATGTCTCTATAAGCTTGGCACATCTAGCCACTGGGATTTTTGCCCATTCTTCAAGGCAAAACTGCTCCAGCTCCTTCAAGTCGGATGGATTCCGCTGGTGTACAGCAATCTTTACATCATACCACAGATTCTCAATTGGATTGAGGTCTGGGCTTTGACAAGGCCATTCCAAGACATTTAAATGTTTCCCCTTAAACCATTCAAGTGTTGCTTTAGCAGTATGCTTAGGGTAATTGACCTGCTGGAAGGTGAACCTTCGTCCCAGTCTCAAATCTCTTGAAGAATGAAAAAGGTTTCCCTCAAGAATTTCCCTGTATTTAGCGCCATCCATCATTCCTTCAATTCTGACCAGTTTCCCAGTCACTGGCGATTAAAAACATCCCCACAGCATGATGCTGCCACAACCATGCTTCACTGTGGGAATGATGTTCACGGGGTGATGAGAGGTGTTGGGTTTGCGCCAGACATAATGTTTTCCTTGATGGCCAATAAGCTCAATTTTAGTCTCATCTAACCAGAGCACCTTCTTCCATATGTTTGGGGAGTCTCCCAAATGCCGTTTGGCGAACACCAAATGTGCTTGCTTATTTTTTTCATTAAGCAATTACTTTTTTCTGGCCACTCTTCCGTAAAGCCAAACTCTGTGGAGTTTACGGCTTAAAGTGGTCCTATGGACAGATACTCCCATTTCAGCTGTGGGGCTTTGCAGTTCCTTCAGGGTTATCTTTGGTTTCTTTGTTGCTTCTCTGATTAATGACCTCCTTGTTTGGTCCATGGGTTTTGGTGGGGGGCCTCTCTTGGCAGGTTTGTTTTGGTGCCAGATTCTTTCCATTTTATATTAATGTATTTAATGGTGCTCCGTGGGATTTTCAAAGTTTATGATCTTTTTTATAACCCAACCCTGATCTGTACTTCTCCACAACTCTGTCCCTGACCTGTTTGGAGAGATCATTGGTCTTCATGGTGTCACTTGCTTGGTGGTGCCCCTTGCTTAGTAGTGTTGCAGACTCTGGGGCCTTTCAGAACAGGAACTGAACAGATCTACTGAGATCATGTGACAGATCATGTGACACTTAGATTGCACACAGGTGGACTTTATTTAACTAATTATGTGACTACTGAAGGTAATTGGTTGCACCAGATCTTATTTAGGGGCTTCATAGCAAAGGGGGTGAATACATATGCACCCTCCACTTTTCCATTGTTTATTTTTTAGAATTGAAACAAGTTTTTTTTTTCATTTCACTTCACCAATTTGGAATATTTTGTATATGTCCATTACATGAATTCCAAATAAAAAATACATTTTAATTCCCGGTTGTAATGCAACCAAAATTGGAAAAATGCCAAGGGGGGTGAATACTTTTGCAAGGCACTGTATTGTCAGCTAAATGAACAAGTCTACAGCCTATGGCATAGAACATAGCCAGATAACATACAATAGGCCAACTCATATTCTGTTCTTCTGAAATATATTTTCTTCATATAATAATATTTCTTTAGACCTGACTAAAATTAATGATGGATTTATTGAGATAAATTAATTTATTGGACTTTTTTAAATGTAGATATTCCAAAGGCGCACATTAGGAGCTTGTCTGCATGGAGGCCTGGAGATGCTAAACTTGTTTATGTTAACTAACGATCAATTACCATGAGACTGGCAGACTTTTGCATGACAGCTGACAAAATTTCATGACCCCCTATACAACCCTACTCAGGAACATTCAATGTCGTCTTGGTAAGCAACTCCAGTGTATATTTGGCTTTCTGTTTTAGGTTATTGTCCTGTTGAAAGGTGAATTTGTCTCACAGTGTCTGTTGGAAAAAAGACTGAACCAGGTTTTCATCTAGGATTTAACTTGTACTTAGCTCTATTCCCTTCCTTTTTATCCCCCAAAAACTCCCTAGTCCTTGCCGATGACAAACATACCCACAACATGATGTAGCCACCAGCATGCTTGAAAATATTAAGAGTGGTACTCAGTGATGTTTTGTAACACTTTGTATTCAGGAAATAAAGTTTATTTCTTTGCCACATTTTTGCATTTTACTTTAATGCATTATTGCAAACAGGATGCATGTTTTTGAATATTTTTTATTCTGCACAGGCTTCCTTTTTTCATTCTGTCATTTAGATTAGAACGCGCTGCATGTCCTGCCTCTCCCATCTCCTCATTGGTTATACCCATGTGGGCAATTGAAAGATGAACTGTAGTCGGTTATGGTAATACATCTTATTATGAAAGTTAGTTGCCAATTGCCTTATAAAGTCCAAAGCAGAAGAAGACTGGAAGGAGGAGAGATGACTAGAAACGATTTGGTTGACTATTTTATGTGTGGATTAATTATCGGTGTAGAAGACCTTGTACATTTCAGGTAAAATAACAACTCAATGTGTATTTTCCAAGTCAAATTAGCTAGCAACAGCAAGCTAGATAAATTGCCATAAATGTTTCATGCTTTTCGACCTGTCTCCAATAAATATAATTGGTTCAGAGTTTGTTTTGATATTTCAACCTGCGTGTCGTGATCACGTTTGGTTTGGGTGGACAAAATCAATTTGTGCACGATACCGCACACACACACACGCACATCCGGTTTGGGCATGGTGTAACTTCAATGTTGATGATCTATCCTCAGTTTTCTCCTAGCACAGCCACCAAACTCTGTAACTGTTTTAAAATCACCATTGGCCTCATGGTGAAATCCCTGATCAGTTTCCTTCCTCTCTGGCAAATGAGTTAGGAGGGGATGCCTGTATCTTTGTAGTGATTGGGTGTATTGATACACCATCCAAAGTGTAATTAATAACATGAACACCATGTTCAAAGGGATATTCAATGTCTGCTCCTTTTTATTTGACCTATCCACATGTATTGCTTCCGAGGCCCGCCAGTGTAACTGCTAAACTGCATGCTGACTGTACTGCATGATTGTAGCTGGTTTACTAATGTGTTAGTTCTAGTAGCTATGTTGACTATGATGTTAGCTAATATGGTGACAACGTAGGCTGTGTGTAGCGGTTAACGATTATGATATGAAGGTTTGGCTTGGAAAGGTTTTTTTCACCTGGTCACTGACAGCTGAGGTGTTGTGCACTGAAGTCCACAAGTGAAGGGAAAAGGAGAGAGGAGGAGAGCATGTAGATATCAGAAGGAATTATATAAGAATTAAAGGGATCATGTTGTATGTATGTGGCGGCTGTGAAAGTGAACTGTGTTTGCGTGTGATCAGGGGTGTATTCATTCCGCCGATTCTGTTGAAACACGTTTCTTAAACGGAAGCAAACTGAGCGAAACAGGGATAAACAAATCTGAATTTGTCCAATTGAAAATCTCATTTGAACAGGTTAGACTAATGATTAGACCGTAGATCAGCTAGATGCAGGCAAGATTGTGCGATGCGGTATTGAATCTGTCACCTTGATTACTCAAATTTCACTCGACTTGTAAACTTTCATTCATATGCTAGATTGTAGCAACCTCTTGATGAGTATTGGAAAAATTCAAGAATCGTGTAGTAGCCTAAACCTATTGATGTTACATTGAGCTGGGTGAATGGAATATGAATGACAGTCCAATATGCTGTAATAGAAATAAGGCCATGCTCATGAAAGAAATATATATATCTTAAATGGCACCAACCGCCACTGATATATACATATAACTAGGGATAGAGTGACTCGGTAGCATGATACATGAAAAACATTAGCAGCAACTTATGTGATGAGTCATAAAAGTTAGTGAAAAAGGGTCAATGCAGATAGTCCGGGTAGCTATTTGGTTAACTATTTAACAAACCATTTAGCAGTCTTATGGATTGGGGCTAGAAGCTGTTCAGTGTCCTGTTGGTCCCAGATTTGGTGCATCGGTAACACTTGCCATGCGGTAGCGGAGAGAACAGTCTATGACTTGGGTGGCTGGAGTCTTAGACAATTTTTAGGGCCTTCTTCTGACACCGCCTGGTATAGAGGTCCTGGATGTGTGCTCTGTTCTCTATCCACTTGCATTGGACAAGGTTGAGAAGTTAGAGGGCTCATTTAACAAAGTAGTTAGGTACAATTAATAGGCAGAACAAAGTAGGCTACTGACATTTGGTACAACAAAGTCAACTTAATTTCATATGTTACTTTGAAAAACCCTAACCAACTGTAAGCAACTCTAAGAAACTTGTAGACACAAACAGTTTACAAACACAGTGTCTTGCTGCTTTGCGTGGTGTATGGGGGTCTCTACCTTCTTGCCCTTTGTGCTGTTGTCTGTGCCCAATAATGTTGGTACCCTGTTTTGTGCTGCTATCATGTTGTGCTGCTGCCATGTTGTGTTGCTACCATGTTGTTGTCGTGTTGTATTGCTACCATGCTGTGCTGTCATGTGTTGCTGCCATGCTATGTTGTTGTCTTAGGTCTCTCTTTATGTAGTGTTGTGTTTTCTCTCTTGTTGTGATGGGTGTTTTGTCCTATATTTTAATTGAATTACATTTTTCATCCCAACCCCCATCCCCGCAGGAGGCCTTTTGTAAATACGAATTTGTTCTTAACTGACTTGCCTAGTTAAATAAAATATAATCTCCTAACACTTTATTGTCCTGAAGGTCTTTGTATTTACTCTCTCAAATATTCAAACCTACTGTTCCTATTATTATTGTATGTATAATAGGCCTCTGCTAAGATTGCAGCTGTGTAGGTTCCCTCTTAAATCAGCTAACAAGCTGACTGAAAATAACAACTGTGTATTCAAGCTATTGTGCTGCAGTGAACTCAATTACACCACATTGAGCAATGTGTACATCCTCACATAATGAAAACATCCTCAATTCCATTCAACTAGCTGAGTGTTCTGGGTAAGGGATGCAATTCCAACTCCAACTGATTTATTTGATATTTTACTCTCTCTATTTTGGTTACTGTAAGAGTCACAGATCCACTCCCCCAAACAAGACAACATTTGCAGTTTTCTCAAGGGAGATAACAGCTGGCTAGTAGCTGGCTAGTGTTGTTATGATGCACTCAGCGTCACTGAAGTGTGATGTGACTCATTTGTGGAGTGAATGCAATGGTATCAAACAAATGGAAACCATGTGTTTGATGTGATCATGACATGCCTGTGATGTAATGTGTGATTAGACATACAGACATTTCCATGTAAAAATACCCAAGAGCACCGACGTGAAGTTCATAGGAGCATGTCAAATTGGGTGTCAAATGTAAATGTAGTCTATATTTTTGAGAAATTAAGGCATACATAACTCTTTCAACTATTTTCCATCCTAAAAATGAGAAATTAACAAACAGATGGAAAGGGGGTCTTACATTTTCAGCCTTCTGTAAGTTTAACAAACATTTCCGTGTGCCTTAAAATTCCGTTACCAGAAACCCACATATCTTTATGATATTTTCTGATTTCTCTCCTTCATGAGAAAGAAGGTTAATGAAAGTTCACAGAAGTACCAAGTAAAGGTAGACGTATCAATTAGTTAGTGTTTTTACTTATTTAAATTGTGTTTATGAACTATTAAGTGATTAAAACAAATTGGTAAAAGAATTTCCCCAAAAAATTGGTAACGGCATTTTTGCAATTGAATTGGCTACAATGGAAAATCATAGTAGTCACAAACCACAGTTGGGTTCACAAGTTTGGACAGCACAGTACAGTACCATACAGTGCAGTACATGACAGTAAACTAGAATACAATAAAGAAAAGTAGAGTATATTACAGTACAGCATAGCACAGCACAGAAGAGTACAGTACAGTAAAGTTGGTTCAGTACTAGGGGTGTAACCGTTAACCAAACTGAAAGTTCAGTACGTATTGTGGTTTTTGGGGGTTACTGTTCGGTTTCGATACAGTGGGAAAATGAAATGCCAACAGTTTACTGTAGTTCATTTTTGTTTTGACAAAAGAAGTAAAACTAACTTAGGAATAGATCTTGAGCCATATGATGTAGGGTCCTATAAAACCGTTTGTATTTTTTGCGTTATTCTGTTTTCTCCATTTTGGTTTTCGATGTTTCAGATTTTCCCTGTTTTTCAGGTTTTCAGTCTCAAAATCACACTTTAAAAAAAGAAAAACAACTAATTTGGAGGTTCTAAGTCCACAACAATGATTCAACCAGTGTAGATACCTTTCAATTTAGGTGCTACCAGCAAGAGCCTTGCTTGGTTAGTGATGTTTCTGAAGCACACATGTGATTTGCAGAGTTTGCTGAACAAATCACCACTGGATTGGTGTAAATAATCATGATACCATTCAGCCAGGTATGCATAGACTACTTTGTAGTTAACATATAATTTAGACGGTTTTTGGGAAAGCCTTTAATCTACCAGAAGGCGTTGTCATGAGCATCATTGCTAACGGATACATACAGGGCATTTTGGAAAGTATTCAGACCCCTTGACTTTTTCCACATTTTCTTACGTTACAGCCTTATTCTAAAATGGATTTCCCTCATCAACCTACACACAATACCCCATAATGACAAAACAAAAACAGGATTTTAGAAATGAAATATTACATTTACACAAGTATTAAGACCCTTTACTCAGTACTTTATGTAGCACCTTTGGCAGCGATTACAGCCTCACTGTCACGCCCTGGTCGAGGTATTTTGTGTTTATCTTTATTTATTTGGTGGAGTCCAGGGTGTGGCATGGGGTTTTTGTATGTGGTGTGTTGGTATTGGGATTGTAGCTTAGTGGGGTGTTCTAGTTAAGTCTATGGCTGTCTGAAGTGGTTCTCAGAGGCAGGTGTTTATCGTTGTCTCTGACTGGGAACCATATTTAGGCACCATATTCTTTGTGTGTTTCGTGGGTGATTGTCCTTAGTGTCCTTGTTCCTGTCTTTGCACCAGACAGGGCTGTTTCGGTTTTCACATTTCATTATTTTGTAGTTTCTTCATGTATAGTTTTTTCCTTCATTAAAATATCATGAATCATCATCACGCTGCATTTTGGTCTGACTCTCCTTCTCCACAAGAAAGCCGTTACACTCACGTTTTCTTGGGTATGAAGCTACAAGCTTGGCAAACCTGTATTTGGGGACTTTCTCCCATTCTTCTCTGCAGATCCTCTCAAGCTTTGTCAAGTTGGATGGGGAGCGTTGCTGTACAGCTATTTTCAGTTCTCTCCAGAGATGTTTGATAGTGTTCAAGTCTGGGCTCTGGCTGGGCCAATCAAGGACATTCAGAGACTTGTCCCAAAGCCACTCCTTCATTGTCTTGGCTGTGTGCTTAGGGTCATTCTCTTGTTGGAAGGTGAACCTACGCCCACAGTCTTAGGTCCTGAGCGCTCTGGAGCAGGTTTTCATCAAGGATCTCTCTGTACTTTGCTCCGTTCATCTTTCCCTCAATCCTGACTAGTCTCTGCCACTGAAAAACATCCCCACAGCATGATACTTCACTGTAGGGATGGTGCAAGATTTCCTCCACACGTGAGGCTTGGCATTCAGGCCAAAGAGTTCAATCTTGGTTTCATCAGACCAGAGAATCTTGTTTCTCATGGTCTGAGAGTCTTTAGATGTCTTTTGGCAAACTGCAAGTGGGATGACATGTGCCTTTTACAGAGGGGTGGCTTCCATCTGATCAATCTACCATAAATAACTGATTGGTGGAGTGCTGCAGAGATGGTTGTCCCTCTGAAAGGTTCTCCCATCTCCATTGAGGAACTCTGGAGCTCTGTTAGTGACCATCAGTTTCTTGGTCACCTCCCTGACCAAGGTCCTTCTTCCCTGATTGCTCAGTTTGGCCGGGAAGACAGCTCTAGTCTTGGTGGTTTCAAACTTCTTCCATTTAAGAATGATGGAGGCCACTGTTTTTCTTGGGGACCTTCAATGCTGCAGAAATGTTTTAGTACCCTTCCCCAAATCTGTGCCTTGACACAATACTGTCTCTGAGCTCTATGGACAATTCCTTCAACCTCATGGCTTGTTTTTTTTGCTCTGACATGCACTGGCAACTGTGGGACCTTACATACATGTGTGTGACTTTGCAAGTCATGTCCAATCAATTGAATTTACCACAGGTGGACTCCAATCAAGTTGTAGAAACATCTCAAGGATGATAAATGGAAACAAGATGCACCTGATCTCAATTTCCAGTCTCATAGGAAAGGGTTGGAATAATTATGAATACTTTAGTATTTTCAATACATTTGCAAACATTTCTAAAAACCTGTTTTCTCTTTGCCATTATGGGGTATTGTGTGTAGATTGACGAGGAAAACGTTTTATTTAATCCATTTTAGTATAAGGCTGTAACATAAAAAAATGTGGAAAAAGTCAAGGGGTCTGAATACTTCCCAAATGCACTGTAGTGGCAGTAGAACAATCACACACAGATGGGTCAATCCCGCGCTGTTGCCTCTTCAGAAAGTAGAAGAAAATACAAAGAATTTATGCATGTTGTTCATTCATGTCCTATCATCTTATCATGTTCTAATAAATTCAAAACATTTCGTTGATTACCTAGGTTCAATCCATTTTGGCTGCTACTGTTTCCCAAACTGAAGATTTAAATGATGATAGAGGATCCTCCAATTCCGGTTTATCAACCCCATCACTCGTCATCATACAGAACTAGATCCCTTGCTATGCTTCACAAAAGGATAGTTTGAAATGTGCCAATTAAGATTTACATTTTTATCACAACGTGTTCATAAGAGTGAAGACATCAAAACTATGAAATAACACATATGGAATCATGTAGTAACCAAAAAAATGTGTTAACAAATCAAACAATATTTGAGATTCATCAAAGTGTCCACCCTTTGCCTTGATGACAGCTTTGTACACACTTGGCATTCTCTCAAACAGCTTCATTAGGAATGCTTTTCCAACAGTCTTGAAAGAGTTCCCACATATGCTGAGCACTTGTTTGCTTCACTCCGCGGTTCAACTCATCCCAAACCATCTCAAATGGGTGATTGTGGAGGTTTGGACATCTGATGCAGCACTCCATCACTCTCCTTCTTGGTCAAATAACTTTTACACAGTCTGGTGGTGTGTTTTGGGAAATTGCCCTGTTGAAAAACAAATGATAGTCCCACTAAACGCAAACCAGATGGGATGGCGTATTGCTGCAGAATGCTGTGGTAGCCATGCTGGCACACTTATGGCTTGATTTCTAAATAAATCACTGACAGTGTCACCAGCAATGCATCCCCACACAATCACACCTCCTCTTCCATGCTTCACGGTGGGAGTCACACATGCGGAGAACATCTGTTCACCTACTTTGTGTCTCACGAAGACATGGAGGTTGGAACCCTACTAATGTCAATTGCTCGTGTTTCTTCTTCTTATTGGTGTCGTTTAGTAGTGGGTTCTTTGCAGCAATTCAACCATGAATGCCTGATTCACACAGTCTCCTCTGAACAGTTGATGTTGAGATGTGTCTGTTACTTGAACTTTGTGAAGCATTTATTTGGGCTGCAATCTGAATTGCAGTTAACTCTAATGAACTTATCCTCTGCAGCAGAGGTAT